>NC_132908.1:74934050-75270300 GCF_047675955.1 Chlorocebus sabaeus
AAGTACTTTTTGTGTTTTTGTTGGGATTTATCACTTGAAAATGCATATTGTAGTAATTTCTGAATTTATCCTGATTCTCCTTCTGGTTTCTAAACTCTTCAGGTTAGAATTCCTGTTGCATATGCCTCTGGCCCCAAATTCCAGAATGAGTTAAGCAGGACACCTAAAACTATGCAGAGGTAATACCTCCCTTGACCTGTCCCTATGCTGGGTCAGTTTGCCCTTCGTGATTTTGGCAGGAGTGTGTCTCATTCCAGTCTGGTGAACGCATCCACTATTCAGTGTTGCTCATCAGAGTAAGAGTTCTAAGTCCATATGCCTTAGAGACAGCGGTTATTTTCTAGCTTGGTCTTCTGCATTGGCTTCAAGCTTCACATCCTTCCTGTACATGTTCAATGCTGCTTTCGTTTCCTGGGCGAGGGCCCTAGAATCACCTTAGAGACCTTGCTCTAGGCATGGCCCCATCTTGGTGTTCCCTTTTGAGAAGACAAAGACTTTTTTTTTTTTTTTTTTTTTTTGAGACGGTGTCTCGCTCTGTCACCCAGGCTGGAGTGCAGTGGCCGGATCTCAGCTCACTGCAAGCTCCGCCTCCCGGGTTTACGCCATTCTCCTGCCTCAGCCTCCCGAGTAGCTTGGACTACAGACGCCCGCCACCTCGCCTGGCTAGTTTTTTGTATTTTTTAGTAGAGATGGGGTTTCACTGTGTTAGCCAGGATGGTCTCAATCTCCTGACCTCGTGATCCGCCCGTCTCGGCCTCCCAAAGTGCTGGGATTACAAGCTTGAGCCACCGCGCCCGGCCAGAACATTTTAAATATTCTTTCTCCCTTAATGCCTCACGAATGACCAAGCAGCATTTCGTGGAAGTACACTGAGTCTCTACTGCTTGCATGGATTAAACATAACATTCTCAACAGTGGTAAGAGAGCCTTTCCCTTCTCTTTGGCACGTTTTCAGTTTTTATGAATTTCCTCTGCTTCTGGTCCATGAGTCCCAAGTCATGATGTGAGTCAGTTCAGTTCAGCAAGCTCTGAGGTCCCATGATATAACAGGTTTTTTTCCAGAGCTGTGGTCCATGCAGAGTTTACTAAGACTTGGCTCTTGCCTTTAAGCTTTAAGGATCCTAAAGAGAAGACGTGATTATAAGAGCTAAAACATGGAGTGGGGTGGTGAATCCAGCCTGCAGGCATGTTGTGTTTGCACCCCCTGCAACATCCCCTTTTTTTAAAGTTCCCATAAAAACCTGGATTCTTGGTTTCTCTTAAAAAACTGGAAGGTCTGGCAGCTTTGCTCCCACGTTTCCCAGGAGCAGCAGCCCTTGACTCACCCTGTACGGTGGCAGCCCCAGTTGGATGGATGGAGCTTGTGTCTGCTGAGTTAGCTCTCACCCACCAGCCCCTACCATTTTATACCTGGACCGCTTTCCACATTGACGTTACCTGGCTGGTCCGTACACGTCCCCTGCAGTAACCGGCTTTCTGGAGCTGTGTGCCGAGGATCTCTTTGGCTACTGCATCTCAAAGGATGAGTGATTTAGCCAGGTGGAGAGGTTGGGGCGGTATCATGGATGAAAGAATTAGCACAGACAAAAGCCCTGAGTTAAAAACAGAACAGGCCGGACACGGTGGCTCACGCCTGTAATCCCAGCACTTTGGGAGTCCGAGGCGGGCGGATCAGGTGGTCAGGAGATGGAGACCACGGTGAAACTCCATCTCTACTAAAAATACAAAAAATTAGCTGGGTGAGGTGGCCGGCGCCTGTGGTCCCAGCTACTCGGGAGGCTGAGGCAGGAGAATGGCGTGAACCCGGGAGGCGGAGTTTGCAGTGAGCCGAGATCCGGCCACTGCACTCCAGCCTGGGCGACAGAGCGAAACTCTGTCTCAAAACAAAACAGAACAAAAAACAAAAAAACAGAACAGCATGGCAGGCTCCCAGTAATCCCATGAATCATGTGTTCTGCCCACATGGAATGGAGGGTGGAGGAGGAAGGAGGTTTGGCTAGATCAAGGAGATTGTCCCCATTGGTCCATTTTTAAATCTTCCTTTTGGTAATTGTCCCTTAAGGCAACACTTTCAGTCTCAGAAAAAATCCAGTAAAGGGCAAACCAGTTTGGGTGAATTTCTTTGTTTTTGCAGCATGTCTGATCCCAAAGTGGGACCTGGAGTCCTTCCGACAGGGAAGTGCAGCCTCTTGGCGAGGAGTGCACTGGGAGGGGAGTCTGGACTTCTGGGCTCTGCTCTGCCTCTAATCTACTGCCCAGCATCAGCCTTAGCCCAGACCCCCAAAGTTCCTGGGCTTCATTCTGCTTTGCATTCATCGCAAAGTTAAGCCTTCTGGCTGTCAGGGGTTTCTCAGATAGACTGACGGTATTAGCATGCTGCAGTTTCGTGATGGCAAGGAGGAGGTTATGAAAGCCATTTTCATACACCCTAACTCGTGAGTGGTAGCGAGTGGCCCCAGGTGGGAAGCACAGGTGATTTGGAGCTGGCTAACCTCCTTCCTTTGGCTCTGACTTTCACCAGCTCTTAGACTAGGGGTAGGTTAGTTAGCTCCTCCCAGCCTCAGTTTCCCTATTTGTCAAATGGGGTCACAGTGGGGGAGAATCAGAGTTTATGCAGGGCATAGCACTAGTGTAGTGCTGGACAGAGAGTTAGCACCCAGCAAGTGGTGTTGACAATGATATGAATTATAACCCAAGTGACACATACAATTTAATCAGGCTCTGTGTGTCCACAGCGATATCAAGGAACAATGGACAAAGCAAGTTTTTTCCAGTCTCCTGATGCTTGAGCCCTGCGCGAGCCCCACTCTTCTCCCTTTTCTCATAACCACTGTGAGCAACCTCAAATCCTTCTGGAAGTAGGTTGCTTATGAATTATGAATATTTAAATAAATAAACTCTGGCTCTGCAGCTGAAGTTGGGATCGCATGAAGAAAATAGAAAGTCCAGTGTTTGTAGCCGTGATCTCTCAGTTGCTGGCGTGAATTGTGCTTTAAGATTGTAACATTTTAGCCCATTAAAAATAAAATCTGTTGCTTTCCACCCACACCTGGAAATTTGGTGAGGGACGGGGGCTAGGATATTTACTGTCTGAAAGTTTTAGGGAGGCTTTTATGAACTGGGCCATCTCTCCTTGGTCCCCATTTTTCTTTGCATCTCCGACCTCTCATTAATTTTTCACAGGCTTGTGATGGATAGTTTTTATTTATTCACGTCTGAGGTTCCGTTGTGTGAAAAGGACTCATTTTATAACATTACATATTCATGGCTTGGGATGGATGGGATAAGGAACTTATTATTAATGTGTCACTGTGGGAAACTTACTCTAGTTCATTTGCGAACCTTGTTAAATTCGATGTGGTCAGCAGACCCGGTGAAGTTTTGGATACATTCTCTTAACAGAGGGCAAAGAGTTTGCTGTTGCTTTTCCTCGATTCAGTAAAACATGTTTAAATCTTACTTAAATCGTTTGAAGCAGCAATTTGAAAGGAGAGAGAAAAAGGGGGGATGGCAGAGATTACGTAGAGAGAGAAGCTCTGATTTTCTTGTTGAATAGCCTTGTTTCCTAAGCATTCTGTAGATTTTTGGCCAGGTTTGTGTAACGGATGAACGACTCTCTATAAAATGATGTAAGGATCCTTTCTTTCCTGCCCATTGCCATTTCTAGCATTCTCTCCATGAGGGAAGTTGCAGTTTTCTCCCTGTATGTATTCATCCTTCTGACCTGTGCTTCGGATTCCAGGGAGTTCTTCATTTGGAGCTCTTACCGACATCACAGAATTCCTTGCCTGGGACAAATAGAGGGAATATTAACATAGCATCTTGTAAATCAAAGCTGGGCAGGGGGTGGGGGAGGGCACAGTGGGGAACCTGGCCCAATCTGCTTCAGTGTGAGCTTGGTAAGAAGGAAGCATATGTTGTAGTTAGTTCTCTGCAAAGACAGGCGCTGCTCTCTGGCAGGGACAGCGTGTAGGGTTTGCAAGATTTGTGGTGCCGTTTCATGTTAGCACAGTTTGGCTTGGCTTGGGACGTGGCTAGTGGTCACTGCCGTTTAACAGACTCCCCCCGGATGAGAAGAAAAGTGAGATAAATGCAGGAAAAAGATACATTTTGAAATCTGGAAATTTTACATAACAGGCATCAGATTTGAAGAATGTCCAAAATATTACAAATCATAGCACCACCTTTGCTAACACCATGGAAATTTTTAAACATGGAATTTGTTAATGCTGACTTGGCCCACCATGGGTTTAAAAAAAGTGAATTTCTTTTAGCTAACCGAGGTGATGATCTTATAAAGTTGATGATGGGGTGTGAATGGTGTGAGTGAGGGACAAAGGAATGAAATATCCCTTAAAAGGCATCCTCTGATGATGTTTCCATAATGCAAAACATTTGTTTCTCGCCAGGATCTCATTGGCGGTTTGCTGATATTATATTGCCATTTATATTGGAAAGGCAGGCAGTGCAAAAACTATAGTCTATTAAGAGTTTGTGAGTGTGTGTATGTGTATACAGTGAAATAATATCTAGTGTAATGTGAAGTGACAGTCAAAATTACAGCTTTTCTCTTGCCGCAAGGGTACTTCTCTGCCAAGTATAGTAATATTGTTGTAGCAGTGTTCAAGGTTGTCAGCAATTCTGGCTTACTCTGCAGAGAGCCATAATAGTGTGTGGAAGGAAGGAGCTTCCTGTCAGGGGAAATACTATAATTTTGATATATATTTGTTGGTGCCAAACTGCAATTAAATAGGAGGTGTTGGAAGAAGGTTTTATTTAACCAGCTTGAATTTGTTAATTAATTAGCAAAAACTTATATTTGGAATGCTTCAAGAAACAGTTCTATGTTGTTCTCATAACTTAATTTTACACAACTCTCTTTTGTTTGTATCTTAAAGAATACAAAATATCACCCTCCACCAGAAAAGTGCAGAATAAAAATGTTCGACTAGGAAAAGAAGGAAAAAATAAAAGATCTTGAATAATCTCATCGATTACATCTTCTTTTGGGGACATTTCCCAGTCTTTTCATGTTTTGAGTTCTATCTTGGTGATCTGACAGACATGTACTATTTACAACAACATCTATTATATGATTTAATGTATACCTTTATTAGTTTGCAGTTGTGCTGTACGACTCTTCAGGTGACTAAAGGAAAAGAGTTTGTTTTAAAGTGTGTGTGTTTGTGTGTGTACGTGTATACATGTGTTTTTGTGTTTACATAAGTGTGTGTGTTTTAAATTGTTTGAAAAACGCTAGTCCATCTCTATTGTCTTATCTGAGGGATGCTAGCGCATTACTTGGGATAGTAACAAGTTTCTTGGTGACAACTCCTCCTCCCATTGTCAAGAAAGACTGAGGATGTCACTGGAGTTCACTGTCAATGGCTATTCAGATGAAAAATACCTTCTTTTTGAATAAGTAGAAAAACTATTGGGAATTGAAATAGCAACAATATATTAAAAGCTTCAAGGCAGTTACGTGTGAAGAAATAACAGAACAGAGAGATTGTGTTGTTTTAAAAAGCGCTATTTAAGAGTCTTGAAAAAGAGTGTATGTGTGTGGGGACACCTCCCTCTGATATTAAGTATTTTGCAAATTAAATGAGTTCCATTCTCCTATAAAATATGAATCTAATCACATTTTATATGATCATAAAATGTGTCTACTTTTGTCTCTATCTTTCATGGAAAAAAGAAATATTCCCAAAGTATGTTATAAAAAATAATTAATAAGCAACTTTTCATCGTTATTTTCTGAGGTTAATTATTACCCTAAGAAATCAATTTCAATTTCTTCCGTTTGAAAGACTCATTTGTGATGGGGTGTTTGCAAAAAGAGAGTTAGTTAAATGCTATATGGAAGGCTTCATTCCCTAAAGAAAATGCCTCTGCTGCCAGCAGTGATTTATCCAGAGCTGTCTCACCCATTTATGCCCCTTGCCAGGAGAATGTATGGAAAATGTAATAGAGCTATTAGAATCCAGTGTAGTAGATTGGTAATAGTAAGGAACAACAGTTGTCTTCACATTGTTAAAATAAAAGTGAGATACCCCTTAGTCTTCACAAAGGAAAATAACTCTTCTGCTAACCCTTCTGCCTGGCCTGAGAGAAGGTATCAGGGGATGCAGCATGGATCTATTTTCCTGACGACTGGTCGTGCTGTCCTGGGACCCAAGTGTGAGTGCACAGGGAAAAGGGAGGAGAAATGTAATCCTGTAACTATCTCCTCATGGAAAACAGGAAACCACAAATGAATCAAATGAATCCGTTTCCCCTCTTTCTGATCCTCTGTAAAAGTCATCAAAAATCATACTCTGTTCTCACCAGACAACTGCAGTTTCGTGAGCTGAGTCTAGAGTGTTCCGGGCCGTTACAGCTAATCATGGCAGGCTCTACCCAACTGGGGGAACAATTTAGCTGTCGTGGGATTTCCCTTTAAATTAAATATGTTCTTCAAGTACAGTTTTTTTAAAACCAGTTTTCTCCCCGACTGTTAACCTACTTTATCGTCCATTGTTGGGCTTAGAATTGCATGTCCATTGGCATGGTTGACATTATATATAAATATTTGGAATTGTAGTTGAAATGATAGATGGTACATGTATTTCACATGTTTTAAGATTAACATATTAACAGTTTCTGATATTCAACAAAGAATGCAACAACTTCGGTGAAACAGGTAAGAGAAACAACTGGTCAGTTGATCTGGAAAGTGATACGCCACCTGTAAGATCTATATTAGGCTTTTCTTGCGCTGATACAAAGAAATGCCTGAGACTGGGTAATTTATAAGAAAAGTGGTTTAATTGGCTCACGGTTTTGTAAGGTGTACAGGAAGCATAGTGGCTTCTGCTTCTGGAGAGGCCTCAGGAAACTTGCAATCATGGCAGAAGGCAAAGGGAGAGCAGCAAGTGACATGGTGGCAGTGGGAAGTGAGAGAGAGTGGGGGTGTGGGAGGTGCCCCACTTTTAACCATTTTCCTGTTTAGGAAATAAAAAGTGCAGCTCACTGCTAGCACTCATTTAATTTGACATAAACACGCTCTTTGAGGCCGAAGCAAATATGACTGATTTTCAATGTGATAATATAAAAACAGTTCTTGGAATTATTTCTGAGCAGAACTAACATCAGAATCATCTGAATCATGAGAACTGTGTATTTTGGAAAAATCGGATGCATCAAACGAATCTTCGGCCAACAATTGTTCAAGAATGATGTTAACATCACACGTAGGAATGCTACATTTTCTCGGATTTGACATTTTCAGTGATGGAGAATTATTATATTTTGTAAACGGAAATACCACTACTAAAACCAGAAGGCTAGAAATAGAATGATATCCTTTGTTTCCAAAGTGGATATGCTGGAGTGATGTGAAAAAAAAATCATAAAAGCGAGATATTTCATGGCAAAGCTATCTCAGGGTAAACACTGCACACCAGGAAGTATTCTTGGGGCAAATGGGAAAAGGGCTAAAATGACCAGATCTCCAGAGATCTCACTCACTCTCATGAAGACAGTGCCAAACCATGAGGGCTCTGCCCTGGTGATCCAGATACCTCCCACTAGGGAGGTGTTTCGACATGAGATTTGGGCGGGGACAAATATCCAAACTATATCAGGATCCCAGCAGACTGGTGGGTGGAGGCCTAGGGATATCTGGGAAGGGCTAAGAATAGCTTTTTCTTTTAGTAGATCGGGAATTTCCTCTTACGCACAAAAAGCTCCAAATTCAAACTAGCTTAAGAGGAAAGGGTCATTACTGGCTGACAAAAATGCAAAGTTTTGTGCAAGAGTCAGCAAAGTTTTTCTGTAATGGGGTATCTAATAAATATTCTGGGGCCTTGCAGTGTTTGTTGCAACTACTCAACCCTGCCCTCATAGTGCAAAAACAGGCATAAAGGATATGTAAAGGATCGGGCATGGCTGCGAGAAACTTTATTTATGGATACTGAAATTTGAATTTCATATACATTTTCTTGTGTTACAAAATAGTATTCTTTCCCCTCATCCCCAACCATTTAAAAATGTAAAGCATTTTTAGCCTGTGTGCTGTACAAGAACACAGCCGTGTTTGGCCCAGCAGTTATAGTTTGCCAACTCCTGTTTAGAATCTAGTTTATTCAGAGCTTAAATATGTCATCGAGGTCCCTTCTTTATTTAATTCCTTAGTTTTGATGATCTTTTATGAGTTATAGTCTTCAAAGAGAAAATTCTCCCCAAGTGGGGATGCCGCTGGCAGACGAGCACTGTCCCATCTTAGCTTGTTCCCCCAGTGACAAGAAGCTGTTTTCCCCCCACTGGCCTTGGCCAAAAAGCCACAGGGAGAACCAGGATTGGCCTAGTTTGAGGCAGACACCTATCCCTGAATCAGTCTTGTCCCCGGATGATGCGGTTCCCTGCAGCCTGGGCAGTCAAGGCTGGAGATGAATTCTCTGCTTCTCCACAGAGTCTGACAGGCCCTGTTCCCTAACGGAAAAATGAGGTCTGGTTTGGCCAAAGGAGGTCCCTGGGAAAACATGCTGGACGCACAAATCTATAGCTTCTGCCATCAATCTGCTGTGATCCTTTTCTGGTTCTAACATTGCAATTTTATTTTTGCATGTTTCTAAAGACATCAGGATGGGATCTTTTCTGGATGTGTCTTCAAAAAGGAGCCTGTTGGATGGTCTCTTACCAGTGGCCAGCAAAGAACAGTTCTTTTGTAAATTGCACTGCATTAAGAGCGTTCTTATTTCCATCTGATTGATACCTGCCTTGGGTTCTGTTACCTGGAAACAGAGGTCAAGGTAGTCTTCTTGTTTCACTGACTTGATGGGGGCAGGATGCTTTCAGAAAGGGACTGAGAAGAATGGCTTAAAACAGGGAAAATGTGGCCGGGTGCGGTGGCTCATGCCTGTAATCCCAGCACTTTGGGAGGCCTAGGTGGGCGGATCATGAGGCCAGGAGATTGAGGCCAGGCTGGCCAATATGGTGAGACCCTGTCTCTACTGAAAATACAAAAAATTAACCGGGAGTGGTGGCGTTCACCTGTAGTCCCAGTTACTCAGGAGACTGAGGCAGGAGAATCGCTTGAACCTGGGAGGTGGAGTTTGCAGTGAGCCGAGATCATACCATTGAACTCCAGCCTGGGTGACAAGAACAAGACTCCATCTGAAAAAAAAAAAAAAAAAAAAAAGTACAGGGAAAATGTCCAGGAAGGATGTGGCTTAGCTGAAGATCAGCTTCAGCTTGATCTCACAGGAAGGTCTGGAGTATGAATTTTGCATTTCATTGTACAACCAGTTGTACAGTTGGTCCTGTCTGAGACAAGGGCCTGGCTGACTGATGGCAGTCAGTGATGAGCCAGTGTCTGCTGGGGAAGGGGGCAGCGTGGACATAGCCTCCCAGGTCGGGCAGGAAGGGGTAGCTGTGAGATACCAGCTAATTCTCACAGCTTCGGGGTGCACCAGCCCGGCAGGAGAATCTGGGTTGAGTAGGAAACATTACAACGTGCCCATCTTCACCGGAGAGACTCCTCTCAAAAATCACTCCATCCACGTAAGGAGGAACGATGCAGGCACAGAAATTCTCTGTAGTCAGGGCCGGCACTGTAGTATTTACTGACCTGCTCCCTCCTCCACACCCCCAAGTGCAGGTGTACAGATTGACATCAAACCTTTCATCCCATCCTCGGCCTCATACCTGCTTTCCACTCTCTGACCTATTTACTTCGATGGAGTCATTTTCAAATAACTTTTGTTTAGTGAAACTCAAGGCTTTTCAGGATGCTGTGCTAATGTCTTCCTTTTTTAATTGAGTAAATATATTATACCCAGCTGGGTAGGTTGTTTCCTTGCTGGCCTTACTGCTACGGTTTGAAAACAGATACAATTTTCTTTAACTCACATAGGATAAATGTGGCATTTATTCCTGGTTTCCTGTGGCTCTTCTTTAGAAAACGTATTTACCTGGACATTTTTGAAGCACTTCTTAAGACATCGAAAAATTAAAAGAAAAAAAAAAAAAGAAGAAAAAATCCCTTTTCCCTCCCCCAAACAATGGTTACATAGTGACAACAGTGGGTTGAGCTAAATTCGGCTACGTCAAGGAAGAGCAATAAAAGGAGATGGATTGTTCTCTAAGCCTCACTTTATTGGATATTGTAATTGACATATAGTTGTCATTTGTAATCATCTGTCCATTCCTGTGAGTTGGGAGCAGTAAAGTTAATTGTGGCAGCTCATTTGCATTAATCTCACCTCTGAAGGGTACAGTAACCCATTAATATCATGTCATGATGAATTATCACAAATAACATTGAACATATTGATTAATGATCTCTGAGATTTGTATCTCGTTAAAACATTTTGTTAGCTCTTTAAACTTTTAAGCCAACAACCATTGCATGTAGGAGGGGTTTAGAGATCATCTGAGAGGTGGTGGTGGGTGGTAATGTACATTGTAGGGTCACTGGTTTAAGGGGTTGGACAACCTAGTTCCCATCTGATTTTCTTTTTCTTCCATAGCCAAGTACTTTTTGTGGGTAACCTCCATCTCCTTTTTGCAGGATAATGGTTTCTTCAAAACAGTGGCTTCTTTGATCGTAAGGTGGCTCCGATTCTCAAATGGAATGATTTTCATAAGATTTTTAAAAATTACCCCTTCAACACCTTAACTGTTGGCTTTCTGAACCTCTTGCCCACCTAGGCATGCCTGCTGCTGTGAAGTGGCAAAAGTTATCTTTGTCTATTACATCAACATTCCCAAACTTACATGTTAACATAAACATGGACCTCAGAGGAAATGTGTTGTTTGAGATGAAATACCATCATTTCAAATGTCACTTACTTCTTGGTTTATAAAGTGTCATTACTCTTTTCTTGGACACTCTCATCTTTGAAGTGTTTGCAGATTGTATCTCCTGTGGACACTTCTACAAAATCAACCGACAAACTCGAGCAGAGAAATCATACTAGCCACACACACTATGCAGGCATTAATAAAATAATAGTAAATTCTCTTTAACCAAGTCCTTTGCAGAATTTCCTGGTAGAAGTTTAAATACAATAGATGCAGTAAAGAAAAAGGCTAGCACAAGAGTTGGCTTACAAAGCTTGGTCCTAACGGCTTTTTCCTTTTTCTGTTGCAAGATTGATACGATGTTTGATCTTTCAAACTTACGTATTTCTTCCATTACGTTTAGTATTTGTTTCGTTTTCTCAAGATACATATTTAACACCTAGCAAAATGTTGGAAGCAGTCTCCTCTGCTGTCTATTTAGGGAAAATGGAACTAATCTTTCTGCAATAGGCATGCATGTAATGATGATGTCATTAATGCTTGGCTAGCTTGGGTTGTCTTAAACCCAGAGGGCAATTCTGAAAAGGGGCAAAGCGCAACTGCTTCTGCTTTCTTTATAGACTGTCAGCCTTGGATCTGTCACTCCCTCAGAAGGGAAGGATTGAGGCCAGCCAAGGTGGCTCACACCTATAATGCCAGAGCAGAGGTGGGAGGATCACTTGAGGCCAGGAGTTCGAGACTAGCCTGGGCAACACAGTGAGAACCTGTCTCTACTGAAAAAAGAAAAAACAAAATTAACTGGGCTAGGTGGCACCCACCTGTAGTCCTTTGGGGGACTACTTGGGAGGCTGAGGCAGGAGAATCACTTGAGCCCAGGAGTTCAACGTTATGGTGAGCTGTGATTGCACCACTGTACTCCAGCTGAGTAACAGAGTGAGACCCTGTCTCTGAAAAGTAAAAAAAAAAAAAGATGAAATTAGAAGGGAGGGATTACGACCCTCACGCATGTCAAGAAACAAGCTCTGTGAAGCCACATAGGACGGCTCAGCACCAGAACGGGGTCTGACTGTTAATCAAATTCAAGTGTAGAATGGCTGAATATTATTGGGGGAAGATTTTGCAATTATGCATTGTGTGTGCCTTTAGCCCGCAGATAAGGACAGTGGTGCCATTGTGATGGACTCTCAGATGCTTGGTTTTATGGAGGGGTCTTAAAACAGTAATCGGCCCATATGCGCAGCAACCTTTGCGCCTAAATAGCTAAGGACAAAGTAGATTGCTTACTTCAAGAGACCTTCCCTTTCTGTTCTTTGTCAGGCCTGTAATGTTCCTCACCCACTGAGTATTTAATATCTGTGTTTTCAAATCAAAGAACAAGCTTTCTGTCTCCCAGGATAGTATCTTGTAAAGCCAACCTCTTTATTACTTCACCAGTTTTAAGGCTTTATTACTCGCGACCTAAAGCCTGCCAGTGAATTATGCATGTTAGAACTCACAGCACCGTCTCTACCCACTCTTCTGCCACCTTTTCGGGGGTCCAAAAAGTACAAGGCGAGCTCGACGTGTGTTCATTCCCATCCATGGTATTAATCCTTATTCATTTAAAAAAATCTGCTAACGGAAATATTTCCATTCAGCTCATTAATCAATTGTGATTTTCATTCCCTTGTTTTGTAAAAGCTGTTGCAATAAATACTTTTTTCACAAGGCGAAAATCCAAGAGATGGATGCAGCCAGCGTAATTAATTGCACCCAGTTACAGGAGATCAGCAAGTTTGTGAGATTCACATGCTGCTGTACCATATGGTTGCCCAGTAGGCGAAAAATTTGATTAATGTTTTGAAGTAGATTTTTTTTCAGCAAATATTACAGCCCCAGATGAGGTGGGGTTCCCCCCCCCTTTTACTTTCTAGTATTGTTAGACTTAGCCGAAGGAAACAATCCTCTGATTTAAAGCTTAATAATATTGTGATTCAGTGAAAACTTAACATGCGATAAAAATTACATTTCTCTCATCTCTTGTGGATACAGAAAAACAATACATGATGTCTTCGTTTGTAATTAAGGAAAATGTGATCGTTGGATTCTAAAACTTGATTCTTGATTTTTTTTTTTCCCTAAGAAATGGAACTGTGGTTTTAATTGATGTACTTTTGGTATGATTTATAAGTAGTATATTTGGGCAGACTCTTCAAACTAAAAGGAAGCAGTAAAAAAAAAAAAAATTAAAATAATACAATACAATACAATGAATCCACAAACAGCTTCTTCATTATATACCCCATACCTATTAGACCATCATAAATATAACTATACGAGTATCATAGAGAAGTTTAAATCTGTCTCTATTCTGTTATGCTAAGATATGTGAGTTTCATAACCACTCAATATATTCATAGTTAATTTATCCTTTATTTTTTTAAAAAATGTCCTGCAGATTTTAAAATCAATTTTATAGATTCTTTTCTGTTTTTAGTAGGAAAGTTCATTTTATCTTAGCAGCTGCTTATCATACTGGGCACTCATTCTCTTCGGGTGCTGCCCTTCTGACTTTTTTCTCCAATACCTGGGAGGGAATTAGCCATTTGATAATATAACAGGACAAGCTTATGGTAGGCCTGACCTCAGCATTCAAAAAAACAATGTGAAATTTTTAAAACGTTTCAGAACTGGCAATGAACTCCATAAGGACAATAAAATAAAACACATTTCTCTATTTTGGTAAATGATGCTTCATGCTTCCTATGGCATGCCTTTTTTGTTTTCTTTTCTTTGAAACTGTTTTAAATTTCTAATTGCCTAAGCAATATGACTCTCCTTCAATCTTAATGTCTGTTGAAATGAACTAGTATCTCAAGCAGTTGGAGCATCGTCTTTAACTAGGCATCAACCTGGTTTTGAATCCTTTGAGTTTTGGCAAATAGAAAATTCATCCAGAGCCACAAAAAAAAATCTATAATTTTGACCCAGTAGTAGTCTAGAGAGAGACTTAGTTCAAAAAGAATTGTGTTGTCATCATCAAGCAAAACAACAGTATGTGCTATCATCTCTGAGATGTCACACGATTATTGCTTTTTTTTTTTCCTTTTAATTTTTCCTTTGTATCCAAAGCAGTTTAAGAGTGCTAAGTGTGTTCTCCGTTTTCTGATGGCTGAACAAGGGACTGGTTCAATCAAAATACCGAAGGAAAGGACAGAGACCAGGCCAAAACGGCCATCTCCTCTGATTTTCAATTCCTGATATAAATTTTTAAACAAAAAAGTTACATTGTTTTTGGTACTTTCACTAGACTTCTAATTTTTTTTCCCTAATCTTTAAAAGAATATTTTAAAGATCAATTATGTAATAATTAGCCACAAAGGAACAATAAGTGTTTCAGTAGTGGCCTGTTTTAATGTGCCAATCCAAAGAAACTGGCAAGGCCTCTCTTTCCTGAGTTTGAGCTGAAACTCTGTCTTTCCTTTTCATCAGGTTACTCAAAGTAGATTTTTAGAGTGAAGCAGTTTTAGGGACACCATTTAAGAAAATCATTTCCCTAAGATCACCTAACATTTTTTTCTTTAAGATAGCCATTTCTAGTGAATATTTTTTAACTGTGCAATTTAAGTAATGATTTTTTTAATGCCCGCTACCTTCAAGACACTTTGTGTGGTCACCTGCAATTATAGACTGGGTTTTTTAATGAAAAAAGGAAACACTTTTCAATTTTTATTTAATATGGCAGGTGAAACATGAACAATATATGATCAGTTGGCAGGAGACAGTGTGTTGAATTATTTATGAGTTTACTTTTTTTTTTTTTTTTTTTTTGCTTTAACAGCACGTACATTTATGAAATTCATTACCAAGTGATAGGATGGGTAATCCAGAGGTTCTGATGAGGGCCAGGACCTCATGGTCATAAAAGTACATTAGACCTATTCCTAGTAATTTGGTTTAGGTTGGCCTGATTTTTGTTGTGGTGGTTGTGGTTGTTGATTTAATGGAATGTATTTGGAAAGAGCAAGCTTCTTCACAATGCAGTGATTTCCCTGCAAAGGAGAAGAAATGTATTTCTTGCCTCTCTTTCCTTAGTCGTGGGTGCTTCCCCATGATTTCACCAGGACAGTTTTATACCAATCCCTTGTACTTTAGAGGAGCGTGATTACATTTGCAAGGTCTCTCTTTATATTCATGAATTTTGCATCCCTAGACATCATCCTTTTTGAGAAAGAAAATTCCGAGTGTCAGTTTCCTTTGACGGAACCTCCTTTTATTTGAACTCACCACAATGGGTCATAATTTATAGGCCCAATCAGCGCACCATTGCTCAGATAGAATAATTTACCTGCAAGTATCTGTCAGTTAGGTGGGGGCTGCTAGATTTTTTAAGTGGGAAAAAGATCCAAACAGGTTTAGGAAGAAGAAGAAAAAAAATCATCCTGGGGGCAGGAAGAACAACAACAAAAAATTATCCCTGGGGTCTTCCAATTTGAGATTGTTGAGTGTTACCATGCAAAACTAACACCCAGCGGGAAGGTTCTGCTTTTCTCACAAAATCTCAGTTAACACAAGGCGTGCCAACAGCTGGTAGAGCGAGAGTCAGGGTGCCAGGCTGAAATGGAGTGGAAGGCAGCCCCGGCTGGAAGGCTTGCTGGGAACCTGGAGCGCTGGAAGGTAAAACTTTAACTAGTGCTGGCAGCGTCGCTTTGCCAGTCGGTTTCTTCCTGAGCTTCAGGCCATGCTGATGTTCAAGTTGAATAAATGAGAGCTAATGATTTTTTAAGGCGTTTTTAGTGATTTGCCGTGGGAATGCTAAGTTGGCAAGAATAAAACCTAGGCAAGGAGAGTTGATTTTTGATGACCCAAAGAAGGCATGTCCTAGAGTGCTTTAGTAGAGCTCGAATAGTCTAAGATTGTTCCACATCAGGGGAAGTGTGCAGTTATCAGAATTACTTACTAATGAAAAAAGGGGAATAAAGATTATTAGGCTGCAGGGTAGTAGGAAGGAACAGGGTAGCAACTCTCCAGTGAATTGGTCTGAGACACCCTCTAACTTGGATCTAGGGAAGTACTTTTCCCAAGAATGGGTTCCACTGTCATGCTGTGACCAGTAACAGGGGAAAAAAAATGAAACTCCCCTACAGGTAAATGAGTCACCTTATTAACAAAGGGAAGAATAAGAGACCTAAGTTTATATACACAGATTCCAATTGTAAAATCAAACCTATTGTATTTTCTAAATAAACAATATTTGAAAATACAACATTGCAGTCTTGTTTTCTTTTGTACTGGCTAGGATGGTCTGATCCTTTTGAGGAGGTCCTGAATAAAATAATATGGGCTGTAGAGAGAAACGCTGTTTGCTCGATAGGTGTTTTTGTAAAGGTTTTACCAGCCTGCAGTGTGAATCAGTACATTGCAAATTTAAGAATGTTCATTGACATTTTCAGTAGCCACTTTACAAATTTTTTTCCGAGCAATGAGGTCATTGTATTTCATTTATAATCAGGAGTACATCAGCCCATGAATTTAGTTAAAGGTTTTTAATGTCACTTTGGTTAAATTTTTACTGTGCAATTCATGTGCACGCACACTTTTAAACATTTTAATTTATATATCTCTCTGCATATTTTCTGCCTTGTGATGTGTTTAACGAATGACAGTGTCTTTAGTGCATAGCTATTTGGGGTTTCTACACTGGGAGTTTAATCTGAGGCCTTGGAATTGGTCAAACAAAACTCACTTGGCAACCTTTACTTAGAGAACACTCTCGGAGCGGACATGTCAATATCAGCGCCCCCCACTCAGTGTTTATTTGTAATTAAAGTAAAGATGCTTGAGAATGGCTTTACCATTAATCTGGAAACATAGAGTCGTTTCCTGGTGAATGATGTATGACAGTTTTCTTTGTGCTTCCTCTGAAAAGAGAATTGTTCTTGTGGCATTGTTACACAGAGAACAGCTTTCCTGTAGGGCTCACAGGCTCAACTGTTTCAAACTCCTGTTGTTCGGTAAATCTGTCAGAAGGGTCTGCAAGGGACCGTATTTATGAAGAGAGTGTAGAGTGGTCAGTCTAAAAAGCTCCTTAGTGTAGTACTTTGAATTTTAAATTACACACATAATTCAAAGGTAATGTAACTTGCCGTGTCGGACTTTAGTCCATTCCGTTAAATGGAGAAAAATGACTGACGTGAAGAATGACTTATTGATTCTTGGTGGGAAAATGACTTGTGTAATATAGGAAGTATGGTAAAAGGAATAGCTTAATTATTTAGGGAGCACTTTTCAAAATATGCTTTTACAGCAGTACAAATTGTATATATACAAATTGTATGACTAGGTTCTTTTTTTTTTTAATTCTTTCATAGTAGAAAGTTATGAGAAGGCTTATATTGTTTTGTTGCTAAGGCAAAATTTAATTTTGCTTAAATTCCTGTAAGACTAAGAAAGACAGGAGGAGTGATGAGAAAGTTTCTTAATCCTTTAAGAAATATGACTTGTTCTAATTGCCATTTCTTATTTACATTATACTTAGGCTGGTGTTAGGATGCCGTGACTGCCAAGTTTACACAATGCACTTTCTCTCTCTCTTCTTTTGGTTTATGATGTTTTTCAATAGTGTCATGGAACTCACTTAATCTGATTTCATCAAGTAAATATATGGGAAGTTGAGATGACATATTTTAATCTGACATTTGAAGAAATATTCATAAGATAGCAGATAAAATATTTATTTTGGCCTTTTCCTTCTGATCTCTCTTTTGATTTGATGTGTATTCTTTGCTTAAGGACCACAGCCTAATGTTATTTTGACTGCATTTCACAGTGTTGGCAGCCTTTCAGATAAACAGCATATTTGTGGTTAATTGGTTGAACATGTTCTATAATTATAATTATATTAAAACCTTAATGTGCTTGAACGTTTGCCCGCGAAGGCCACTCACATGAACTAAGTTATGTTTCTGTCGTTATAACTGAGCTGGCTGGTGGCTGCCACTCAGCAATCCAGGCAGGACTGGGAACCTGGGAAAACTACAGGGGTTTCTTATTATTTCGGTCTGAAACCGCTGTTTGGATAGTTTTAGAAGTTGACCATGAAAATTGCCTTCTGGTTGTAACTTGGATCCCCAGGTTTCAATCTGTGGGCTAACGTTTCTTCGGATTTTCAGGAAGGATTGGCTTGGCTTTTTATCAAAGTTACACAACGGCTGTAAAAAATAAATTAAAAAAAAAAAAGCAAAATTAGCACTTTGTCAAGTTTGGGGCGTATTTCCAAGGCCACCAGGGAGTCGGGAAAGTCACCAAAAGCCCAGTCCTTGAAACCAGGCAAGAAGCCATCTTTGCAGTGAGCTGAGAGGTCTGACGGCCACCAGCTGAGGGAGGGAATTCCCCTTTTGTGCCTTCGGGATTGATAGAGAAGCCTGGTGGACTTAGCAGCTAGGAATCCCAGATTCGTCTTTTCTGGATACTGGGTCAACCATAAGATGATACTTTTCCCTGTGTAACTGTCAAAGTCAGGTTCTGTGAACCACCTATTTTTTGTGTGGTCCATGAGATGAGGATGATTTTTACCTTTTTTTTTTTTTTTCCTTGAGACAGTGTCATTCTGTTGCCCGGGCTGGAGTGCAGTGGTGCAATCTCAGCTCACTAACCTCCACCTCCTGGGTTCAAGCAGTTCTCCTGCCTCAGCCTCCCGAGTAGCTGGCATTAAAGACGCCCACCACCACACCTGGCTAATTTTTGTATTTTTAGTAGAGACAGGATTTCACCATGTTGGCCAGGCTGCTGTGGAACTCCTTACCTCAAGTAATCTGCCCGCCTTGGCCTCCCAAAGTGCTAGGATTATAGGTGTGAGGCATCATGCCTGGCGGTTTTTACCTTTTTGAATGGTTGAAAAAATATCAAAAAAAGAATAATATCTCACGACACATGAAAATATATGGAATTCACATTTTAGTGTCTATAGAGTTTTATTGGAATGCAGCCATGCTCATCTTTGCATCTATTGTTTAAGCCGCTTTTATACTACGGTGGCAGAGCTGAGTAGTTGCAGCAGGGACGTTGTGGCCCTCAAAGCTGAAAGTATTTACTGTCCAGTGTTTTACAGAAAAAGTTTGCCACCCTCTGATCTACGTGATGTCCTTCAGTTTCTGTCTCTCACCAGACTGATGGTGCCATGAGGGCAGGGCCAATTCCTATCCTAGGACGTGGCCCATAGTAGGGGGTACTGGTCAGAATAATGAATGAATGAATGCATGCACCAAAACTGTGAATACAGAGCTGTCTGTCATTTTCTTATCTTTGGCCTAACAACTGAACACACTTTATGAAATTTGCAAATCTGTTTCCAAACATGTTTGAATGGATTTTTATGGTCTTTTAATTAACCCAATAAAAATGGTAACAACACAGCAATTTTAAGAAAATAACAGAGCCAAGTATTTTTTATAGCTGTGCATGCAATCCACATTACACCCACATGCAGTATTTCTATGGTTCAAATAATTATCCGTCGTACTTAGAATACTTTAAATTAGGATTTACTTGAAAGATTATGTTCTATATCAGTTTTTTTTTTTTTTTAAAGGAAGAAAAATAAAGCTCTTCCTAAATTTATTTACATGGTGGAGCAATTCTGGCACTGCTAAATACAGCAGGAAATTCCATTAGGTTTAAATGTGCTGCCCTTACCCTAAAGTATTTGGAGGGCTTCGTGGAAGAGCCAAATAGATTCAGACAGATCTTATTTGTAGGTAGAGCTGAATGTGCACCTCATTAAAATACTTTGTAAGGTTTTCAAGGATGGACTAGGATGGTGAGGATTCCAATTCAGAGTCTTCAATCCAGTGATCCAGGCCAAAGGTATTCCGCCAGAGTGTTAGGAAATTTCACAGCCTCATGGAGACACCTCCCCTCCCCGCCCTTGTTGGACACACTCTGGAAAAGTCACCATTTCTTGCTGGTCCTTTGCTCTTGGACCATTCTCGGCCTGACCTGTCAACCACTTTAGTCTCCAAGGTATCTGAGCCTTTCTTTCGCCTCTGTACTTAGATCATATTCTTCCTGGATTTTGGAGCCAGGCTGGGACACGAGCCACCTCCTCCTCCGTTCTTGTTGTGTGGCTCCAGGCAAGTGGCCTCACCTCTTTGAGCCACTAGTTAACTCACCTGCCAAAGAGGGATCATACGCTTACCTCTTGGTGTTGCTGTAAGAATTAACAAGGAGGTTATTTGTAAATCCCCCTGGGAGCTGGATGGTGCCTAATAAGCAGGCATTAAGGGTTGATTATCTTTGCACTCTCTCCTGCCAGATTTTGTAACTGAGTCCAGGCATCTTTAGAAACAGAAATGGTCTTTGCTCTTGTGTATCCCCTAGGATAACCCAGTATCATTTCGCTGGATTACACGTCCTCTCTTCTCTCCTGTATGTCTTCCCTCTTTCTTACGGTGGTTCTAAGCTCTATGGGTCATTTGTCTTCTCCTCTGAGCAGGAACTGGGCAATTGGAGGTTCTTTCCCTTCCCATGCTGGTGGGAGAATTGTTTAGTAGGTCCTAAAGTGGAATCTCCATTCCAGTCTGATCTGGTCAATTCTGGTAGGACTTCATCCAAGCACAAAGAAACCTTTGTTTTCATTCAAGACTTCCCTAAAAGGTGGCTGGGTGCGGTGACTCAGGCCTGTAATCCCAGCACTTTGAGAGGCCAAGGCTGGCAGACCACGAGGTCAGGAGTGGGTCGAGACCAGACTGGCCAACATGGTGAAACCCTGTTTCTACTGAAAACACAAAAATTAGCCAGGTGTGTTGTCACATGACTGTAATCCCAGCTGCTCAGGAGGCTGAGGCAGGAGAATGCTTGAACCTCGGGAGGCGGAGGTTGCAGTGAGCCAATATCATATCACTGCACTCCAGGGTGGGCGACAGAGTGAGACTTTGTCTCAGAAAAAAAGAAAAAGAAATACTTTCCTGAAAGGTGATTCACAGGCTTCTAAGGATCCCTTCATGTTTAGTAATTTGGATTTCCACACCGCCTTGCTGCGCCTTCTGCCCATTTGTCCTCTGCTGCTGGACCCTGGGTGAGACAGCTCCACTCTCTCCTTGTCTGGGTTGCTCAGATAGAGCCATAAGGATTCTCCCTGCCTCAGGAGCTGACTTCCTTCCACGAGTTCCTAACTATTTGTCCAGTTGATTCTTCTCTGGACCTGCCTTGGCATCTCTGTGCCAAGCCCAGTGCCGAGGTTGCAGATGCCGAGGCACTGGGGCATATTTCTTTCGGTGAAGAGATCGCAACTGACGAGCACCATCCAATCAGCAAAATGTTGTTCCTGGTCTTACCACTGACTGGAACCCACCGACACCTCCCCTTTCCAATACTGCTGGCTTCTACTTGTTCTATAAGATCCTTGTTCTCTAAGTTCTGTATTGTGTGTGAGTCCCTCTCACCAAAAAAATTTCCCTAGTCATCCCTTATTTATACTCCTTGATGCAGATTTCCATTTTACTCTTACCTCGTTGTATCATAGTTATCTATTTGTGTGTGTATGTATGTCCCCACTAGGCTGTGAGGTCTGTAAAAGGATCGTCTAAATACAGCTCTGTAAAAGGATAGTGTAAATACAGCTATCTATTGCAAATCTTATAATGTGACTCCATGATGAGATAGTTGGATATAGCCTTATGTTCCCAGCAGGAAGGAAGAACGGAAAGGAGGGAGGGAGGTAAAGGTGGGAAGGAGACAAGGAAGGAAGGGAGGAAGGAAGGATGTGAAGGAGGGAAGAAGAGAGTTTGGTCAACATTTGTTGATTGTGAATGAACAAACTAATGAACACTAAATGAACAAACGAATGAATGGACAAATGAATGAATGTACGAGTGGGTCAAGAACAAGATTTGGCCCCAAGGAAATATGAGACTTTCTACTTTGTTTTCTACTTGGAACTCACACAAAGGCTCTACAATCTCTCAGTAGGCCGTGCTCAGAAGTCTGGATTGCCCCCTGCCCAGGACGGGCTTACCCTGGCCTGTGTCCTAGGTATTGTGGGGCCGCTGTAGGAGGATGGCAGTTAAATCTTGGAGGAAGTCCAGGAGTCTCATGTCCCCTTGGCTTCTGTCAGAACCAATACATCCCATTTATTTCGAGGTCTTGGCTGAAGATGTATCATCTGCAGCCCTGCAGATCAGATGTGTTAGAGCAGAGTGTGGCGAGGATTAATCTAGACTGAAAAGTGCAAATCAGCCGTCTCAGATGCCTTTTTCTGGATAGGAAGGAACAGCAGTTGGCGACTTTAAGAGCAATAAGGAGGAACCACTGGGGATTGTATGCATGATCTTAGGAGAAGTAGCATTATTATCTCCAACACTGGCTGTTTACATTGTCAGAATAAGACTAATTCTCCAAGGTTGGGTGTGGTGGCTCATGCCTGTAATCCTAGCACTTTCGGAGACTGAGGTGGGTGGATCACCTGAAGTCAGGAGTTCAAGATCAGCCTGGCCAACATGGTGAAACTCTGTCTCTACTAAAATACAAACATTAGCGGGACATGATGGCAGGTGCCTGTAATCTCAGCTACTCAGGAGGCTGAGGTGGGAGAATCACTTGAACCTGGGAGATGGTAGTTGCAGTGAGCCGAGATCGTGCCACTGGACTCCAGTCTGGGTGGCTGAGCGAGACTCAGTCTAAAACAAAAAAAAAAAAAAGAAAAAAATACTGGATCTCCAAATCAGCAGACACCAGAATCCCGTGGAGGGAGTTTTTCGAACATGTAGCACAGGGCTTCACCCCCAGCATTTTTATTTTCGAACTTCTGGAGTGCAGCCCAAAGATCTGCATTTCTAGCAAGTTCCCAGATGATGTTGATGATGATGCCTGTTTGGGTATCACATTAGATGAAGGGCTTTGCTAATTTCAGCTCCAGAGTATTGACTCATGGGGTAGGATTCCTGCCATCTGCAGCTTCCTTGGGTCATCACTAGGGTAGAATCTTATTTTCTGAGTATGAAAAGCATCAAAGTTATTTTAGTAAAATGCTTTTGCCATCATTGCTTTAAAACTAGCTCTTCGAAGTGAGAAAACCAAAAGTTTTATTGAAGCAATTTGTTGTAAATATGAGTTCTGTATCACATTTGGGAAATTTGTAAAGCCTTACTTTGAACGTCTTTTTCTTCACTCTGTCTGTATTGTTTGGTGTTTTCTATATAAATTTATAAATTGGATGTACCTGCCACAGATGTCGGTTTTCTGGTAATAATACTTTTTTACATTAAAAAAATTCCTGAAATGAAAATGTAACTTAGTCTTATTATTGTAATCTCCCCTTGCCTTTTTGCATGGATCATTTGTTTGTGAACTGGTTATTTCAGGAAGGGCTCAAAGGTAATTTCATGGTTTATAGCATTTATATTGGTGCCTTTAATGAGCAAAACATATTGTTTTCTAATACTTGAAACCAGGAATTCATATATATATGTGTATATATATTATTATTTTCATTTTCTAATATTACATGTAATACATGTATATCAACTTCAAGACATTGAGAACAGCCACATACAGAAATTATGCTTCTGTACACAGGGGAAATATGAAAGTTTTGTAATGCAAAAAAATAAAAAATAAAAATCAACATTTGCAAGCTTATGAGATGATTTTATTTTTAATGAATCCAAATGGTAGCAGGGAGCTGCTGTTGTGTTTGTGCATTGTACAGCAATTCATATCTAAAAGTAAAGTAACATATGGCTTTGTTATTATTTAGTTTAGAAATTTATGCACCTAAAGGAGTTTTGAGAGCTCTGGGTCTCATTCGGTGGTTGTACACGGCAACCAAACGAGAGTAGCTGGAGCAGAGAGTTTCTCATCCTCAGATTATTAAGATTTGAGCAATTTTTTGGATGGTGTTTATTAAACTCAAGAAATCTTTTGCTTATTTGCTAATGATTCTCTCCCCTCTCTCTGATTATATTTTTGAAGGCTGAATTGGTAAAGTTATTTGGCCCAATAAAAATATGTCCTGGGTTGGAAAAGAGCACAAGTTTCTTTTTCTAGCCCTGGAGTGAGGTAGCTCTCTGGCCTCTGGGTTCATTTGGTGTCCTGGGGAGTCATTGACACCCACACACTCCCAGTCACAAGACCTTTCCCTCCCATCCAGATTGTGTTTATTTTACGGCTCTCGCACGGAGCATGCAGCTGTGTAAACCTGAGAATGGTTTCTGCACAGCTTTGATCTTTGCATGGATCAACAGTTGCCCTCAGTCCCTGAACCCTGTTCCATGGCCCCATATTTCTTGGATTTTTCCATTTTCTGGTAATTATGGCATCACGTAGGGAGCCTTCCGACAGCATCCCCCACAGCTTTGGGTGGAGAATTTGGAAAAAATGCCTTAAGTCTGTCATTTGTAGAACCATATTAAGTAGTGATTTCCATCGGATGCCCAAAAATATGCCATTTAGTTTCTTCCTAAGAGGCAATCTGACAATTTCGAGTAGACTGCTGGAGTCTGACAAATTTGAATGTATTATGGACTGAATAAATGTTTATTGAACATGCCATTTTGTTTTAACTCCTAAAATGTTCAGTTCTTCCACCAAACATGGATGATACAACTGTTGGAGATTGAGCATTGGACCGGTGCAGTGTAGCATTATTTTGTAATCTACGAACTGGGAGCCTATGGAGACCTATGCATGGCGGAATACAAAGTCATGACCTGTCTTTATATCCTAGTATGGGCAATAAAACCCTCCCTTTAACTGCCTTAAAGATGGTACAAGGAAACTGTGCAGAAGTTCCAGGGAAGGTGCCATCTTTCCATATGGGGTTGATACGGTCTGGCTGTGTGTCCCCACCCAAATCTCATCTTGAATTCTAATTGTAATCCCCATATGCTCGGGGGAGGGACCTCGTGGGAGGTGATTGAATCATGGGGACAGTTCCCCCATGCGGTGGGTGAGTTCTCATGAGATCTGATGGTTTTGTGAGGGGCTTTTCCCCACTTCGCTCTGTACTTCTCTCTTTCTTCTCCTTCCTGCCGCCATGTGAAGAAGGACATATTTGCTTCTCCTTCCACCATGATTATAAGTTTTCTGAGGCCTCCCCAGCCCTGCAGAACTGTGAATCAATTAAATCTCTTTCCTTTATAAACCACCCAGTCTCGGGTATTTCTTCTTAGCAGCATGAGAAGGGACTAATGCAGGAGTGATCACAAACAGCCTGCAGACTGGGCCATCATGCTTAGCAGGATCTTGAGCTAGGAGATGAGAAGAGCTCTATAGGCAAAAAGAATGACTTGGAAGACCATATATGGCAGAGTAGCTAAGACTTTAGGGTTTCCAGTTTCAGATTGACATGGGTTTGTATCCTGACTCTCCCCCTCAATGCCTGTGTGATCCTGGATAGTTTGCTTAATTCTTATGAGTCTCAGTTTTCTCACCTGTAAAATGGGATTAATAATAGTCATTAGCTAGCTGGGTGCAGTGGCTCACACCTGTAATCCCCGCACTTTCGGAGGCTGAGGCGGGCAGATCACCTGAGGTTGGGAGTTCGAGACCGGCCTTACCAACATGGAGAAACCTTGTCTCTACTAAAAATATAAAATTTGCCGGGCTTGGTAGCACATGCCTGTAATCCCAACTACTCAGGAGGCTGAGGCAGGAGAATCGCTTGAACCTAGGAGGCGGAGGTTGCGGTGAGACCATGCATGTAAATTGTTTAACATTGTCGCTGAGACATAGTAAGGCCTCAGTCACCGTTAGCTTTCTTATTGCTACAGGACAAGTATTCTTATTTTCCCTTTTCTTCTTCTTCCTTTTCCTGTTCCTTGCCCTTCCTCTTTTGATGCAAATTTACACCAAAAAGGATGAGCTCTGTTGCAGCCAGCATTCTGGCTTCACAGGAGCCTAGGAGATACATGGAGAATATTGTGAGGCTAGGTTAAATAGTTTGTCTCCAATACGGGTGTTAATCATGTTCTTATCAGTATCTGAAGAACCCAGAAGAGTGACTCTCAGAAAGGAAAACTCTTGGCTAGAGGATTCCGAAAGCTAGCGTGAAGTGGAGGCTGTTACTCAGTGGGTGCCATAACATGGCTGTGTCGCCTGGCACCTTTTCATTCTCTAATCTCAGAAGTGAGTGCTTCCCCCTGCTGTGCCTGGCCCCTTCTCACCTTCAGAGTCTTTGGTACGCATAAGTTCTTCATCACTTAAGTGGAGCGAACCCTGATTACCTACATTTATTAATGAAAACGACCAAGGATAGTTGAGCCCCAAAGTACAAATCGATGTGCTGAATTAGTTTATGATGTTGCCCTAATTTCTCCACATCTGTCGAACTGTGATTGCAAATTCCATTTCTTTTCTTTTCTTTTCTTTTTCTTGAGACAGTGTCTTGCTCTGTCACCCAGGCTGAAGTGCAGTGGCAAGATCATAGCTCACTGTAGCCTCCACCTCCTAGGCTCAAGTGATCCTCCCACCTTAGCCTCCCAAGTAGCTGGGACTACAAGGTTGTGCCACCACGCCTGGCTGATTTTTCGTATTTTTAGTAGACACGGAGTTTTGCCATGTTGCCCAGGCTGTTCTCAAACTCCCGGGCTCAAGTGGTCTGCCCTCTTTGGCCTCCCAAAGTGCTGGGATTACAGGTGTCAGTTACCGCACTGGCCTGGAAATTCTATGTCTTGTCAAGCAGGACATCAAAGTTGAGATCTATGAATTTGGACTAAAATTTGGGGAGGTTGTTTCCACTACTGTGTATTGAGAGCTGGCAGGGCCCATCTTGCCAAGTCCAAGAGATCGTGAAGTCTAAAAGACTTGGCCGCAGTGTTGGTTCATCATTAACAGCTGCCTACAAGGAAATCATTGAGAAATATAGATTGCCGCATCTTCTAAGAAGGACAGTGTTTAAAACAGAAAGAATTGAGTTGAAATTAAGAGATAGCTTGATTTTTTCCAAGAGAGTCATGAAGTCTGTTCAATTTTCTTTTTAAAAAGTAATTTAATCTTCTAGAAGATACCTACATTTATTCAATACTTTTGTAGGTAGTCTTCAAAACCTTCCTTCCTCCCTCCCTACTTCCTTCCCTCTCCCTTTTCCCCTCTCCCCTCTCCCCTGTCTTCTTTTCTCCCTCCCTTCCCTCCCTTCCTTTCACATCTGACATCTCTAAATAGTGTTTCATGCAATGGCATTACTAATGGCTTGACTTTTTCAGGAAATGATTCATTACTTTATAATTTCAATTCAGTAACCATTTTCAGCTATGCCATAAATTTAAATCCTTTACTATCAAGATAACATTTTTTTCTCCTGTCAGAGAAATATAATGATTGGAAACTATTTTTAAAAGTTGACTCTGTTTGGGACAGCTCTTAGGGATTTGTCCTTTATACCAGCATATAACTTGTAGGTTGTCAGCATCTCCGGGGACCATATGTTCACCACCTAGACTCAACAGTTGCTAATGTTTTGCCATATTTTGTCATTTCATCTATTTGTCCATCTCTTTGTCCATCCATCCAACTACCCACTTACCCATCCATCCATCCATTTTTCCATCCATCCACCCATCCATCCATCCATCCATCCATCCATCCATCCATCCGTCCGTCCATCTATCCATCCATCCATCCATCCATCCATCCATCCATCCATCCATCCATCCATCCATCATCCATCCATGCATGTAAGTTGCAGACATCGACAAACTTTACCCTTAAGGACTTTGGCTGGCATCTCCTAAAACTAAAGGCATTGCTCTACATAATCACAACTGTCATCATTATCATGTCTATGAAATTGCTCATGATTTGCTAACATGAAATAATACCTAGTCCATACCAAGATTTACTGAATTATCCACAAATTGTCTTTTATAGCTTTTTGTTTTCAATCAGGCTGTAAAGTTCACACATTACATTTGATATTATATCTTATTAGTCTGTTTATTAAAGGGTTTTTTTTTGTTTGTTGTTTGTTTTTTTCCCCAGGGATCAGGGAAGGAGGAAAAGCTCCTTTCTGGATACTGTGGATATGACTAACCTTATCGGCTACCAGGGTTTTCTTTATTTTTTCATAATCTTCTGTTATTGAGGAAACTTATTTTTTTGTACATTTTGTTGTACCTTTATGAGTCTGGTTTTGACTTCCGGCGCAGCAGAGAAGCTGGTTTCCTTTGGTGAAACCTGGGAGAAGAGGGAAGAAAAATCTGTTGATTAGAATTGTGGGTGTGCACTCTGTTTATCTCTAACAGAATCGGCTTCCCAGGGCTCTGTATCCGCAACCCATTCCACAAACGTCGTGGAAAGGAAGATTCAAGTCTCAGGTTAAAAACAAACCAAGACTTCAGGGCTGTTTGCCTGTGATTAGAGTCTAAGAAAGATTGGGAATGGGAGATCAGGACTGTCTCTGGTCACTGATTGCTTCACTATAGCACAGATGCACTGGGTAACAGACACACCTCCAGACCTCAGGATTACATTACTTAGGGTTAGGACTGAGCCTTCTTCCAACTTCTTGGGGTTGGAGGGCAAGAATTTGACATAGCTTAGATCACAGAGGAAGGGCTCTTCTACCCCTAAGTATGGTTTATACGTCAAAGTAACATTCTACAATTAGATGAGGGTGATTTTTTTTGAGACAGGGTCTCACTCTTTTGCCCAGGCTGCAGTGCAACGGTGTGATCTCAGCTCACTGCAACCTCTGCCTCCCGGGTTCAAGCGATTCTCCTGCCTCAGCCTCTCTAGCAGCTGGGACTATAGGTGCCTGCCACTGTGCCCGGCTAATTTTTGTATTTTTAGTAGAGAAGGGGTCTCGCCATGTTGGCCAGGCTGGTCTCAAACTCTTGACCTCAGGTGATCTGCCTGCCTTGGCCTCCCAAAGTGCTGGGGTTACAGGCGTGAGCCACTGCGCCGGGCCTTAGATAAGGTTTTTAGATGTGTTTTTCATATTCCCAAGGCCATGAAATTTGACAGGCAAATATATCAGTTATAAAAGTTTTAGGATTAATTATTAACTAGCTCCCAGAAGTTGCCTCAGCCTCCCTTTTTCAGCCTTGTTTTGCCCCAGCCCAGAGACAAGCCCAACTATAGGTTTTACTTCTGAAGGAGAAAACTCAGTGGAACATTCCTCTGCCTCAAGAGATATTGCCTACCTGCAAACATGTTTTGTCTTGCCCACACATGATGTAAAAACAAAATAAAAATGCTGAGAGACATGCCAATTCAGAGGTTTCATGTAAAAATATAGCTTTCCCATTAGACTTGAAAATTGGAAGAGGAGGTAACAATTGGCCAGTGCTGAGCAGAGGCATCAGAAGGGCATGTGGTCTCTGCTTTGCCACAATCTCCACCATGCCTTATTGTCTCCCTTCTCAATCAAAGCAGCTTTACACACTCCTGCTGCTTGCTAAGACACCGTACACATTTAAGTTTGCTACCCACGACTTGGCATATCTCTTGGTTCCAAAGAGTTTTAGGTATTATGCAATTTGCTAGCTTCCAAGCACCTGTTTTTTGCTTCCCTCAGCCCCTTTCCTGGCTCCAAACCTTTGGCCTTGGTTTGATGTCGTTGGGTTGCTGCAGGAAAGTTCCCTGTGGACCTCACTACTTTATCAACTGTAATGGTCTTGTTGAAGACAAGGTTTAGAACATCACCAGACCCAGACCCTTTCTCAGAGGACCTGGGAGAACTCTCCATATGATTTTCATTTGGGAAGAGAGATGCTCCTATTGGAACAGCTGGTTTTCCCTTTAAAACCGGGAGTCTAGAAGCTTCTAGGATGCTTAGAATCAGAACTGTCACTCACTTTTTAAGGTATATCGTATTTGTCTTATTCTTAACTACGTTTTATGTCCTTGCCCTTTTCTCCCCTACTTTAAATAAAATCTATCTCTAATTTATGTTATTTAAGCAATGACAAATTCTTTTTCTGATAGACAATGTAAAGTATAAATAAATAAGACATCCAAGTAATAATCAGAAGCATTTTTATGTTGGTCTCATTGTGGTCTTTTTAATCGCAAGCCAGATGCGCTTTAGGTACCAGCCTTGTTGTTTGTAAGGGAAGAGGAGCTTAAATAGCCCACACAGACGTGAAAGTTGAGCAACTGAGCTCATGGACGTTACTTTTAATCAGGATCCAGAACTAGGGAGTGAGTGAGCTTGGATTTGAACTCCACTTTTCAAATTTTCACGACCTGTGCTCTTTAGTTTTTGTTTTTTGTGTTTTTTTTTTTTTTTTTCTTGGTTTGTTTGTTTTTTGTTTTTATGAGATGGAGTTTCACTCTTGTTTCCTAGTCTGGAGTACAATGGCACGATCTCAGCTCACTGCAACCTCCACCTCCCGGGTTCAAGCGATACTCCTGCCTCAGCCTCCTGAGTAGCTGGGATTACAGGCATGTGCCACCATACCCAGCTAATTTTGTATTTTTAGTAGAGACGGGATTTCTCCACGTTGGTCAGGCTGGCCTCGAACTCTCGACCTTAGATAATTCGGCCGCCTTGACTTCCCCGAGTGCTGGGATTACAGGTGTGAGCTACGGCGCCTGACCAGACCTGTGCTCTTTCTACCACCACTGCCCTATGCCAACCACTAACCCCGCTCCTATTCTGGAAAGAGCTAAGCCGTCAGCTATTGCTTTTGAATTTATACACAATTCTAGCAGCTGCTTCTTAGAGCCCTTTTAAATTAGCATTAAATACAGTTTTACCAGCCCTGAGGTTGCAGCCAAGGAGCTTGAAAGGAGCCAACCCTTTATTTTTCCTCTTGTGAACATTTGGAAACACAGCTTCGGTGCTATGCTATGCTAAACACACCTTCTCCAAGGTGCCTTGAGTCATGACCTCCTGAGAGCGTTTCCTTCCCGTGGCTTCTTTTCCTGATCGGCTGTTTGTTATCTGAAGGATTTGTTAATAACCAGGGCATCTGGTTCTCATCATTACTCACCCTCTGTTCACTTTCCTCTCTAATGCATAGGCCTTTAGCCTTTTACTTTCTACCTTTTTGAATGCTATACTTTTTAACAAAATTTTGATTATGGTAATGCATTGACATTGTTCAACATTCAAACAATGGAAAGGGTGAGCGTGGAGGTTGGGTCTCACCGCTTTTCCCAGCCATCCTGTTGCCTTCTGCAGAGGCTTCTAGAATTTTCAGATGACTGAGAATCCTTTCAGAAATAGTCTCTGCAAACTCTAGCACACCCATAGTGCTAGGATGGGTCTTAGTAAAATGTCTGCGGGCTAAGCACACTGTTTTGCATTCTACACAATTCACTTCACAATATCTCATAGAGACTTATTCATATTAATATATAAAGAGATATATATGCATGCTGCTTCATAATCCATTGCAGAGTTGGCCTGTAATTTATTCAAGCATTCTTTGTTGATGGATGTTAGGGTTGTATCCATTATTTTGCTGTTATGAACAACACCATAATGGGCAACCTTGTACACATTTCATGTCAACCTGTATCACTGAATGGAAAGGATCTGTTCCTAGAAAGGATCCATTCGTAGAAGAGGAATTCTGATCAATATGGCCAGCTTTCTGTCTGTTGAGGTTGAACCGTTTGACACATCTCACTAGCGTTGGGAAAATCCCCATTTTTCTCACTATCCAGTTTTCTTCCTCTCTTCCCCTCCTCTTTTCCCTTCTTCCTCTTTTTTTTCCTTTTCTTTTATTTCCTTCCCCTTTTCCTTTTCTTTCCTTCCTTCCTTGCCATTTAAAACATGCTGACAACTTGGCAGCACAGGGCAGTGATTAAACTCAGCTGCTCACCCCACCCTACCTGGGAATCTGAATTCTGTCTTCTGCTACTATGGATTCTCAGTCCCCAAGTCGTGTAAATCAAAGCTTCTCCTGCCACGCTGGTGTGTATTAGGCCAGGACTTCATAGTGTGATTCAAATCACCAACTGAATGCTTTTCCTTTTCTTCCCCTTTCTAGGGGAGTAGGTTTTTCATGGAGAGTGGGGCCCTTCAACTGCTGTGATGATCCTCCCGTGCCAGAGAGGAGCTATTAATAGTAAATGCCAAGTGAGCTGGTGTTCTGCCCTTCTGGCCTCCTTGCTCACAATAGCCAGGGGGAAAAAGCCATGTAACCTCTAGATGAGTCCCTTGGCCATTTAGAAGTGAAATGAACATCCAAGAAGAAGCATAGAGAATGTGGAGGAAGAACTCTTCCAAATGATTGCAGGGATATTTAGAATCTTTTCCCCCGAGTTCCCTCTGGAAGACAAAGCCCAGATCCCGTGAACTGATTAAAAAGCACCAGACCCATTCCAGTTACAGTCATCCTGAAACTGAGCACGACCATGTCATCCATGGTACTTGAATGTAGGAGCATTTTTTATTTTAATTTTTATTTTTTTTTAAGAATGAAAAGCCCCTCTCTTGTTTTGGTAATGATTTTATGACCGAAAGTCACCCACCCACCACTTGGGTACCATGCAGCCCACATTAAACAATTGGCCCTTGACAGTGGATGGTTCAAGTTAGTTTGAAATGAGAAATTGCCGGTGACCTGAAACCCATCATTATTAACCTTGTGGCACAACATTGCCGTAACCAGTAGCCAACTCTCATTTTTTCTTTTTTTTGGTTGGAAGAAAGGCTCATTGATGAAAGTTGGTTCAGTTCTTTTTTGAGTTAAGTGGTCAGACCACCAAGAATTCCTTTCCTTTGATTGGGAACAGGTTCTAATACAGATGTCCTTTACGTGGGCAATCCACTTTTCTCGTAGATTCCACAATCAATTCGAGCTGTGTTTATATATAGACACCTGCCCACAAAGACCATGTGGAGAAGCATCTGCGTGTCACCGCTTGTTTTCCAGAGGAATTGCCTTCTAGTAATTCATGTTTTTATAGCTTAACTACATTTATAATGAATGGATGGCTTCTCTCTTCATCCAAAAGCAGAACAAATGACAAAAAGAAAATTTTGATGATTTGGGAACTGTATTTATGGAATAATAACATTCATGATATCTCTGGATAATGATGATAATTATAGTATACGATTCCAGAAGGGTGAGTCTAGCGGTTCCCAGTGTGTCTCCATGGGTTGTTATGTGTTACTGGTCAGGCAATTAGGGATTTGCTGAAGACTTTCTTTCCTGTGTGGCAATAGGTATTTCAGAACCCTGCATCATGGTATCCACACAAGTCCCCAGAGTTGTATGAGAGTTCATTTGGGCACCTTTCCCAAAGACAGGCCCCCTGTGCAGCTTTAACTATTCACTCTATTTATAATGTTATTCCTGGATATTGGGCTCTGGAGAGGGCATTTCTTACTCCATATCAAAGAGTTGAGACCTTGCCTTCCCACAATTCCCAATGAGCCCAACTCCTTACCACTATTCCTGCCCCATGCCTTCCCCAAATTCCTGATGAGCCTCATGTCTTCCCACAATTCCCTGTAAATTTTGCTCCTTCCCACACCACCAGTGAGCACCACTCTCTCCCATAATTCCCTGTAAATTTCACTGCTTCCCACAATCCCCACTGAGCCCCACTCCTTCCCACAATTCCCTGTAAATCTCACTCCTTCCCACAATCCCTATTGAGCTTCACCCCTTCCCACAATTCCCAGTGAACCCCACTTATGTAGTGTGTCTGTGAGTAGCCTGCCCAGTCTCCTTATGACAGGTTTCCAGTATTACCTCTTTCATAACCCATTTCCAACCTTCTGGGTTTTTTCTTTCAGCATTTCCTGTGACAATTCTCCATTATATCATTGTTAAATAATACTTAACAACCTATTAATAACTTCCAACTTTTTGAGCCTCTACCATATCTTGTTTTCATTGGGATTTCTATGCTCTGGCTACTTTGCAAGACCTGACTTATCAAGAGCTTAAGCAGCATCTGTTAGAACTGGTATTTTTTTAATGAAATAAGTAAGGAACTCATTACCTGTGCACTGCTGCCCGTTCGTTGCTAGCAAAATGCCTGGTGTCCAATAAATGCTTGTTGAACAAATGCAGAGAGTATGCTTCTAGGCTTCTGGAAACTGTGAATGCTGCTTTATGTGGCAAAAAGGGACTTTGGAGATGTGATGAAGTTCGGCATCTTGAAATGGGGAGATGAACCTGAATTACTGAAGTGGGCCCTAAATGCAATCCTAAGTGTTCTTATGAGAGGGAGGCAGAGGGTCTGTGACTACAAAAGAGGAGGAAGCAGGGAGAAGAGGTGAAGCAGCTGTGAGGCAACAATCTGGTGGCTTCTAGCCCCTGAAAGAGGTGAGAAATGGATTATCATCTGGAGGGTTCAGAAGGAACCAGCTGTGCTGACACCTTGATTTTTTTTAACCCAGTGAGGTTGATTTTGGACTTCTGAGCTCTAGAATAAGAGAATAAATATGTTGTTTTAAGACCTAAGATCATGGTTATTTGTTAGAGCAGTGATCAGAAACTTACACAAGCATGAATGCTAAGACTGAAGGCACCTGCCTCCCACCTACTGGACCCTTAACATTCCTTTTCATGGGAGATTTTGCAGATTGCTACCCTCCTTGCTCTCGTTCCTCTTCTCCTTTTACTGAAAAGACATTTACTGGATATCTAGCATGTTAAAGACTGTACCTTTAAAAAAAAATCACACTCTGATTTAGCACAGTTTCAATTGTGGTCAAGCACCATGCCCATCACACTTCAGAACCAAGATCTGATCCATGTGTGACATCCTGGAATGTGGCAGCTGGTGGAGGAAGGGGACTGAAATTGAATCTGCACTAGCTGAGTTAAGCTTCCCATGGTGCCTGCATTAGCAGGGAGGACTGAGACCCCAGCTTTCCCAATCAGGCCTTCATTTTACTCTCATGATGAGAGCTTTGGAAATCGGCAGTGCAGTGTGGGAGCCCAGGCTCATGAGGTCATCAGAGACCAGGTGTACCTCAGTCTTTGCTTTGAGCCTTAGCCTGTGGCTGCTCCACCTCCAGGTGTTTCCCAGGCAGGAAGAAGGGGAAAAGTGAAGGGCAGAAATCACATGCCACCTTACCCTATGCATTCGCCTAGCATGTTAGTGGCCAGCACCGTGTCACACAGCCACCCAGAGCTGCAGGCGAGTCTGCAGAGGTGATTGCCTCTTGCTAGGTGAGTGTAAACCAAAAATAAATTCTAAGCTCCCCAAGCGACTGAATGGATCCCTGCCTCTGGGCCAAGGGGATTCCGAAATAAACCTGAAAAACTAGTTCAGGCAGTGATGGGAAGAGGGGGTTAGATATGACTCATTATACCCTTATTTTTTTGGAATTCAGTTGCAACTGACCAGCATTAACATTAAAACAGAGATCTTAAGACTGACAAAACAGACTCTTTGTAGCAATAAGATACCAAATTTCGACCCCACTCTAATATAGGATCACGTTGCAGATAGCAGGCCCTGAAATAAATCAAATTATTTTACCCCAAAATATATTTATCTGGCATATTTCAAAATGGCCCTGCAAAGCTGTTTCTTCTCTACATTCTGTAGAGAACACCCTTCCCTTTCCAGGTCTTTTCCTGATCCAGGAGAGATTCACTAGGAGTCTGGCACTTTTTTTTTTTTTTTGAGATGGAGTCTCGCTCTGTCACCCAGGCTAGAGTGCAGTGGCCGGATCTCAGCTCACTGGAAGCTCCGTCTCCCGGGTTTACACCATTCTCCTGCCTCAGCCTCCCGAGTAGCTGGGACTACAGGCGCCCACCACCTCGCCCGGCTAGTTTTTTTTTGTATTTTTTTAGTAGAGACGGGGTTTCACCGTGTTAGCTAGGATGGTCTCGATCTTCTGACCTCTCGATCTTCTGACCTCGTGATCCGCCCGTCTCGACTTCCCAAAGTGCTGGGATTACAGGCTTGAGCCACCACGCCCGGCCGAGTCTGGCACTTTTTTTAGGTTTGATAAGAGATATTTATCATCTATTCTCTCTGAAGCCTATTACTTGGAGGCTTCATCTGCATAATAAGAACCTTGGTCTTTTTATGGACTTATCTTAACCCAGACAGTCCTTTCTATTGATGTCAGGTGTTTAGCTAATAACACTGTTAACCAATTGCCAATCAGAAAATCCTTGAGTCTACCTGATACGGTTTGGCTGCATCGCCACCCAAAATCAGACAGTCCTTTCTACTGATCTCAGGTGTTTAGCTAATGACTCTTGTAACCAGTTACCAATCTGTAAATGCTTAAGTCCACCTGATATGGTTTGGCTGCATCCCCCACCCCAAATCTCATCTTGAATTGTCATCCACACAATCCCCACATGTCAAGGGAGAGACCCGGTGGATGTAATTGAATCATATACTCCAGATAGTGAGTTCTCGCGTGATGTGATGGTTATAAATAAGTGTGGGTAGTTCCTCCTGCGTTCGTTCTCCTTTCTCCCGTCTGGTGAGGAAAGTGCTTTGCTTCCCCTCTGCCCTGGTTGTAAGTTTCTTGAGGCCTCCGCAGCAGAGCTGAACTGTGAGTCAGTTAACCTCTTTCCTTTATAAATTATCCAGTTTCAAGCAGTTCTTGGTAGCAATGTGAGAATGGACTAATACACCACGTATGACTTGGAAGCTCTCATCCCCGTCACTTTGAGTTGTCCTTCCTTTCTGGACCAAACCAATGTACTCTTTACATATATTGTTAGAAGTGTGCCTGTAACTTTTCCCCCCTAAAATGTATAAAATCAAGGTGTAATCCAACCACCTTGGGCACATGTTCCCAGGACCCCTTGAGACAGTCTTAGGCTTTGGTCGCTCATGTTTGGGTCGGAAATAAACCTCTTTAGAGTTTCAGTCTTTTCATCAACGTACATGACTACCCAGAATTAAACTGGAATGCAGTTAATAAGAGAAATGAAAGGATGATGGGAGGTGTGCACCCAGCAATGTCTGTCTCGGTGGTCCTGAAGTCTAACTCTAATCCTGGCTCCACTACCTGGACCATGACAGGTTGCTTAATTGTTCTCAGTTTGAGTGTTCTCCTATGTAAATAGGAATAATAATTGGATGTATGGTAGGATTTGGGGGAGGATTAAACTAGGCTATAAGTGTGAAGTGCTTAGAGCAAGTTTCTGGGCATTAATACGCATTTAGTTACTGTCACTCCTGTGATCTGCACAATTATTGTCATTATCTTTCCTTCCTCCTCCTTCCCCCTTTCTTCCTCATTTTCTTTCTATCATCATCATCATCCATAGCTACTCTCTTGCCCGATTGTTTTAAACCCACCTGTTTTTTTCTGGTAAGTGTATCCAAAAGTAATACAGAATTTTCTATAAGAACATTCATTTACTGTGTTTCCTTCTACCCATGACTTTTTTTATGCTACACACAGAACCCACTGAAATTTCACCTTCATTGTATGTGGCTTTTCTAGAAACATTTGCACTGGGCTTTGTCTCACCTCCTGGCCCATGTTTGGTGTGCGCTCGAACATGCACACACAGCCTGCACTATGTTTGTTGATTGAACTAATATTTCACAGAATAACAAACACATGCTGATTATACTCCTTGTGAAGCTAATTTGTTTTCATGTCTGAGAGCAAGGCCAAATCACCAGATTGATGACTTTGGCTGTGTTTCCAAAGGACATGCCGTTGCAGCTAAGTGGACCCGAATGTACGGTGAGACCTGGTGGTCCCCAGAATGCATGCCGCCCCCGTGCTCCAGCATGCAGAGGGTGCAGGTCATGTGCCAGTGACAGTGGAAAAGATATGCTTGATGTCAGCACATTTGGCAACTCTCTGGCACTGGGGATTTATACGCCAAAACCTCGCTCTTGAGGCTTGGCTTCCATTAGCAAGGGTAAGGCTTGTAAGAAGGGAGTTTTTCTCAACCCTGCTTGCTCTCACAGCCGTGTAAGCCCATTTTTATCCCTTTTCAATGTTTTAATCTCTGAGAGCACCCAGTTCAATTCCCAGCAAGAAGTGAGCCTCCCTGATGGAGCCCCAGAGCCACCTCTGAGGGTGGGGGCACCCTTGTTGTCACGATGGACAAGAGCCAGGCTTGGCATTGGACTGGATGCTCAGGAAGCCCCAGAGAAATAGACATTGAGTGAGTGCAAGAGCCAGCTGCCTGCATGGCTTCGAGGAAGATTTCAAAGACCTAGTGCTCTGAAAGTCTGACTTAATTTGTGATTTGCGAATAGTCTCCCAGAAGCCATGGGGTACAGATGCGGGACTTGTGAAAAATACCAGACATCCTGTGGGTTACAGAAAAAGAAAGGGGGGCGGTGGGTGAAGTGTGAGCAATTTCTGGCAGCTTTGTGGGCATTTATTATGTCTAGGTGGCACAGCGTGGTTAGACTGGTTGGTTTCCTATCAATTGCATTCTCTGTATGTCTTCAGCTAATTTTTCTGGTAATCCAAGGCCCGATGTGTATAAACAAATTCCTTTCTTGATCATGTAAGCAATGAATACTTAACAGATTCAAGCTTGGAGAATTCAGTTCCTACCACAAGCTCCGGAATGGAGGATTTATAACTGGAAGGGAGACAGAAGGTATGCTGAAAGGTACTCAAACTGTCACTTCCTTCACCCCTAGGAGCACTGAGCAGACACTGATTCCTCTGCAGTTGTTGGGCTTTTGAGCTACTTCCCTCCTGGGGAGATGTGTGTTAACTGTTTCATGACTGGAAGTGCCATAACAGTGAGCAAGCAATGTGACCTTACAAATACACGTGCAGAAATGCATATGAGTAGGCCTAAAGAATCCAAACTCCACTTATGTCTAGTGGTAATGGCTGTAGGAGAGATGGGAATTAGGAGAAAAAAAGCCAAAGGCAGACTTTAGTCTGGTTTATAATGCTTTTTTTTTTTTTTTTTTTTGAAGAAAAATGTTCATGTATTACATAATAATTATTTTTAAAAAGTGGCCTGCGGGGTATTCATTTTCTATGGCTGCCATAACAAAGTACCTCAAACTTAGTGACTTGAGAGAAGACAGATTTATTTTCTTCCAGTTCTGTAGGTCAGAAGCCTGACACAGGTCTCCCTCGGCTAAAATCCAGGTGTCTTCACAGCTGTGTTCTTTTGGACACTGTAGGGGAGAATACATTTTCTGGCATTTTCCACATTACAGAGACCGCCCATGTTCCTCGGTCCATGGCTCCCTCGGTCACCTTCCAGCCAGCAACATTGGGTTGAGTCCTTCTCCAATGGCCCTATCTCTGGTTCTTTCTCTCCTGCCTCCTCCTCTTGCTTTTAAGGACCGTTGTGATTTCAGTGGTCTCAGCTGGATAGCTAGCAAGGCTCACCTTAAGGTCAGCTGACTAGGAACCCTAATTCTAGCTGCAACCTTAATTCATATAACCTGGCAAAGTCTCAGATTTTATTTTATTTTATTTATTTTATTTTTTAATTGAATTCAGCTTTACAGTATCTTTTGTAGGGAGTACTTTTAGCTTCTTTTTCAGTTGAAAACTTCAAGGAAGGAAACACTTAACATTGCTAGTAAGTGACCAGCTGGGGTTGTAGGTCTAATTCTTTTCTTTTTTTCTTTGCTTTTTTTTCTTGAGACGGAGTTTTGCTCTTGTCACCCAGGCTGGTGTGCAATGGCATGATTTTGGCTCACTGCAACCTATGCCTCCTGGGTTCAAGCAGTGCTCCTGCCTCAGCCTCCCGAGTAGCTGGGAATACAGGTGCCCAGCTAAGTTTTGTGTTTTTAGTAGAGATGGTGTTTCACCACGTTGGCTAGGCTGGTCTTGAGCTCCTGACCTGAGGTGATCCATCCGCCTCGGCCTCCCAAAGTGCTGAGTTTACAGGCATGAGCCACTGTGCCCAACTGGTTGTAGGCATCATTCTAGCAATCTCAGCAACTGTAGGATTTCTCTGCATTGGAGGAAGCAACACTGAAGGTCCTCTGGCTTTATGGACAATGTGCTTAGAAGTTCATGCCATACCTTAGGTCCAGTCTTGTGACTGAATCAACCAGACAGGCCTAGGCTCTGCCCTAAGTGGTCAGCCCACAAGGTGGTAGCACGCAGGGCCTCCCTTCCCACTCCCTCTGTTTATGGACATCTGCTGTCTGCCATTCTCTCCCCTTACCAGTGAGTTCCCAGCTTCCTGGGACACAGGAGGATTCACTAGATACCTGTTGAGTGAATGTGAATGTTTTCATTCATTGGGGCAGATTTGTGTCCTGCTAACACTAGACATGTCCCGTTTTCAGATTACTTGTTTTCCAACATCTAAGTACCTACACCTAAAGAATAACAGGAAAATCACCTGACTGGTCAAAGTCAATGTAAGGGGCAGAAAGGGCCTGGCTGGTCTTGATGTCCTGACCTTAGGCAATCCACCCGCCTTGGCCTCCCCAAGTGCTGGGATTACAGGTGTGAGCCGCCGTGCCTGGTGAATGGTGTCATTTTGATGTAGTGAGCCATCTCAATTTTTCCCAGCAACCTTCCGTCAACCTTGTGGTCAAAAGTCGGTTCACACATGGGATGGGAGTTTTTGCCAATGTCCTTCATAAAGGAAGAACTTCTCCTTCACTCGGATGTCTTGATCTTTTCTCAGCATTTCATTCTAGCCTTTCTCCACCCACCATCTATCAATGATCTATCTAGCTAGCTATCGATGTCTCTTTTTGGGCTTTAATTTTGTCACTTTTTCTTCTGTCTACTATACAAATAGCATATTTTCTTATGTAAGAAAACTGAACACAAGGCCAAAGTAGAATATTCCCTGAAACAGCTACCTTTTCCTTGAAATTGTTCTGTATCTAAAAACACTAGGTGAGAAGTACTAGAAATGTAGACATGAGAAGTGAGACTATTTTCTTTTTCTTGTGGAAGCTTCATTGTGCTCTTGAGAAGATACATCTGTAGTTTGATATGATAAAAGCAATTACATGATTATGCTGAGTGCGGTGGCTGAAGCCTGTAATCCCAGCACTTAGGGAGGCCAAGGCCGGCAGATAACTTGAGGTTAGGAGTTCGAGACCAGCCTGGCCAGCATGGTGAGACCCCCGTCTCTGCTATAAATATAAAAATTGGCTGGGTGTGGTGACATGTACCTGTAATCCCAGCTACTCAGGAGGCTGAGGTAGGAGAATTGCTTGAACCCGGTAAGCAGAGGTTGCAGTGAACTGAGATCATGTCACTGTACTCCAGCCTGGGCAACAGAGCAAGACTGTCTCAAAAAAGAATAAAAATGAATAAAAAAAAATTACATGATTAGAGAGGGGAAAAACAATCATTTGTTGTATGCTAATACCACTCAGCAGGTGCTTACACTGTCTGGTTGATCCTCACAATGACTCCATGTTATCTCCATTTTCAGATGGATAACTCAGAATACAATTCCATTAGTTTAAAAAAAAAATAGGTAACAAAAATCACCAAAATACCCAGACACAGTAGGTGTATCTGTATTTAACTAGTCTCCTCGTGTTGAATATTTAGCAGGTTTCTTGTTTTTTGTTGTAAGTGCCACTGCAGGCCGGTTGCGGTGACTCAAGCCTGTAATCCCAGCACTTTGGGAGGCTGAGGTGGGCAGATCACTTGTGGTCAGGAGTTCAAGATTAGCCTGGCCCACATGGTGAAACCCTGTCTCTACTGAAAATAAAAAAATTAGGCATGTTGGCATGTACCTGTGGTCCCAGCTACTTGGGAGGCTGGGGCAGGAGAATAGCTTGAACCCAGCAGGCGGAGATTACATTGAGTTGAGATTGCGCCACTTCACTTCAGTCTGGGTGACGACAGCCACATCTCAAAAAAGGTGGCACTGCAGCGAACAGCGTCCACATGTGTGCAGAGAATATTGTTCTGTTTTTGTACGTCAGATGGCTTTGTTAGGTTAGATTCCCTGAAATGGAATGGCCAGGGAATTTAAAAAGGGTTTTGCTGTTGTCACCCAGGCTAGGGTGCAATGGCGCGGTCTTGGCTCACTACAACCTGCAACCCCCACCCCAACCGAGTTCAAGTGATTCTCCTGTCTCAGGATCCTGAGTAGCTGGGATTACAGGCACCTGCCACTATGCCTGGCTAATTTTTGTATTTTTAGTGGAGACGTGGTTTTGCCATGTTGGCCAGGCTGTTCTCGAACTCCTGGCCTCAGTTATTCTGCCCACCTCTGCCTCCCAAGGTGCTGGGATTACAGGCTTGAGCCACCTTGCCTGGCCAAGTCTGCTTTTTAAATTTGGAAAATGGGGCTTGTTAACTTCTGTATTGTCTTTGCTGCTGCTTTATCCAGCTTTGCAACCTATAAGCTTCTGTTACTGGAAAATGGTGATGGCGAAGTAATTCCTTTCTTATGTTCCATCACAGAGGGTAGACTGCTAGCTCTAGTATTTTTCAATGCTGCTTTTAAAGTGATTTATACCATTCAGTACCAACCCTGCACCCTGGGACATGCCACCTTGCTGAAAGTACCATTTCTCTTTGTGAATTCATTCCTTTTTCCAACAAATGTTTATTGAACATCTAATATGACCTGGACATTTGGCTGAATGCTGGAAGTGCAAAGATGAAGGAAACTTGTTTCTTGCAAGGATATTAGAATCTAAAGGCGAAGACTGCACAGCAAGAGACCAGTGGTGGGATAAGGGATCCAATGGTGCAGGAAATTGGAGGGACTTGGAGAGGGTGCATCTCACCCGTCCAAAGAATGGAGTGAGGGAAGGCTTTTGGAAAGAAGTTGTGTTGATGAAGCTAGGTGTGGAAGGATGGATAGGAGTTAGGCAAGTGAGGAATGGGGTGAACAACTGCAGGAACTTGAATGATATTTTGGGGTAAACACTCTCTCATTCACTCACTCACATTTTGGGTAAAACAGTATTTCTTCCCCAGGGGTGACTGTGTTTGTTATTGTGGGATGGAGACTGGATACTGCATCTAGCAGATACATGCTGTCAATCATCCTACAATGTGCAGGACCGCACCCACACAAAGAATGATCCGTCCCCAAATGCCAATAGTAGTGAGGCTGAGAAACTCTTTGCTAAGGCACAGGCCAAGTATCGGGTTGGATAATGGCAGAGAAAAGTACCTTGCCTCCTTCCAGAACCTGAGGGTGTGTGACTGTGAGTGTGCGTGTGCACACACACTTATGTGAAGTGAGAGAAATCTGGTGTTTTCTCTTTTTGAAGTCGGCCTCGTCTAAGCTCTGGACTCCTGCTCTCTGTTGACTCTGTCCAGAGTTAGCGACTCAGCAGGTGTGCCTCCCCATGGGCCTCCTTCACAGTGTCCTCACCTTGATTTATTAGAGCATTTTATTCCCCCTTCAGTGTTTATGACGTCCAAGGACTTGGTCGAACCGTGAGGAAATGAGAGTGGACAGTGAGACTATTATCATTCATTTTCACTCCCCATAAACATCTTCTGTTTCTGTTTTAGAAGACATTGCTAATCCCTCGTGCACTGGCTTTGCATGTTTCTTTTTTCAGTCTGCGTTTGAAAGCAAAGTGGTAGTGACTTTTTCCTGATAGCTGCTGAAAAGGTTCCACAGTATTTGGACGGCTGCCTGTGTCTACCCTGGAGCACAAAAGATCCAGGCGTAGAAACTGGTTCTAACAATATCCTTTTAGAGAACACCAAGGGGATGTGAGTCACTTTCCCTTTGATTTAAAGGCACTGCGTCCCTCAAATTCAGAGTTAGAGGGTGACATGTACTTGATCTCTACTTCCTAGGGGCAGGGGACCATAATTAAATGGCTGTGGAAATCCAGAAGCAGCCTACAGAAACCCTTAGGAGCCCTGGGTCTGGGTATGGGAGGAATTTTTTTTTTTTTTTTTTTTTGGGATATCTGAATTTAAATTTCTAGAAAAGTGTTGGTTTTGATGGCAATGGAGACAGGCATAAGGAGAGGAGGAGAGAATGCATAAAGGAGAGGGGAATTTCCAGCTTTCTATGATAGATGGAGGCATGGCGTACCTTCAGGTGCTGTGGTTGCAAGCATCAGAAAAGGCTTTGGATAACTTAAGGAGAAGGAAAACATGAGGCTGAATCTGATAGGAGTTTGGTGGCCTGTAACAGAAGCTCACCCAGACTGTGGCTTATTTTCCAGAGGGGGGCAGCCCAGCCTTGGTGTACCAGCACCCCTGTGCCTCCCAGGCTCTGTTATTCTAGGGACATAGCTTTTACCCATGGACACCACAACCAGAAGTCCTGGACTTGTCTTTTCATGGCAAGGTCTTTGGCTTGAGTCCCTTCTTCCTTCCAGGTATGATTCAGCTCCAGATTTAGATTCTCAGGAGAGAATCTGGTTGCCTGTTGTTGGTCAAACATCCATTTCTCTGAGCTGAAAACCCTGGAAAGGTTGGAATGAGCAAGAGCTTCTTCATGCTACATATCCATGAAGACACTTTTTAGAAGTAAAAGATTAAAATGGACAGCCTGTTTTGTTTTTTTTGTTTTGTTTTTTGTTTTTGGATCCATGAGATTGAAAGGAAAAGAAAGCTATGTAGCATTTACTGGGTAACTGCCCTGTAAGTTAACCTGTAAACAGTGGACCCCAAAGCATAGTGGATTTGTCCCTCTATTCTCAGTCTTCGCTCTGTGTACAACCCACTTTTTCTTTAGGAGATGAACAAAGCTATTTGGGAGGTTCTTCTGAGAAAGCCCAGCATTTAGTGCCCCTCCTCCTGCTCCTCCTCCATAACCTCTTAAGGCTCATCTAAGGTCATTCATACACACACACACACACACACAGCCATTCAAAACCAACACTTTTCTAGAAATTTAAACAGATATACCAAAAAAAAAAAAAAAAAAAATTCCTCCCATACCCAGACCCAGGGCTCCTAAGGGTTTCTGTAGGCTGCTTCTGGGTTTCCACAGCCATTTAATTATGGTCCGCTACCCCCAGGAAGTAGAGATCAAGTACACGTCACCCTTTAACTCTGAATTCTGGAGAGAGATATATATATATATATCCAGGCACGTAGGCTCACACCTATAAACCCAGCACTTTGGGAGGCCAAGGTGGGCAAATCACCTGAGGTCAGGAGTTGGAGACCAGCCTGGCCAACATGGTGAAACCCCGTCTCTGCTAAAAATACAAAAAAAATTAGCCGTGCATGGTGGTGGACGCCTGTAATCCCAGCTACTCAAGAGACTGAGGCAGGAGAATCGCTTGAACCCAGGGGGCGGGGGTTGCAGTGAGCCAAGATTGCACCACTGCCCTTCAGCCTGGGTGACAAGAGCACAACTCTTAAAAATATTATTCTGTTCTTTCCTAATTCTTGATTTCTGGTCCATATATTTGGTTCCTTAATTAAATTGGAGTTCTTAAAACGAAAGAACACAACATTTAGGCACACACTTTTTGGATTCAGATAGCTTTGGATAAATTAATAAAATCTGTCCTTCCATTTTGTCACTTGTAGAATGGGAATGGTACCCATCTTACAGGCTTGCTGTGGGGAGTAAGTGGGATGATAAATATTAAGTGCTTTCAGCTGTGCTGTACACATATCATTTCTGTAAGTATTGGCTATTTTGAAATTTATCTTTAACACTTTTTATTCTGACAGAGTCATGGGAAGTTACAAAAATAGTACAGAGGGGATCCCTGTACTTCTTACTCACTTTTCTACAACCGTAACTCCTTATATAACTGTAGTACAGGATCAAAACCAGGAAATGTGCATGGGTACAATGTGAGTGTATAATGCCAGGTAGGTAAAATAATGGCCCTTATTAGGATGTCTGCATCCTAATCCGTGGAAGCTATGGATATGCTTTGTTACATGGAAGAGGAGAATTAAGATTGCAGATGAAATTCAAGTTACTGATCCTGTGAAGTTAAAATTGGGAGATTACCCAGGGTTATCTGGTTGGGCACAGTGTGATTGTCAGGATTCCTAAAAGGGGGAGAAGGAGTCGGATGAGTCAGGCGGTGAGATGGCAGCGTGAGAAGGACTCAGCTACATGTGGCTGGCTTTGAAAATGGAGGGAGGTGGCCACTAGCCACAGAAGGTGGGCAGCCTCCAGAAGGTGGAAAAGGCAATGAGATGGATTCTCCCCTAGAGCTGCCAAAGGGAACACGCCTCGCTGATGTCCTTTTACTATTTTATTTATTTTTGAGACAAGGTTTTGCTGTCACCCAAGCTGGAGTGCAGTGGTGCTATCACGGCTCACTGCGATCGTCCCACGTCAACCTCCCAAGTAGCTGGTACTACAGCATGTGCCACCACGCCCGGCTAACTTTTCTGTATTTTTAGTAGAGATGGGGTTTCATCATGTTGCCCAGGCTGGTCTCAAACCCCTGGGCTGAAGCAGTCCTCCCTCCTTGGCCTCCCAAACTGCTGAGATGACAGGACCCTCCTGACGTCTCGATCTTCGCCCCTTCAGATCCCAGTTGGTCTTCTGACTCTAGAGCTATAAAAGAATAAATGTGTGTTATTTCAAGCCATGCATTTCTTATTAATGTGTCACATAGCTATGGAAAAATATATGTTCTATGCCATTTTATCCCATGCATAGGTTCATTTAACCACCACCACCACTAAAATACAGGACTGTTCATCTGCACAGAGGCCTCTCTCTGCTACCCCCTGAAGTCACACTTGCCACCCTCCGCCCTCAGACTTTCTTTCAGCCTGTGAAGAAGCAAAGCTTTTAGCCTTCAGGCATCACCTCATGCTGTCTCTTCTGCCTGGGAGGCACTTTCCCCAGTTTTCCTGGCAAAATTGTCATCTTTTAAGTCCTCCGACAACCCCTCTCTGACAATCTAATCCCAATCAGAATTCCCTCCTAATGTAAACTCTCATTCTATCTTTTAACTGTATTTCATAGCACTTATGCTCTATGGATGATGGTATATTTGGGTGAGAGTATTTGTTTCTCTTTCTCCCCAAGTAGCCTGGAAACTGCATGAGGGCAAAAACTTAGCTTTACTCAGTGTTTTGTCAGCTTCATGTACATGACTGTACACAGAGTCGGAGCTGAGAAAATATTCCTTGCATGTACAAGCAAATGACAATATTGAAGGTACAGAACTGAAATTTTCTCTGGGCTTTTAAGTAGGAGAGTACACAAGCATTGTAAGCAATTCTACCTGCATTTACTCAACAGACTTTTGTTTATCACCTTCAGTGCAGATTGTCATACTTAACTGGTTCTGATTTGGTATCTGGAGTAGTTAGACTTGTGTGAACTTCAAGTAGACAGTTGAATATGACCGAACTTGCACCGTGGACACATTTTGCATTTGTTTTTAACTCCCTAGCTGTTTCCAGAAATAGTTCAGTTAATTCGTACTGATAAAATAAATCCCAGTAACAGCGTTATTCCCCAGTGAAAGTGGGCTTCCTTTGCCAAACATAATTATCTGGAGAAGGAATTGAAGAAGTCAACTTACCTCTTGGGCAAATGTTTTCTAGAATTATTCAACCAAAGCAGGCTGCACCTAGGGGAAGCCAAACATCTGGATGAAGAACGAAATACCCAGATGTTTTCAAGTATCTGGATGTTTCTAACCATCTGTTTCTCTTGGTTATTGACAAATGATCCAGCTGTTTTGCAGAAGATGGTATATGGTATACCTTGCCTAACAGAAGAGAGAAGTAACATTCTTAGAAAAATCTGATGTCGTCCCGTATGTACTAATACACGGTCTCTGTCTTTAATTGAAGCCATGACTTGACCACGGAAATGAGAACAGCTTCATGTTTTTCTGAAGCTATTCTCTTGCTCTGAGCACCAGACTGCAAAGGATTTTAGGTTAATTGTCTTGTTTACCATTAGTCTGCATGTTGGTAGCTTGATTCTGTTTATAATGTGTTCACACCTTAACCAATAGCTTTACAGATGGTTTATGAGAATACTGATACTCAGTGCTGCTAAAAACAGCCTACTGCCTGAACCCCAGAGTGCTTTTTAAAGTGTAGAAAAGTTTGGTACCTAAAAGTTCTATTGTAAAAAGGAATTTATAGGCCTTAATTGAAAATGCATCTTTCTGGACTAGGAGTTTTGAAGGCTGAGTACTACCCACTCCCTTGCTCCATAATTTTCTTTTGTTTAAGGCAAAGCATAGGTTCTCAGTTTTTTCATATATATATATATTTAAATGATATTAAGACTAGAGTGGAATGACATCATGGGAAGGCTTACTGAAACTTGGAATGGATTTGTAGTCTGCCACAAGAATCCTTGTCTGATGTTTGTGGGTCTGTAGGACTGAATTTGAAGTCCTTAAAAGGATGTCCTAACAGCGAATAAAGACGTGGGGCTTGAATTTATGTGTTATCTTATTACTCTGTCATTTTCTTGAGTGGTACACCAGAGTGCATGGAAAAGTAAATGACAGGAAGCCGCGGGGTAGTTAAGAGTGATGAAGTAGGAGTGAGAACACAGGCTTGGTGCCTGGCGTCAGCACACACATCACAGGCCCTCCCTGTCACAACGGCTGTCGTCTGTCTGTGTTTCCAGCACAGCTCTGAAGAGTGACATTTAGAGGCTGGGGAGAGGTGGATGGAGAGGATATGATTCTGCTGACGTTTAGTGACACGTGCTCTTCCCAACCAAATAGATGCAAATGGATTTTATTTGTGTTTGTTAAACACCTGTGTAAGTGACAGACCTGCAGAGACAGGTTGTGGAAGGAATACACATTCAAATCAGTGCACGAGAACAGCAGCTAAAGCCGAAAAACCCAAATGTTTTGCCTAAATACTTGGCTCCAAGTTTTACAGAAAGCCAAATGGTTTCAATTTCATCCTATATAAACCGGATGATTGTGTATTTACTTCTCACATGCCCTGCCAGGGGATGGTTGGTGGGGGGAAAGACAAGGACAAACCATTCGAAATAGCAAATGAGCCAAAATCCATCTGGATTTTGTTAATGCTGATTATATAGTTTGTTCTGTTGTTTTTAATGTCTACCAAGCCTTCTGTGTATTAGCATTAAGGGAAAAAATGATTTTGTCTTTGACTCCCTTTGTAGTGTAATGCATTGTTACGTATTTCTAAAGTTTTTCTTAAATAGTATATGATAATAATGACTAGCACTTACTGAGTATTTGCCATGGCCAGGATGAGGCCAAAGGCTTTCACACTTACCCCTTTTTAAACTTCTCAACAACCCGGTGAGATAGATGTTACTAGCCCAATTTAAGGGTGGGGAAAATGGGGATTCACAGATTAAGTCACTTGCCCCTAGCATCATAGAGCTAGTTGGTGTGAGAGGTAGGATTCAAACCCAGGTAGACCTGAATTAAATCTTCTGAAGCAACTCTTTATCACCAGATGTGGCTACTTGTAATGATTACTTTGTTTTTATGATTATCAACAAAGTTACTCTGAAGCAGGGACAGGCAAACATTTTCCGTAAGGGACAGACAGTGTTTTATGCTTTGCAGTGCAGTCTCTTGGAACTATTCATCTCTGTCACTATAGCACAGAAGCAGCCGTGGACGATACGTAAGTAAATGAGTACAGGAGTGTTTCAGTTAAAATTAAATGTGGACATGGAAACTTGAACTTTGTATTATTTTCATGGTCACAATTTATTCTGATCTTTTTCAACCATTTAAAATGTGAAAACCATTCTCAGTTTACAAGCCTTAGAAACATTGGCATTGGGTTAGGTTTGCATGATGGGCTATAGGATGTTTGTCCAACCCACGGCCCATGGGCCACACGTGGCCCAGGATGGCTTTGAGTGCACCATGACACCAATTTGTAAAAATTCTTAAAATGTCGTGAGATTTCTTTTTTTAGTAGCTCATCAATTATTGTTAGTGTATTTTATGTGTGGCCCAGGACAATTCTTGCTTTTCTCATGTGACCCGGGGAAGCCAAAAGATTGGATAGTTTGCCAGCTCCCACTATTGAGAAATGGTAGAAAATAGGTTAACAACCTGAGTGAAAAATGGAGGGGCTCCTTCAAAATATTTGCTTAGGAGATTCTTGGGAGTAGAAGAATCTGATAGACAGGGGAGGCCATGGGATTTGTCTTGAAATTTAGAGCGTGATCTGTTGTTTTCTGTGGATTTGTTTAAGGTGCTTTGTGTGTTCTGATAGGAATTACGTCAGGGCTGTGGAGGGTGTTCAAACAGTTCCATGGTATCCCCATGGTACAGATTTCCTCATTTACCCATGCAACACATAACTTACTGAGCACCTACTAAGTGCCCCATACTGTTGCTACATAACATTTATACAATGGAAAATAAAACCGGCTGGGTGCGGTGGCTTGTGCCTGTAATCCCAGCACTTTGGGAGGCTGAGGCGGGCAGATCGCTTGAGGTCAGGAGTTTGAGACCAGCGTGGCCAACATGGTGAAACCCTGTCTATTCTGAAAGTACAAAAATCATCCAGGCATGGTGGCATGTGCCTTTAGTGTCAGCTACTCAGGAGGCTGAGGCACAAGAATCACCTGAAACCAGGAGGCAGAGGTTGCAATGAGCCAAGATCACACCACTGCACTCCAGCCTGGGTGACAGAATGAGACTGTCTCAAAGAAAAAGAAAATAAAACAGACGTTCCTTACCTACAGCTTGCCATGACTTGGGGATCTTGTATTAATAGCAGGGAGATAGACAGTAAGCACACAAGGCTCAATTAATGATAGTGTTATCAGAAGACCCAGCAGCTTCTGCTTTTTCTACCCTCCTCTTTGAGCTCTTTTTAAACTAATAGGTTACTGGGTTTGAACATGCTGTATAGTGGGAGGAAGAGGAGGGAACCCCACTGAGAAAGGCTGACTGTCCTCTAAGTGGATCATGGCCCCTATTCGGTTGTGAGGCTGTGGACTTTCCTTCTCCTGCATGGCACTGGAAGAACAGGGAAGGGTGGATTCCTGGTCTCTTCTTCCTCTTTGGAATGAGGAAAACATGTTTCTATTCCAAATGTTCTTTGGTAAAGAAGCTTGCATGTTCCTGACTGCTGTAACATATATTGTCTTTTTCTTCTGTCCAACATACTTGACTAATTATAGAGCTTGTTGAGCCTACAAATGGATAGGAACCCAGTGCCTGCACTCTTAAGGGCTCAGAAGCCTGCCCACGGTTGTGTGTGGTGTGGTCTGAAGAATAAGCATAGAGGCCCCTTTACTGAGCAACAGCTGGGTACTGGGCACTCTGCTAGGGATTTTTGGATGCATTTTCCTCCTCCAACATTCATTTTCCCCTATAAGGTTATTTCCTCTGTGTTACAGACAAGAAAAATCAATTCACAGCTAGTTTAAGTGAGTTGCTCAAGGCCACAGTAAGTTTGAAGTGGCAAGGATGGGATTTGAACTTCTGTCTGCTTGATTCCAAAACCCTGGCCTTTCTCATTCAGGTCATGCTGCTTCCCTCAAGGCAAAGGAACTGAGGTTTTCTGTTTGCAGGGAGGTAGTGGCTCTTGTTTCCCTGGTCTTAGATACTGCTCACCTCGCTGTTGAAATGTAAAAGTGAAAAGTCAGACAGCACCAAGTGTTGCTGGGAATATGGAGAAATTGGAATCCTCACACACCATTGGTGGGGATGTAACAGCTAACTGGGAAAACAGTCTGCGGTTCCTCCCATAGTTAAGAGTTGGCACAAGACCTAGCAGATCCACTCCTGGGTATGTATCAAAGAGAAATGAAAACATGGACAAAGAGTTGTACATGAATGTTAATAGCTGCATTGTTCGTAATAGCCAATAGATGGAAAAAACTCTAATGTCCATCAATGGACAAATGGATAAATAAGTTGTGGTAAACCCGTGTAATGGAATATTCCATTTTATATTCATAAAAATGGATGAAATCCTGAAACTTTCTATAATGTGAGTGAACCTAGTAAATATGCTAAGTCAAAGAAGTTAGTTACAAAAGTCCACATATGGTGAGATTCTGTTCTATGATATGTCCAGAATACAGAAATTTAGAGATAGAAAACAGATGAGTGATGGCTCAGGGCTGGGGGAGTTTGGTGTGAGTGGGATAGGAGGGGTATAGGTAAAGGTGATGAAAATGTTTTGCAATTGTCTGAGTTGGTTGCACAACTCTGTAAATGTACTAAAAATCATTGCAATGTGCAATTTAAATGGATGAATTGTATGGTATGTCAATTATATCTCAATAAAGTTGTTAAAAAATGTGAAAGTAGCAATTAATCTTTGCTCCCGGAGAAAACCACTCGCGGCCCGACCTGCTCATGGGCACAAAAACCCATTCCTCAGATTTCGTGGCCATGCTGGGAGCCTGGCTTGTGTGTGAGTCTCAAGTCTCTGTAACAGACTGGGAATGTTGGTCTTGTCACAGGGCTGCAGCAGCCTTTAAAGCTAGAAGGAACCACTCAGAGTAACCGGTTCCTTTGAATCCTTTTCCGTCGCAATGCAAATGTTTATGAGCTCTAATCAGGAGAAATGAAAAATCACGTGTCTAATTTTAAATATGTTGCCTCTGATCACAGGTGTTGTTAAAACAGCTCTTTTATGACTTTATAAATACTCAGAGATTTATTTTGAAGCAATGTTTCATTATTCCTATACTATGATTAAATATTGAGACTATTGCTTTTCCAATTGTTCTATTGCAGTATTTAATGAGTGCAATTAAATGGAAAAATTGCCTTTTTAACTGATGATAGTCCATTAGTGTCTCTGTCTCTTCAGAAAAGAAAAGAAGTGAATTATTAGAATGACAAATGAGGCAAAGTTCCCACCGTGATGGAGAGGTGCGATTTCCCTCCACATAATCTTCAATTAGTGATCTCTGTAAGAGGATGTTTTTCAAAAGGGTAATAGAGAAGTAATGAGATCAGAAGGAGGTCAACCCGGCCTTCTCCGTTTGGCAGCTTGATTAATTTATTTCTCCTTCTTGGAGATTGCTACAAGGGGCTTTTGTCACCCTGTGTTTTTCATGGGACTGTAACCTGAGTGACTGCTGATACATTAGCCTTGCAGGCAAGGAAGCAAGTCCGTTGTCCTGGAATGGAAGGCATAGAAGTTAAGGGTTTGTTTGCTTTTGCAACTTGAACACACTCATTGGGAGCTTTGGATAATGACGATGATGATGGTTTTAAGAATTAATTAAGTTAAAGGCTATGAAATGATGCCCACTGTGGGTCCTGTGCCTGGTGCTCGGCACATACAACATCATTTCATTGTCACAGCCCTTGTGACATGATAGGACTGTTTTGCAGATGAGGAAATGCAGGCTTGGAGAGCTACCTACCATTGTACCCTTAAGCAGAAGGGAGGTAGGAGTGAATCCCTGTCTGCCTCCTATACTTTGAGCTCTCCTCCAGAAGTCCATGGCCCTTAGAAGCTCTGTACTCAACCATTAAATTCTTTTCATTGTGCTGAGGAGCGAGGAAACAGGGATCACACAGCTAGATCGCAATGGGGGAACTTGAACTATGGGGTTCCTCACAAAAGGGTAAAACACAACGGTTGCTGTCATTTTATGCTTTATGTTAAGTGTGCATATGCTCAGTTGCAGAAACCTAAATTGCTAAATTGCAAGGCTGTATACGATATGCCAATTTGGCATATTCTGTCTTTTTATATTCTGCCACCCCCATCATATTGATGAAAATGCCAGGTTGTAATTATCCACTGGGAGAAACAAGGGGTTGAACACTGTTACAGCGCAAAGGAAGCTGGGCCTAGTAAACGAATGTAAATACCAAAGTCCTAGCACCACTGCTACTTACTGTGTTTCTTTGGATATGTTGCTCAACCTCTCTGACTTTATTTCTCTGCCCCGCCCCCCCGCCCCCAACGCCTCAATCTGTGGCACAGTTGCTACATTATTGAAAAAGAACATAAAGCATATTTTCTGGCATACAGCATATGTTTATAATTTTTGTAAAAAAACCAAAATTTTTTCAGATTGCTGTGTTCTTGCCTGCCACTGACATGGACTTAATTGTTTCATTTAGACATTTAAATGCACAATATACTTAAAATACAGATGTAACTTTCACTGTCAAAACATGCTTATTTTAAGAAATGTCTTTCTCTAATAAAGCTCAATTTCTGGGGCTTTTTAGGTTGTATTCTATATGAATCTTGAATGCTGAACTTTCTCACCACGGAGATAACAAACACATACAATTTTTACTTTGCAAACTGAATTTCTCCTTTTTCTTATGGTCCCCGGAGGCTCATTATCATCAACACCATCAATTAATAGTCATCCTTGGCTTCCTGGATCCTCAGCACTGCACTGGGCACTGCCCCCCAGGAACATCCATGCACCTCAAATCCTGACCTTGTGACTTTAAAGCCCCTCAGTGACCCCACACTGAAGAATCTGGCGAAGCCCATGCAAGCCCAGAGTTCATTTAAGTGGCAGCGATGGGACTAAATTAAAGGCCAGGTCTGTCTTATGAAAGATGATAAATGGATGTGTCATATTGGGAAAGAAATCACTCTGTCATCATACGACAAGCTGGCTTGATTTCTTTGCACCAGTGTCCCTAAAAGTTGGGATGGGGGTGTGAAGCATGCCAGCTTTCAAAGCCAGTTTCTGGCCGGGCGCGGTGGCTCAAGCCTGTAATCCCAGCACTTTGGGAGGCCGAGGTGGACGGATCACAAGGTCAGGAGATCGAGACCATCCTGGGTAACACCGTGAAACCCTGTCTCTACTAAAAAATACAAAAAATTAGCCAGATGTGGTGGCGGGCGCCTGTAGTCCCAGCTACTCGGGAGGCTGAGACAGGAGAATGGCGTCAACCCGGGAGGCGGAGCTTGCAATGAGCCGAGATCGCGCCACTGCACTCCAGCCTGGGCGACAGAGAGAGACTCCGCCTCAAAATAAAAATAAAAAAGCCAGTTTCCACTGTACCTCCCCAGTTACAAATCTGGGCATCTTCACTGGACTCTCCAAGCCCCAGTACCCTCAGTGTGAAAGGAGAACACTGGGCAGGACATAGAAGGCTTCAGTGAGAATGAAGCTCGATCATGCTTGTAGAACATGGAGCGCTTGGCAAATATGAGTAACAGCCCATCTTCTCCAATCATTTGGGATATTAGGACTCTTTTCACTCCAACTCCCACTGGGAAACCTCTTTGCCATGACACATAGCTTCCACAACCTTATACTTTTGTTAAAGAAAATTTTTTTTAAACAGTGATCTTTGGTTTTCTCAGTACAGATGCTTTCCTCTGAATAGCAAGCAGATAGCTAAAGTCTTCTAGAGACCCCCGACCATGGCTCTATTATTTAGTCTACAGTGGTTCTTTGTAAAAAGTGCTTCTGTAAAGCTCTTAGAGCACCCAGTGCTGGCCTGAGAAAGCAAGATACTAGGAATGAGTATCTTGAATGAGTAGCCTGAATGAGTCCTGATTTTTTTTTTCTTTTTTTTAAATTGAGATCGTCTCCTTCTGTTGCCCAGGCTGGAGTACAGTGGCACAATCTTGGCTCATGGCAACTTCGTACTTCTAGGCTCAAGCCATCCTCTCATCTCAGCCACTTAGTATCTTGGATTATAGCCTTGTAGCACCTTGCCTGGCCAATTTTTGTATTTTTAGTAGAGATGATATTTTGCCATGTTGGCCAGGCTGATCTTGAACTCCTGGCCTCATGTGATTCCCCCAACCTCAGCCTCCCAAAGCGTTGGGATTATAGGTGTGAGCCTCTGCATCTGACTGAGTCTTGATTTCTTAAATTTCACAATCCCTTACCTGTAACTCAGAAATTCCCAAACCTTCAAAAAACAACGAAGTTCTTAAGTTTGTGGCAGACTCAAACTCAAGTGGCAGCAGAACTTGAGTTGGAACTGTCATAGTCTTGTTTATAATGTTCGTTTTTCTTGTCATGTGATTTGATGTTTGGGTATATGTTAACACCCCAGTAGGGGTATTTCATAGTATATGGTTGATGTCGGTCATAAAAAATTTAGAATCCTTTTTTTTTTTTTTTTTTTTTTTTGAGACGGAGTCTCGCTCTGTCGCCCAGACTGGAGTGCAGTGGCCAGATCTCAGCTCACTGCAACCTCCGCCTCCCGGGTTTATGCTATTCTCCTGCCTCAGCCTCCTGAGTAGCTGGGACTACAGGCGCCCGCCACCTCGCCCGGCTAGTTTTTTGTATTTTTTAGTAGAGACGAGGTTTCACCAGGTTAGCCAGGATGGTCTCGATCTCCTGACCTTGTGATCCACCCGTCTCGGCCTCCCAAAGTGCTGGGATTACAGGCTTGAGCCACCGCGCCCGGCCAAAAATTTAGAATCCTTAAACACGTACTTGGATTTTAGATGAAGAATCATAGATTTTTATTTGTGTGGCTTTGGGTGAGCTGTTTAATTTTCATTTCAAGTTTCTGATAAGATGATAATGATAACAGGGATAACCCTATAAGAATGTTGCAAAGGTTTTGTACTTTATTCTTGCAACAAATATTTATTGGAGGCCTGTAATCAAGGGAGAGTAAGATAAATAAGATAGAATGAGGAAATTTGGTGAATCCAGAGTTAGTGCAATAAGAGTTACTAGGAGGAACAGAAATACTCTTGATAATGCTGATGTGACTGGAGTTTTGACAAGCAGTCTGGGACTTCTGCTGAAAAGTGCTCTTGAAGCCGAGCAAAATCATTTCCACACCCTCAGCACCTCCAGTTTTTCCTGACTCTAGTCTCAGGGCAGTTGACCTTCTGCTGATTTTTTTTTTTTAATTTTTATTTATTTATTTTTTTACAGTCTCACTCTGTCACCCAGGCTGGAGTGTAGTACAGTCTCAGCTCACTGCAGCCTCTGCCTCCTGGGTTGAAGTGGTTCTCCTGCCTCAGCCTCTCGAGTAGCTGGGATTACAGGCACCCATCACCATGACTGGCTGATTCTTATTTTTTTGTAGGACGAGGTTTCAGCATGTTGGCCAGGCTGGTCTTGGACTCCTGACCTTAAATGATTCACCAACCTTGGCCTCCCTAAGTGCTGGGATTACAGGTGTGAGCCACCACACCCGGCCTGCTGATGTATTTTCAGTTATCAAAAGAAACAGTTAAAGTGAAATTGGAACCCTAGGGTATCAGTGTACTGAGCATTTGTTTCTCATTTTCTTGAGATGGTAGAATTTCCTCCTCTGGCTACTTCTGTTCAGCCAGTTCTCCTCTGTGGGCATTTGGAGAAGGGCTCTCTGAAACAAATATGAAATGATGAGGGATGCAAAAAACTTGCTTTGTTTCTTAAAACAACCTCCACCACGAAGGTGCCAGAAAGAGTGGCGTTTCTGCATTTGCTGACCCTGTCGCCAGTAGCCTGGAATAAACAGCAACAATAGTTCCTGAGGCTTTGTGGCAAATGTGACCTATCTTTGTAGTTCTCGGGTAGGCATGTGACTGTGGCCCCTGAGGCCAAGTTGCAAGGTCTTTGGATGAATTTTGTCACATCTGGCAATGTCCCCAGTGCAACCTATATAAAAATATAGCAGTTTCCTGCACGGACTTAAGGGAAGAAACAGTTGCAGGGAAGGGTGCTCTGTTGTTCCTGCCAATGTAGCCAAGACATACATGGGAAGGTCTTTTTTCTTTTTTACGATTTTTTCTGTCTTTTTTGTTGTCTTTTTTGTTTTTGAGACAGGGTGTTGCTCTGTCACCCTGGCTGGAATGCAGTGGTAGAATCGTAACTAACTGCAGCCTCAAACTCCATGGCTCCAGTGATCCTCCTACCTCAGCCTCCCAAGTAGCTGGGACTACAGGCATGTACCACCATGCCCAGCTAATCTTTTATTTTTTGTAGAGACGAGGTCTTGCCATGTTGCCCACAGTAACATAGTAAGTCTCGAATTCCTGGCCTCAGGCGATCCTCCAGTCTTGTCTTCCCAAAGTACTGGGACTACAGGCATGAGTCACTGTGCTTGGTGCTTTCTTTTGGTCTTTTTCTAATAACAATTGCTATAGATTGTAATCCTTAATGCCTAATATTCAAAATACCCTAAATGCCTAAATGTTTGAAAACATTACTTAAAAATTGAAGTTACCACATAGTAACAAGGATTCATTTTTATGATTGTTGATTTAATAAAAACCGGTAACTATGAAGATCCTTAATGCCACTGATCTCTTAAAGTGGTTAAAGTGATAAATTTTGTTATGTGTATTTTACCACAAATTAAATAAAATTAACATTTCAAACAAGCCAAAGCTCTATTTAAATGTCCTAAATTAATGTGTTTTAAAAAGAAATTTCACCTGAGATCAAATGTTCCCTTTGTGTTGTCAAAGGTGAAGACAGAGTGGGAGTATAATTTCTTTTTTTTTTTTTTTTTGAGACAGTCTTGCTCTGTTGCCAGGCTGGAGTGCAGTGATACGATCTCAGTTCACTGCAACCTCTGCCTCCCGGGTTCAAGCAATGCTGCTACCTCAGCCTCCCGAGTAGCTGGGACTACAGGCGCCTGCCGCCACAGCCAGCTAATTTTTGTATTTTTAGTAGAGACGGGCTTTCACCATGTTGGCCAGGATGGTCTTGATTTTTGACCTTGTGATCTTCCCGCCTTGGCCTCCCAAAGTGCTGGAATTACAGGCGTGAGCCGCCATGCCTGGCTGGAAGTAACATTTCTGTACAACTATATGTGGGTGCATTTTTCTGAACATGTCAGTGAAGTTTAAATATTCCTCTCACTTCTTTGACTCACCCTCAAAGAGGAATTCAATTTACTACTTCATTTGTACTTTTCAAACTTCCTCCTGGAAACAGAAGAAAATAAAATTAGATTTTTGTAAGCTGAGATGATATGCATGTTCTTATTTTCAATATAGTTAGTGTCTCCACTTTATTTTTAAACACAACCTCATAACATAAACAGTCTTTTCTGGAGCGGTCTATTTATTCAGACAGGTGGAAGTTGACGCTAAAGATTGGCGTTAAATTGAGGAAACCATTCATGTAGTAAATAAGATAATTTGTTTCTGCCCCCCAAAAGATTAAAATATAGATTTTTTTCAAAGTCTGTATTTTTAACACCTACGGTCCCTGAATATGTTCGATTGAGATTTGTGTCCGTAATTTGGAAGGGCTTCTTGTTGGAACTGAAATACTCTTCATTTGCAGAAATTATCACTGAGGGTGTTTGCTTCTTTATGTTTGAGTTTCTTACATTTGTTACTAAATGTTTAGAAGTCATGTCGATTCTCAAAATGATAGTTAAGGATGAAGGTAATATTAGCATATTTATTTTTATCTGTGTACTTTTTGCAACTTATAACCCCTTCAGGTCCAAGTAAAACAGGCAACCAGGTAATAAACCAATGACGTACTAATACAGATCGCTTCATGACAGTCTCTGATTTCCTAGTTTATATATTGGTGAGATTCTTTGGAGACTGTCTTCGTAAGATAGCTAGTTTTTGCCCATTCATTTTGCTTTGACTTTGTATAAGCACAAAGGTGTAAGAGAGTGGGCCAGACAGCACATAGATGTGGCCCTGTAACTACGCTTGTGTAAAATCGGAGTAATACTCCGTATCCTTGCTTATTTCACGGGGTTCATGGGTAATGACTGTAGATGACACAGGAGACGAGGAGTAGAGTTTTGTTATCCTGATACACACATCCTTAAATGCCTCTTGCTGTGTAGACATGGGTTGGTCCATATTAATAGTATTTTATGAAGCGCCAGTTGTGTGTCTGGTTTTTGGCATATGCTTTGGCATACATTGCTTTATTTAATTCTTCCAACAATGTGTGAGATGTCCGTTTGAATTATCCCGCTTTTACAGACAAAGAAACTAAGATGAGAGAGGTTATGCAGTCTCCCAACAGGGAGAACTTGGAGCTGGAATTGGAGCCAGGCAGTCTGACTCCAAAGCTGCGTCCTCAAGCAGTACATCAGAGCCGAGAACGGTCAGGTTTGGAACGCCATTCAGCTGCTCTCAGGCAGTCTGATTCCTATTTCTCTGAGGCTCAGTTCAAGCCTTCCCTGGGCCCTGAAAGACTACTTAGGTTCGGGTGTCCTGTGTCTTGTTTTGTAGCCCAGCTACATCCTGGGTTATGTCTTTCCCCACCCCAAGTCTTTTTTGCCATCTCTTTTTCCCAGAAAGCCTGGAAACTTGCCTAAAGAGACAGAATCCCAGATCCCAGATGGATCTCCTATTTTAGAATCTCTGCCTCCGTGTTGCTAAAATCCTTCCCAGAGAATTATTTGACCAGTTAAAGCTTAAGAAACACCCCAGTGGATTATGAATGCCTTCCAGCCAAGAACGGGTGTTTCCTCTCTGCAGTCTCAGGGCCCAGAACACTCCTCCGGTGGCGTAGCCTGTGATTTGTATGGGCTACAAGAGTTCTTGTGCTAACAAGCTAAAAGAGGGATGTTGGAGAAAAGCCGAGATCTTTTGGGTCCATGCTGTAAGGTGAAAGGCTTGTTCCATCTGCTGGAGAACAAACACAGCCATTTGTCTACCCCATGTATTTATATAGTTCAATTAAGTGGGCAGGTAAACTCATTTTTGGGGTGGTTAATGATCTGATGATTTTCCTCTGTCGTTGTGATTGGATATGATAATCTGAGAGTTACCCAAATTATTGCCTTTATTATAGTTTTAATAATGTGATCACGATGACTGAGGATCACTAACAGAGTATTCATTTTGCTCTGCTAACTGTGCGTTCAGAACTTTACAAACATTATGGGTTCCACAGGAAATAGTAGCCCCATTTTGCCAATGAAGAGGCTGAGGCTCAAAAGTTTTAAATTGTTTAATGTCGCACAGTTCAGTGTAAAGTTGGAATGTAAACTAAGATGTTTCCATTGCTTATAATCTTAACTATAATAATCATAAACCATGCTATGTGACTCAGAACCATTGTACATATCTTTTTAACCAAGATTCTTCACTTGGGTATTCTGAGTAGCATGGAAGAACATTATAGTTTTTTGTTTTGTTTTTTTGTGTTTTTTTTTGAGACAGAGTCTAGCTCTGTCACCTAGGCTGGAGTGCAGTGGTGCGACCTGAGCGCACTGCAACCTCTGCCTCTCAGGTTCAAGCGATTCTTCTGCCTCAGCCTCCTGAGTACCTGGCACTACAGGAGTGCACCACCAAGCCCAGGTAATGTTTGCAGTTTTAGTAGAGACGGGGTTTCACTGTGTTGGCCAGGCTGGTCTCAACCTTCTGACCTCAGGTGATCCGCCTGCCTTGGCTTCTCAAAGTACTGGGATTACAGACATGAGCCACCTTACCTGGCCAATTTTGTATGGTGGGTGTTAAATTTTTTAAAATTGTATTTTAATGTTTACATAGAAAAAGTTGCCTTATCAACCATGATAATCATGAGATTTAGTGAGTGTAATCTGTTGTGATGTGACACTTAGTTTAACTGGTAAAAAATATTTTGACAGAATTTAAGATTTGTTCTTTTTGCTTTCTCCATCAATGCAAAATAATCAGTATATCATATTTATAGAATTGTGCTAAAATATGCGTATATACATAAACACATATTCATCTTAATTGATGTTAATTGAAACGTAGGAGTACTTCAGTTCTCCAGAATACATATTTCATGAGCAGGAGGCATATATGTTTGTGTATGTGTATGTAGATAGACTTCCTATACGTACACATGCAATACAATTTCAAATGGTTCCTCTTTTCAGCAAATGTGACCCAAATTTTGGCTTAAGTTATTTGGTGTTTTGTTTTAAGACATACATGAATTTTAAATGGTTAATCCACTTAGGAAGTTTCAGTTAAGGGACTGTTAAAAAGAAAAGCACAGAACAACACAGTGATAGCAGAAAGGGTATCATCTCCTCCCCCTCTTCTTCTCTTTCTTTTAGAAGCCTTGTGTGATCCATTGATGGTAAATATTTCATGTACTTTGCATATCAGCCTGAGTTCCTTTTGTGAAGTCAGGTAAATGGAATGTAAATCCCCACGTCCTCCAGACAGTAAAACGGCATTATTTGATGTTACATCACATAAAGATGCAGATTTGATTCCCCCTTTACTCACACTGTAAAAACAAAGTTTTTAAAGTGGTTAGCCATACCTGGAAATGTAAATGCATTCGCCTAATGTAATGCCAAAGAAAAATTAAGACAAATGATACCACATCGCTGCCACAAACTGCGGCTCGTACAAAATTCACTTTAGTTATTATGCTGTGAATACGGGCTCTCACCCTCCTCTGTGAATGCACAATTTATGTTGAATGCAACATGAATCATTTTAATAGACCAAGCAAAAAGTCCCCAAAGTCGATTTTCAAATTATGAACCTTGGAACAGAATATAACAACAGCGAACAACAAATAGTTCAGACTTTACTCTGAGCTATGAGTGAACCATTAAAGATACAGCAAGCACTTTCGGTGAGGTGTTATACAATTCATAGCCTAATGGCAAAAATATCAGAAATGGGGGATTTTTTAACGCTGTTTTTCCAGCCGTCATTCTGTTCAATTATTTTCACATTTGTGTAATCAAGATATTCCCAAACAGAACATAGAGTTGTGTATTGTTTGGAACTAATTATATGTATTATAAATCCAAGAATTAATTTAAATGACCCAGTTTCCACAGAGAAAAAAGCCACACTGTTTTTAAATAGCTAACGAAAGAAAATGCTAACCCATATGGGAGAAATTTCCAAAGAATTAAAACCACCCACCGAGAAAATGGGACAGTCTGCCCTCCATACACACACACACACACACACAGAAGATCACCAAATCGTACCTGAACAAGATGAAGAAAATTAAACTCATTGAGGAGATAGGACCTTTTTAAGAAAACTATTCAGGCAGCAAATGGTGAGATGGGTATTTATTATGAGATACCCGAAGACAGAGACCAGAGGTTCCCCAAGTAGCCCCTGGACCTGCAGTGTCAGCGTCACCTGGTAGCTTGTTAGACGTGGAAATTCTTGCGCTTTATTCCAGACGTACTGAGTCAGAAGCTTGCGGGGTGAGGCCTGCAATCTGAGGTTTTTTATTTCTTCTAAAACTTTTAAGTTCCAGGGTACGTGTGTAAGATGTGCCAGTTTGTCACGTAAGTAATCATCTGCCATGGTGCTTTGCTGCATAGATCAACTTACCACCTAGGTATGAAGGCCAGCGTCCATTAGCTGTTCTTCCTGATGCTCTTCCTCCCCACCACCCGCAAGCCCCAGTGTGTGTGATCTGACCCCACCATGTGTCCATGTGTTATCATCATGCAGCTCCCACTTACAAACCAGAGCATGCAGTGTTTGGTTTTCAGTTTCTGTGTAAGTTTGCCCGGGATAACGGCTTCCAGCTCCATCCGCGTCCCTGCAGAGGACGTGATCTCGTTCCTTTTTATGGCTGTATAATATTCCATGGTGTATATGTACCACATTTTCTTCATCCAGTCTATCATTTATGGGCATTGGGAGTGATTCCATGTCCTTGTTCTTGTGAATACCATTTGCCCCAGCAGTCCCGTTATATAACCAAAGGAATGTAAGTCATTGTATTAGAAAGGTACATGTACATGTATGTTGACTGCAGCACTATTCACAATAGAAAAGACATGGAATCCACCCACTCTGAGTTTTAGTAAGTCTTCCATGTGATTCTGAGACAGGCTCATGTTCGTGCGGTTCTGGTTCTGCAGAACCGAGGTGGGCCCCAAAATTTGCATTTCTAAAACATACTAGCTGGGCATGATGACTCACACTTGTAATCCCAGCACTTTGTGAGGCCGAGGCGAGTGGATCACTTGAGGCCAGGAGTTCGAGACCAGCCTTGCCAACATGGCGAAACTCCATCTCTACTAAAAATACAAAAATTAGCCAGGTCTGGTGGGGCATACCTATAGTCCCAGCTACTTGGAAGGCTGAGGCAGGAGAATTGCTTGAACCTAGGAGGCAGAGGTTGCAGTGAGCCGAGATGATGCCACTGTACTCCAACCTTGGTGACAGAGCCAGACTGTCTCAAATAAAATAAACTAAATAAATGTATAAAAGATATCCAGGTGATGTTGACGCTGCTTGTCTTGGCCAATGAAATGAAAAGCCTACAGGTCGGGCATGGTGGCTCATGCCTGTGATCCCACAACTTTGGGAGGCCGAGACAGGCAGATCACCTGAAGTCAGGAATTCAAAAACCAGCCTGACCAACATGGTGGAATCCCGTCCTTACTAAAAATACAAAAAAAAAAAAAAAAAAAAAAAAAAAAGCCTGGTGTGATGACACCAGGGGAGGCTGGGCAGGAGAATCTCCTGAACCCAGGAGTTGAAGGTTGCAGTGAGCCAAGATCTCACCACTGCACTCTAGCCTGGACTTCAGAGAGAGACTCCATCTCAGAAAATACAAAAAACAAAGCCTACAGTTGACAGGCAGATAACAGAGGGAGCGAAGGAATGTAGTCGAAGACAATAGGGAGTGGTGAGGACCTGTCAAACAACATAGTCCCCATCTGTACTTTGGGAGGTAAGGACTTCAGTTCCAGCTGCCTGTTGACATGGGGGAACACAGACCCTCTAATTTTTTTAAAATTAGAAGCTGAAAGTTTTGGCTTGTAAAAATGGTATTTCCTGAGTTTTTACAATTACAGTATTAAGATATTTCGAGGTTTTTGTTTGTTTTGGAGACAAAGTTTTGCTCTTGTTTCCCAGGCTGGAGTGCAGTGGCACAGACTCCTCTGCCTCCCAGTTCAAGCCATTCTCCTGCCTCAGCCTCCCAAGTAGCTGGGATTACAAGTGCCCGCCACCATGCCCGGCTAATTTTTTTTTTTTTTTTTTAGTAGAGACGGGGTTTCATTAATGTTGGCCAGGCTGGTCTCGAACTCCTGACCTCATGTGATCCACCCGCCTCAGCCTGCCAAAGGGTTGGGATTACAGGTGTCAGCTACTATGCCAGGCCCTAAGATAATCCTAATTTTAAGTAACTGGTAACTCATAAGTTTTTTAAACACTCTGCAGTTCAGAGAAAGCATGTTTGTAGTAGGTAGCCAGTTTATACCCTGTGTAAGACTGTGTCGTTAGCAAATCCCTCAATGTGTTGACCAAGAGTGGGTGGGAATCCTGGAGACAGAATCTGTTGAAAGTGTTTTTTTTTTTTTTCTAAGTACAGTTGTAGATTTACAAAGTAATTGAGTATATAGTACATAGGGTCCTGTGTACCCACCGATGCCAACTGACCGTATAGTACATAGACTCCTGTGTACCCACTGATCCCAATTGAGTATATAGTACATAGAATCCTGTGTACCCAGCAATCCCAATTGAGCGTATAGTACATAGAGTCCTGTGTACCCGCTGATCCCAACTGACTATATAGTACATAGACTCCTGTGTACCCACTGATCCCAACTGACTATATAGTACATAGACTCCTGTGTACCCACTGATCCCAGTTGAGTATATAGTACATAGACTCCTGTGTACCCACTGATCCCAGTTGAGTATATAGTACATAGACTCCTGTGTACCCACTGATCCCCGGCCCTGCCCTTGGCATGAGGGTATTAACATCTTGCAGTAGTGTGGCACATTTGTTACAATTAATAAACCAGTATTGATACATTATTAACTAGTCTATAGTTTACATGAGGGGCCAATTCTTGTGTTGTACATTCTATGGGTTTGTTAAATGCATAATGACCAGTATCTACCATTCCAATTTCCTACGGCATAGTTTCACCCCACTAAAAGTCCCCTGAAAGTTTTTTAAAAGTACTGTCTGGCCATGTCCTCATTTCCCCAGCAAAGTCCTTATGAGAATTTAGACTCTTTAGACTGGAGGATCTCAGTGCTCAGAATGAGATATCCCTGTATTCCAAGATGCCTCCAGCAAGTATAATTGAATCTTGAAGCTAGAGTTTCTTGGCTGTCATATTTCCCTTTTGTTTCTGCCATGAAGGAGCGGAGACCCATGTGACCTCAGTGGAAGAACCTGTGTGTTCCTGGTAGTGCCTGTCCTGCTAACCTTCGTGTCTCTTGCTGGGGTCTTCATCACTAAGAGACCTCACAAGATGCTTTATCAGGTCACGTGGCAACCAAGCTGATGAGGATAGTAGTTTGTTCTTTTAAAACATATATAAAATTGTTTTTATTAAACATGACAGATCAAAAGCCTTCTGGAAAGGAGAGACGCTGACTCATTTAGGCAGTGTCTTTTGCATTCCCATGGTATACTTATTACTATTATTGTGAATTTATCACATGCAAACTGTTAAAAAATTAATTTCGTGAATGAAAGCAGCATGCAAATTTACGATCATATTCGGCAACCAAATTTTTATCACTTGCCTGATGCTGCCTGGTGAGCAGGTGGAAACGTAGACACCAACACCCTCATGGATTCCCAGCTCCTGAGAGTTTGAATAGTGTGAATTCGTAGAGACAAAATTGTTGTTTACCCCAGTCATAAAGTGTGCAATTTTATCCCTGAAAAATTGCCTTGGCTTTTTTTTTTTTTGCCCTTTGGGGGACAAAATGTCTTTATATTTAATTGTTTTATTATTGTTACCTTAATGGAGTTAAGGGCACCTAAAATATTCTTACAGAGAGAGATTCTGTAGTTTCCACAAGTAACCAGATAATTTTTCATGGCAGAGAATTATTTTTTTCAATGCCTATTGTCCCTTGAATCTTTGGGGGGAGTTAGAGATAGGAAAATACCATCATCTACCATAAATTCAGTTGATAAATAGAAATGGCGAGAAATTTAGGTTGTGCTCTGTCATAATGTAAGCCTAATACGTGATTGTCTACATATTTACAAGTTATCGCCTTTTTATTCCTTCTTTTTCTGTTCTTCCATTTTTATGTTTTGCTATGCCATTCATTCTATTTTTGTTTCTTTTTGTAAAAATTATACAGAGTTTAAAATTAGTCAGGTATGTCTATTAAATTTTTACGTGAAAAGTTAAAGCAGCCCTCAGCATCAACTGTTTCTTCATTTCTAACTGATTTAGTGAATTCAGTTGGCCTTTATATATGTAGCTTTAAGTAATTGCATGTAAACTGTTACCTCTTGATTTTCTTGTCTTAAATATTATCTGTAGGTTTTTCAATAAGAAGGAAATTTAGCTTTTTTCTACTTTTATGCGCCATGATGATGTGTGTCTTTTTCTGCATCATATCAATATAGTGATATCATATATAATGATTTTTAAGAAGAGTTTGTTTAAATTGTTAGAAATATGTAAATGTATGCACCACTATGCCATGTAGCATATCAAGATTATTTTTCTTTGTTGTACCTTTTGTTTTCCCTGGAGTTAGTACTCCTCTTTTTTTTTTTTTTTTTTTAGAAATTTGCTTAGTTTTTGATGTACCTATCACACATTCTACATCAAACTTTCATGTGATTTTCTAAATCTCAGTTCTTTTTATTAGGAAAAAAAAAAAAATCTTCCCTGGAGCCTGTGTACCTTCTGCAGTTTGGGGTTTTTGTCCTCTATGCTTGGTGCACAGGAATACTTGGTGATGTTCTCTTTACAAGTGCCCTCACATTATATCCTGGAAAGTTCCGTTACCTGTAACCTGACTTCGAGCTTCTCTTCCGCATCTCCTGTATTGGTTTGCTTATTGTTTTGTGTGAGCATGTCTTGTAGTAGCTTTCTGAAAAAGGATGATGGAATGTGTGTGTGTGTGTGTGTGTGTATTGCAGGTTTCAAAATATTTTTGTTTCACCCTCATTTTTTTCATTGTTAGGGATAGAATTACAGATTCAAAGTCCATTTTTCTTCAGAGTTTTCAATTCTATTTTGTGGCTTTCTGTGTTGCTCTCAGGAAGTACAAACCCTTGTGACCCCTGTTGTCTTTCATTTCTCTCTTCTGTCTTGGGAGTACCACGGGAGGCATATCATCAACCCTTTGCTGTTATCCAAATAGGAGACTGTTCCCTTGCGAGAGAATTTTAGGTATTCAGATCCTAGACTTCCCAGATGGTCTCATAATTATTTTTATATTCTATTTATCTCTGTCTTTTGTGTTACTTTCAGGGATAGTTCTTCTAGGCTTTCTATGGATTTTTTTTTCCTTTGTTACACTTTTAATTTCTGAACTTTTTTTGCAGGGGGTGGTTGCTATTTCCTTTTTGTTTAATAACATTGTATTCTCGTTTCATGGATGACATGACTCTTTTATCACTCTCATGTTGTTTTAATTTTTATTCTCTATGGCTTCTATCTTCTCAAAATTGTTTTCATTTGTTTTGGTCATTGTGTTTGATGGTAGTCTTTTGTTTGTTTGTTTGTTTGTTTGAGATGGAGTTTCACTCTGTCATCTAGGCTGAAGTTCAGTGGTGTGATCTTGGCTCCCTGCAACCTCCACCTCCCGGGTTCAAGCAATTCTCCTGCCTTAGCCTCCCAAGTTGCTGGGACTACAGGTGTGTGTCACCATGCCAAACTAATGTTTTAAAATTTTTTTTTGTATTTTTAGTAGAGATGGAGGCCAGACTGGTCTTGAACTCGTGACCTCAGGTGATCTTTCTGTCTCAGCCTCCCAATGTGCTAGGATTACAAGCATGAGCCACCACACCTGGCCTGTTGATAAAGTCTTTCTCCAAATATTCTGATCTGTGGATGTCTGTTTCTAAGAGTAGAATTCAAAATTACTGCTGCCAACTCTTAGCATATGGCCACCGTCAGTTAACTGTGGACTCCTCTGAAGGATGATCTGGCTGGACTATTTCTTGGGAAAACCACTGTGTTTGAATGTTTGCATGTTTCCTGTTGGCAAGACAAATATCACAGAGAAGGATCTTTTTATATTCTGCTTGGGGAGGGTGTAGCTGTGACTGCTAGAGTTCTAGAGCCAAGTGAGGGGAGAGTGCTGAGTCTCTGCATTCAGTAGGTAAACATTGACAAAGTCTGTGTTTTCAGTGTCGTGCCACTGTTCTTACCTGTCTATGTCCTCTTTGGATAATACACTTTTGTCATTTTTCTGGAGTTAGGAAATGATGGTACCCTGCTGGGCTGAGTGGGGAGGGATTCTCCAGGTATACATAGCTGACACACAGGTTTCTAAAAGGTTATCTTTCGCCCCCATTTTCGGAAGTACCAGGTTCCACAGTTTCTGAGCCTTTGCTGGCTCTCTGATAGGAATTGTGTTACTTCTCAGCTGTCCCCATGGCTAGCTTAAGATTCAGCTCTCTTGAATCTCTTAAGTCACTTCCTAGTTGTCCATCAGCTTTCCAGCATCCAACTTTAATTTTTTCTTTTCTTTTTTTAATAGAGATGAGGTCTCATTTTGTTGCCCAGGCTGGTCTCACTGTAATTCCTGGGCTCAAGTTACCCTCTTGCCTTGGCCTCCCAAACTGCTGGGATTATAGGCATGAATCGCTGTGCCTGGCCTCAACTTTAAATTTTTATATTGAATAATCTTTGATTTGTATCGTCATGTTGTTTTATAGCAGTTACTGCTATTTTAGTGAGATTTGGGATGAAAATTTTAAAAAATGAATATGTGTAATCCACCATGTTTGTTCTTTTCTTTTTATGTTACTCATTCTTTTATTTTGCTGGGAGAACAATTTGGGAAAATTTCAGCAGAAAACCGTAAGTTTCTTCATGTGTGTTTACCTAGGGCTCTGAATCACTGCTGTCACTTAGGGAGTGGACAAGAAGTGATGCTGAGATAAGTCTGGATGGGATAGGTGAGCAATACGCAGGAGAAACCTCCTGGGAAAGGTGAGCAAGGGCACACAGGTGAGACAGCACAGAGTATGGAAACCTCCATGGGTGGCGGGCCAGTGTTCCTGAGGGATGTGGGCATGTTTGAGGCCAAATACATGAGTCTCTATTGGGTTTTGCCTCTCCATAATCCAGAGGAATATTCATGGAAAGTTAACAGGGCATGGTGGTACACACCTGCCATTCTAGCACAGTGGGAGGCTGAGATGAAAGGGTTGCTTGACTTACAGCAGTTCAAGATCAGCCTCAGCAACATAGTAAAACTTTATCTCTACTTAAGAAAAAAGACCAGCCTCGGCAACATAGTAAGACCTTATCTCTACTTAAAAACAAAAACAAAAACAAAAAACCAGCCTTGGCAACGTAGTAAGACCTTATCTCTACTTAAAAAAAAAAAAAAAAAATATGCTGGGCTTGGTGGTGCTCACCAGCTACCAGCTACTTGGGAGGCCGAGGCAGTAGAATGGCTTGAGCCCGGGAGATCAAGGCTACAGTGAGCTGTGATGGTGCCATTGCACTCTAGTTTAGGCAGTAGAAGGAGACCATGTCTCAAAAGAATGTTAAAGGAGAAATACAAACTATTGAAAAAGGAAGCCTGAATGCTTTATCAGAAAACTGGATTTGGAGGGGACCTTTCGGGGTCTTTTAGTCAGGGTACGTAAGTGTCAACTGCTACAACAAACAACTTCAAACATCTCAATATCTTCGTACAACGAAGACTGATTTGTTCCTTTCATTGTGTATCCAGTATGAATTGGCAGGAAGGTTCCTCCTTCACAGTTACTCAGGAAGGCAGACTGAAGGGGACTCCACTGTCTTGGAGCTACACTCTAAAACAAATGGCCTCCAAAGTCAAGGACTCTGTAACAAAGGATGAAGCAGCATTTTTTTTTTTTTTTTTTTTTTTTTTTGGGGACGGAGTCTCCCTCTGTCGCCCAGGCTGGAGTGTAGTGGCGGGATCTCGACTCACTGCAAGCTCCGCCTCTGGGGTTCACGCCATTCTCCCGCCTCAGCCTCCCGAGTAGCTGGGACTACAGGTGCCCGCCACTGCTCCCGGCTAATTTTTTTGTATTTTTAGTAGAGACGAGGTTTCACCATGTTACCCAGGATGGTTTCCATCTCCTGACCTCGTGATCTGCCCGTCTTGGCCTCCCAAGAAGCAGCATTTTTTATGGGCAGATTTGGAAGTGGCGTTTGTTTCTTCCATCAACATTCCACTGGCCAGAGTGAGTCCCTGGCCCCTATCCAATTATGAGGGAGGCTGAGATGTGAGAAGTACGTGGGTGTTGGGAGAGCGCTAAAGGTCTCTAGCCGAGAAGCATGACCTCCAGCCAAGTAAGACAGGGAAACCCAGAAAAATGAATCATTCACAGAACTTCTGGCATCAGAATCTGATTCCCAGGCATGCTTTCCACCGAACCCATAGGCACTTGCATCCCAGGGATAGCACCATTACTACCAAAAATTGCAGATTTGAAAGGGTACCTAAAAAGAAGTCACCAGCTTGTCCCATTCCACCATCATTCTGCCATCAACATCGAGGTGTTGGAGTAGCAGTAGAGCCACATATTTCTTAGTGAGGGGGCCTAGATGATCCTTTTTGTGCTTGAGGATCTGAGTTCATTTCATGAAACTGAAGCAGCTTCTTGCAGTTACAAACTCACCTTGAGATGGGCCGTGCAGATGATGAGAAAGGTATTTTGGCACATATAAAAAACTGCTCAGCACAGCTGGTGTTTGTATTTCCTGTGACGTGAACCATGCCCATCCAGTGGGCCACGCAACGTTCCCACTGCCATGTTGGCTTGTTTTTCTTTTGTTTTCTTTTCAACATGAGCCTCATGAGACAACATGACAACATGAGACAATTGACAACATGAGAATTGACTGACAAAGAATTGACTGAAAAGAATGCAAGATTGCAGGACGCAAGAATGCAGGATGCAAGATTGTGCAATGGTACCATGACTCTGTTTGCCTTCTGGGTGTCCTCTGTGTGCTCTCAGCAGTGTTCCCGATGTGGAGGATCTTCTTATTCTGTGTGTGTGCCCTCTGCCATTGCAAGTTGCCTGTCACCCATGATGCTGTGCTGATTGAGCAAACTAATCCATAACCCACTGCCACGTTCCTCAGCTACTTGCTTCTAGGCACTTTAAACGGTCAGTGCACAGGTCCTCATTTTTCTCAGGCTTCCATTTCCATATTAATTCTCAATCAATCACTGATGGCCAGCTGTCAACAGGCACCATTTTTGGTGGGACCTGAAGATGTATATCCCTTGTTTTCAGATTCTTCGCCTCTCATCATGTAACAGGATGCTCTGAGCTGGGTCTTAATGCTTCTGGGCGCAGCCCCCTTGAGTCTTCATTATGGCCAATCTAGTGCAGGTGCTGAGAGGAGGTAACTCTTTAAAGGGACAGGATATGGAAACGTGGCTTCATAGACAGCATTTTAGTATATTTCTGTATATTCAGCGCATTTGTGTATGGATATGCACCCAGCTAGGGACCTTTTTAATGGTCATTCATTTGGGAGATGACCTTTGGTTCCTAAACTTTGGTGGATAGGCCAAGGGATAAAGGAGTGACTTGCTGTCAGTTCTTTGTCATTCAGCTGTTTTAATATTAATATGACGCCAGTTTGGCCTTGAAAAGTTTCCCTTTTGCTGAGAAATGATGATGACGGTGACAATGATGGCTATTCCAATGACCCTTGATTGGAGCAATGCAGTCTAAATGTAGTTGCATCATTTTCTTTCTTCCTTCGTCTTCCTCCCTTGCTCTTTTTCTGCTCCTCATGCCTGCTCCTTCCTCCCACATCACCCCACCTTTTTTTTCTCCCCACCATAAAGAAATGTTCCAGAACTCCATTATTCTTCCTCACCACGGTCAAGTATATCATCCTAAGGGCAGAGGGTGAAGGTGCGTAATTAGTGCGTTTTACCAGAGTGAGCGTTGTCCTCGGGCAGGTGCAGGGGAGAATGGCTGGTATTTATGAATGAATGGCAGCATTTTGACAGGATGACGAATAAATATGCTGGGCTCAGAGAACTCCAAAGCATTTCTTTGTGGTCTGGTAAGTGATGGCACCCACCACTTAATTTCTTCAAAATCTGCATTTGTCAATTTTGTGTTTTTTTATTTGAAAAATATTTGCTTAAATAAATAGGCTCTATAAATCTACCCCCCAATGTCTATTTTTCAAATGATTTCCAGCAAGGAAGGTGGAATTACCACAAGGAACTTGTTCTTTTATGTTTCTGCTTAGATGACTGGGTCTATACCAGGCTTTATTTAAAGGAATACAGGAAATGCCATTTACCTTTACCATGAATGGGAATCTTTGCCTGTGACTCTATGATGTGAATTAGCAGAGCTTGGCTATTATTCCCCTACTTCTGTAGATACTGACTGCACAGAAGGGAACCGCACTTTCAGTGAGTACCTATGTGCTGGGCACTTAGCTGGTTTTTACACACATACCTCATTTGAAGGGAAGAAATTGACTGAAAAGAATTCCGCATTCCAACTTCTCAACTCAATTGCCATTTGGCCTTGATAAAGCTATGCTTTCTCACTTTTTCCTTATTTAAGATTAAAGTGCATCAAGCTCTTGCTAGTGTGTCAGGCCTTCCTAAGATGTCTGAAGAAGTTAATTTGGTGAACATGGGCTTCAGGGTCAGACTACTAGTGTTCCAGTCTCAATACTATCACTTCCTTGCTGTGGGAACTCTGGAAAGTCACTTAACTTCTCTGAGCAAGCTTCCATTTTTCCAGGTGAAAAAGGGAGTTAATCGCAGTCCCCATTTGATAAGATCGGTGTGGAAAGTACAGTGCTTCATGGACCTAAAGTACCTGGGAGATTGTCCTGGATGTCGTTAACTTACAAAGTTGACTGTGGTTATTGGTACAACTAGCATGACTGTCAAGTCAGTCAGGTGGCTGAGGAGCAGTACGTGGCGGTGTACGGAGTGCGGGCCTCAGAGCCGCAGACCTTCTGCACAATCTCCAGCAAGCTAACCTCTCTGGACAACGTATTCCTCATCTGTAAAAGGGAGACTTCAGTCTTATTTGGCAAAATTCACAATTACTTTTGCACCAACATAATAGAATTAAGTAAAATAAGGCTGGACATGCTGGCTCATACCTTTAATCCCAGCACTTTGCAAGGCCAAGGTGGGCAGATTACTTGAGCCCATGAGTTGGTGACCAGCCTGAGCACCATGGCAAAACCCCATCTCTACCAAAAACAAACAAACAAAAAACATTTAGTCGATGTAATGGCACACCTGTAGTCCCAGCTACTCGGGAGGCTGAGGTGGGAGGATTGACTGAGCCTGGGAAATCAAGGCTGCAGTGAGCTGTGATCCTGTCTCTGCACCTCAGTCTGGGTGGCAGAGCAAGACCCTGTCTCAGAAAAAAAAACAAAAAAAAAACAAGCAAACAAAAAAAAAACCAGGAAAATAATGCATGGGAAGTCCCTTATACAGTTCTTGATATGGGTAGACACTCAGTGAAATGAACATTAATACTGTTCTTAATTCTGAAAACAGAGGGCCATTTGAATGCTCACTTTGATCTTTTTTAAAGGAAAAGTTTGAGGCATTTGACACATGCCTTTTGCTTACTTGCTTGGATTGGTTTGATCAACTTTGTTGCGGTCTAATTTATGTACAGTAAATTGCATCCATTTAAATACACAATTCAATGAGTTTTGACAGATGCACATACCCATGAAACCACTACCAAAATTTAAAAAAAATAGAACGTTTCCATCACCTCAAAAAGATTTCAAATGCCACTTCTGTGGTGTATGACTCTGTGAATCCAGACAGCCCCCGCTCTAGGAAGACTCGGGTCTGTTTGCTGTCACTATTGATCAATTTGCGTTTTCTAGAATTTTAGATAAGTGAAGCTTTATAGTACTTGTTCTGCATCTGGTTTCTTTCACTCCACATAATGACCTTGGGATGTGCCCCTGCTGCTGCCTGTGTCAGTGGCTCACTGATCCTCATTGGTGAATACTATTCCATTGCGTGGAGAAACCACGTTTTAAAAAATACCTAATTACCTGCTGATAGACATTTGGGTTGTTGCCAGTTTTTAGCTGTTTTGTAAATGGATACTACTGTGAACAAAGCCAGCGTGAATATTCATGCACTGGTCTTTGTGTGGACATATATCTGTTTTATCTTGGGATAATGCTCTGGAGTGGAATGGGGAGGGTGGTCCGTCCTTATAGGGCTATGTTTAACTTTGTAAGAGGTTGGCAAATATTTCCCTAAAGTGGTCATCCCATTTTACATTCTTGCCAACAGTGTTTAAGGCTACACTTCCTCTACATCCTTAATAATACTGGATATTATCGGTCTTTTAAATTTTCTGTTTGAGTACATAGTGGTGTTTTGTTGTATTATTTTTTAATTGTGAAGTATGTGACTAATGATGAGTAATGATGTTTAACGTGAAAACTATGCTTGTTGGTCGTATCTGTGTTATTTTATTACTTTTTTTATTTTTAGATGGAGTCTTGCTCTGTTGTCCAGTCTGGAGGGCAGTGTTGTGATCTTGGCTTACTGCAACCTCTGTGTTCTGGGTTCAAGCGATTCTCCTGCCTCAGTCTCCCAAGTAGCTGCTGTTACAGAAGCCTGCCACCATACCTGGCTAATTCTTGTATTGTTTTATTTTAGTTTTTTAGTAGAGACAGGGTTTCACCATGTTGGTCAGGCTGGTCTCGACTCCTGACCTCAGGTGATCTGCCTGCCACGGCCTCCCAAGTGCTGGGATTACAGGCATGAACCATCATGCCTGGCGGTTATATCTCTTTTTTGCATTTTTGTGGGAGTGGGGGTAATAGGTTTATTGAGATACAATTCATATACCACACAGTTTCATTTTTAGTGTATTGACAGGTGTGCAGTCATCACAATCAAGCCATAGCTTCTTTTAAACTTTGTCTTCCTTCTCTTTTTAATCATCCCCTTCCCCCACCCCTCAATTCTCTTTCCATCCTTTAAATGTCAGTGTCCCCCACAGTTCTTTTGTTGACCCTTTCTCTCTTAGGCCAATACTCCTTGCCCTGTATATCATCCCCATTCCCAAGATTTCAGTCATCAAATCCATTCCAGTCTGACTCCTGTATCCATATGTCCAGTTCCAAGTACCTGTCCCTGGTATTGGTCCCAGGTTATTCGCACCTCATATGTCTTTGGCACAGCACTCTTGGCAGCTCATAAAGTCCGGCTGTTACCCCCACTCTGTCCCCCTACACATCATTCGTGTCCCTCCCTGACATCCCCGTCTCTTGCATGTTCCTGAGCCTTTTAGGGGTGTTGCATCTTTCTGACCTTCCCAGACTCAAGCCCAAGGCGACACTTGATAAATATTCATCTAATAAATAAATGAACTTGTATTCTCCAAATTGCTTGAAAATATGCTTCACTTTTATCTTTTTTAGAAATTAATTGCATTACTATCTTATTAAAGGTCAAGAAAAATAATTCTTACCGCAATTCATGAGACTGCTAAACAGTGGCCCTGGCAACTTCTGATTATAATTTTAGAAATATTTCTAACCTCTGGCCTTTTTTCTTATCTCTACTTAAAGCTTTTCTGAAAGGAATTCAATTTCCACCTTCCTTAATGTTCCTTAAATGTTGTACATATCTTAAAAGTGGATTCCCCATAAAACAATATGGATTATGGTCTTACTCTTTTTAATGGTATGAAAGCTCGCCTGAAAGGACAAGAATAAGACTCTTAAAATCGTGCCTAAGTTTTAAAGGAATATAAAACTTTCTCTTTAAAAATATACCTTTCTGCTTTCATCCCCTAACCCACAAAGCTCAAGTCTAGTTTAATTCAGACTTGGAAATGGTTCTTTTATTATTGCTTCCTGCAATGGGAACAGAGCTGAGGCTCCTAAGGTCTGGAGACATGAAAATACCTTTGCTTCTGGGCCATAGCGGTGTTTCTTCTTAACAAGGCAGAAGCCCAAAAGAGAGTTCATGTAGTGTGACTGTAATAAAGAGGGTTGTAAGTAGAGAAGCTGGAATTTGAAAGGTTATGTACAACTCAAGCTGCCTCTGTAACATCCCTTATATCCAGGAAAGAGTGGCGAAGAGCTATTCCAGCAGATAGCTTGAGGGTGGGGTAGGGGATAGGTTGTCGGTGATAGGGATTAAGAGGAAACGGATCATAGAGGCAAAGAGTTCAATTCATGTACTGATGTGGTGTTTATTTTATTTTAGTTTTTTGAGACAGGGTGTCTGTTGCTCAGGCTGGATGGAGTGCAGTGGTGCAATCTGAGCTCACTGCAACCTCTGCCTCCTGAGCTCAGGCAGTCCTCCTGCCTCAGCCCCTAGAGTAGCTGGGACTAGAGGCGTGTGCCACTACTCCCAGTAAATTAATATATTTTTTGTAGAGATGGGCTTTCCCTATGTTGCCCAGGCTGGTCTCTAACTCCTGAGCTCAAGCGATCCACCTGCCTCTGCCTCCCAAACTGCTAGGATTATAGGCATAAGCCACAGTGCCAGGCCCTGATGTGATGTTTAAATTCAGAAATTGGGAAGGACGGTCACGTAGCTATAACCAAAATATAAGAGCAAAAGAAAGACTTGTATCTGTTGTCAGTGAGTTTGTGTGGTGATGATACATTAATGGAGGCAATAGAGAGTTGGAAATCAGGGTGGAAAATAGCCCAGCAGAGGAGAAAAGAGGAAGCCTGAACGAGGGCCACATTGCAGATAGAGGCTGCTGTATTGGTCGGCTCAGGCTACCGTAACAAAATATCACAGGCTGGATGACTTGAACAACAAAAATGTATTTTCTCATTGTTCTAGAGTCTAGAATTCCAAGGTCAAGGTGCCAGCACAGTTGCTTTCTTCTGAGGTCTCCCTTCTTGGCTTGCAGACAGCGGCCTTCTAACTGTGTTCTCACATGACCCCCCACTGTGTGCACGCATCCCTGGTTTCTTTACCTGTGTCCAAATGTCCTCTTCTTTGAAGGACATGAGTCACATTGCACTAGGACCTTCCCTGATGGCCTCATTTTTTATGTAATCACCTCTGTAAAGGCCGTGCCTCCAAATACAGTCACATTCTGAAGTAGTAGGGGTTAGGTTTTCAGCATATGAATTTTGGGGGAAAAGAATCCAGCTAATAACAGTTAAAGATGAGACTATAACAAATACCACTGCCTAATGTTTGCCTGGGGATACTGTGTTTCTCACAGACCATCAGCATCGTTATCTCACTTAATCTCTGCCCCACAGTTTAGGAGAAGCCAGGAGGAGGTCCTAGTCAGCCGATAGGAGATTACATGGCCCTGATTGTCTTGTCTGGTGCTGCAGGCCATCTTCACAGCCTTGCCACATCCCTTCCCATTTATCCATGGGGTGGCTTGAGCCCTAATGGTGCACCCTTCCAACAATCCTTCATCCTTCCCAGATCTTTCATCAGCCAACCGAAATTTGCAATTGTTTCAGTGATTGAAATTATGCTTGGAGTGCAGGTGTCATGGATGAAATAGCAGTGCCTTGGGGTGACAAATCCAGTGTGGAAATAATTCTAGCAAGACCAATGATTGGAAAACAATGACTCTCAACTTCGAGCTATATTGATTTTGTATTTCTGGGCTTGGCTTTTGACTCACAGTCTCATTCCCCAGAAATAATCCCTGTTAACATATTTTGGTTTGTGGCACGGAAGTTCTTTCTCTTCTATAAATTACCTAATGCCCATACAATACAGATGCCTGCATTTGTACACTCCTAAGTCAAATAACATTGTACTGTGTATTATTCTCTAGTAACCTGCTTTTTATTGAACGTAATGATAAATTGTAAACATTTGACCATGTCAGTACGGTTTCTTACCATGATCTCCAACAGCTAGGCAATATTCTATCATATGGGTATACCCTAATTTTCTCAATCCACAATCTCATCAGAGTTCCCATAGTTGTCTGATATGTCTCCATCAGTTGTGAGGTATGTTTCAAATGATGTATTACTAGAAATTCTTAGCAGAAGTTTGTAAATTTTCTCAAACTACTTTATTGATATATAACACAGATACCATATACTTTGCCCATTCAAACTGTGCAATTCAGTGCTTTCAGTATATTCAGAGTGATGCAGCTTTCCCCACAGTCAACTTTAGAACATTTTCATTTTTCCAAAAAGAAACCCTTGGCTGGCATCCTTTTCCCCACTTGCTTTTTTCTCCACCCCCAACCTCTGTCCCAGCCCCAGGCAACCGCTCATCTACTGTCTGTCTCTATATAGATTTGCCTATTCTAGACTTTTCATATAAATAAATCAGATACTTTGTGGCCTTTTGTGTCTCAATCCTTTCACTTAGCGTCATGTTTTCAAGGGTCATCCATGTTGTAGCATGTATCAGTACTTCCTTTTTTAGGGCAGAATAATGTTCCATTATATGTATATACCACATTTCATCTATCCATTCAGTTCACGGACAGGTAGGCTGTTTCCACGTTTTGGCTATTGTCAGTAATGCTGCCACGTACACTTGCTTACACACTTTTTTTTTTTTTTGGAGACAGAGTCTCACTCTGTCACCCAGGCTGGAGTGCAGTGGCGTGATCTCAGCTCACTGCAAGCTCCGCCTCCCAGGTTCACACCATTCTCCTGCCTCAGCCTCCCGAGTAGTTGGGACTACAGGCGCCCGCCGCCATGCCTGGCTAATTTTGTTTTTGTATTTTTAGTAGAGATGGGGTTTCACTGTTTTAGCCGGGATTGTCTTAGATCTCCTGACCTTGTGATCCGCCCGCCTCAGCCTCCCAAAGTGCTGGGATTACAGGCGTGAACCACCGTGCCCGGCCTACACATTTTTGTGTGGATATAGGTTTTCCCTTTTTGGGGTATGCACCTAGGAGTGCAGTTTCTGGATCACATGGAACTCCTTGTTTAACCTTGTGAGGAGCCACCAGACTGTTCTCCACAGCAGCTGCACCCATCTACATTCTAACCAGCAGTGTATGAAGGTCTCTACATCTTCACCAACACTCACTGTCATTTTTCTTCTTAGTCTTGCCATTGTATTGGGTATGAAGCAGTATTGCATTGTGGTTTTGATTTGAATTTTCCTGATGGCTAAGGATATTGAACATCTCTACGTGTGATTATTGGATGGATGATTTTCTTCAGCGGTTATCAGGTCACCCCTGTAATCATGCCTGCCTCGTTTTCTTACAGTGCATTGTGTGCTTTTAGGTACGTGCCAAGAGCTTACAGAGATCCTAGTGGTTCAGAGGAAACATTCACGTCCCCAACAGACACTCCCAGATTACAATACAGAGAGGCTAAATTATAGCCCATATCACTTTTCCTTTAAGTCCCTTCACTTTTTTCTGCTACAGTAGTTTGAGAATAATAATTCTGCAGAAAAAAGTACCCGTTGTCTGGCAGTTGTGTAAGGTAGGAAGCGGGGATGCCCAGCTGCATTGGTTTAGCCAGAACTGTGGCCATAAAACCTGCCTAGCCACCCCCCGGGATGGGGTGAGGGGGGATATCATATAAGCTTCAGGTGGGGCAGAAGGGTTGTGTGCCCCTTTGCCGGCAGGAATATTCAGGAAGCCAACTGCCTCTGCTTTTACTCTAAATATTTAACATTCATTGATGGCATGGATCTTGACTAAGTGAAGCAGGTGCTGGCTCTAAATTGCACATAGCTCCTGAATATCAGCCCTGCTTGGCTGTGCATGTGTTTTTTGTTAGTTTTTGAGACAGAGTGTCACTCTGTCACCCAGGCTGGAATGCTGTGGCACGATGTTGGCTCACTGGAACCCCTGCCTCCCAGGTTCAAGCGATTCTCCTGCCCCAGGCTCTCCAGTCTCTGGGATTACAGACATGTGCCACCAGGCCCAGCTAATTTTTATATTTTTTACTGTAGAAAATGGGGTTTCACCATGTTGGCCACGCTGGTCTCGAACTCCTGACCTCAGGTGATATGCCCTGCTCAGCCTCCGAAAGTGCTGGGATTATAGGCATGAGCCACCATGCCCAGCAGTATGTTTGTTTTTCTTAAAACCTAGACCCAGAGTCGAACACTGAAATGTCTGATGGTAGCAGTTCATCAAGTGAGCTTTGGAGTCAGCAAGACAGTAGAGAGTGGTGGAGACTGTGGTGTACAGGAGGGTCTGTACCCCATCTCAAGGAAGAGCTGCAACTCCGCCTACCCGATTGTGAAAATGTCAGCATATATAGGCCAGACATTGGCTTCTCTGTCTTCATTTTTCACAGGAGCCAGAAGTTTGAATGTGCAATGTGAAATCTTAGAAATAAAAAATGTTACATAACTGTATTTTGTTTCCTTTCTCCACTGTAACATTTTCTCAACATGAGTGACTGAGAACCACATAAAAAGTTACACTTTACAGTTTCGGATGTCAGTGGTCCAAAATAGGTCTCAGTGGGCTAAAATCCATGTGTCAGCAGGAGGCCATTTCTTTCTCTGGGCTCTAGGAGAGTGCCCACTTCCTTGCTGTTGCCAGCTTCCAGGGACTGCCCAAATCCTTTGGCTCATGGCCCCGTCCTCTGTCTTCAAAGCCAGGGATGACTGCTCAAGTGCTTCTCAAACTGCTCTGTCCCTGGTTCTCTCTCTCCCCGGCTTCTAAGGAACCTTGTGACTTCAGGGAGCCTACCCTGATAATCCGGGATAATCTCCCCATGGAAAGGTCAGCCAGTGAGCAGCCTTAATACCATCTACAACCTTAATTACCTTTTGCTATGTAGCATAACGTATTTACAGATTTCATCGATTAGTGCATGAACATCCTGGGGCGGAGGGTATTCCACATATAGCAGTACCCATAATGTGTATGCTTCTTAAAGAATGCATGGGTCTTAAATTTATTCTGTGTCCTTCGAGTGTACAGCAGATTTAGATCTATCCTTCTGGATTGGTGGTTGATTGAATATTGGCTCTACAAAGGAACAAGATAGGAGTGTAGAGAAAAGATCAATCATAGCACTAGTTTACAGCTTATTTTATTCTTTAATGATTTTTAAAAAACATTTCTCTCACTTACTTGAAAAGCAGTCTTAGAAATTAACTGGAATGGGTAATTTATTCCTGTTTCTTTTGCAAAATAATGGCACTTTGTAACTCAGATTTTTGTATGAGGAATAAATAAGGTACTGTCTGTTTGCCTTTCATCTTTTTTCCTGTGGTCCAGCCAGCCAGCTAACTATGCATTCCTTTTCCTGCCTTTTCATCACAACACCTATCTTAGCAACTCTTCATTGCTGCTTTGCAAAGAGGATTTGAGATTGTTTATGGAGGGCCCCATGTATATTACTACAATAGAAAAAGACACAGGTGAGCCTATTAGGATTAAGGGAAAATCAAGTAAATTGAGAGGTAAAGCACTGTCCAGAAATATTGGCCAGAAGCTATGAACAGATGCCACAGCTGGGCTGAAGAGTTATCTGTGAGCCTTCTAGGGGTGCAAGCCAAGAGAAAGACAGTGAGTTCACCAAATGTATTGATTAATAGAAATCATCCAGCAGTAGTGACACTATTCGATGTTCAATATATAGCACCTTTCTGTCCCTCCACCTCTTGCCAACTGGGACAGGATTAGTAAGCCAAAGGCTTTCTGAACTAATCCTTGGCTATTTTCTTGGTATTTACCAAGGAATTTACCAATATGCAAAGACTTGGGGATAATTCCTATTACCTTTGCCATTATCTGCAGTAACATTAAGAAGATTAGAAATGCAACTCTCTGTCCTCAAGAATTGTAGTCTGCGGCTCACCTTGGAGAAGAACTTAAGAGCTTAAGTGAGCAGGCTCACCTGACTTTGCTCAGAGCCACATCACCTGCAGGCAGGATCCGCAAGGTCAGCAGTTAGCATCAAGTTGCACAGCCTGGGTTTGGGTGGCGTTCGCTTTACCCTTGCCCTTGATGAGGTGCCGCGTTGTCAGGATTCTCGTAAAATTCCTGGGTGATGGCTTCTTCTGTTCTCTTTATTTCCTTAAGTGAACATCTGTCTAATTGTTCACCTCCATCGCTTTAGTGCTTTCCTCATGCTTTCTCTCTTTCCAGACAATAAACTTTATTTTCTTCATAAGAATTCAGTCTGCGCAAGGGTATTAGGCAGCTTGTTTGCACCTTTTAATTCCTGGATGTTTTCCAGAAGGGCTCTTTGCAGTAGTTCCAATGGGTTCATCTGTGAATCAGGGAAAACAATGCAGCTTTGTGTTTGGGTTTTTATCCGTTACCTTCTGTTTGTAAACATCTGTTTGGAAATGTTTGCTGGTGCCCATCCCAGTGCCCCCCCACCCCCACCAGAAATAAAGGGATGAAACTCTTTTTGCTTGGCATAGGGAGAAGACAGTGTCTTCTGATGTGCTTAAGTTTTTTTTTTTTTTTTTTCCGTCAGGTGCATAGGTATGTGACTGAAACCCATAGACTTTGTACATATTGTCAAATGACTTCCCAGAGGGACTCAGGCACTTTATTTCATTAATGGCGATGAAGCCCGTTAATCCACTCATTACCGCAGTTTAATTTTGATGCTGGTTTTTGATGATGTATTGAAAAACTGTATAAACTGGCAATTACAACTGGAAAACATTTCTAGTTTAGAAGAGACCCTTATCTTTCATATGCTTAGAAATATCCCGCAAACCACTTTTTTAGGCTTTTTATCACATTTTACTCTTAATCTTTCTGAATTCCTTATTACATTTTTCCTGATAAATACTTGGATTTTGTTTTGTGGTCCAGTGTAAGAATATTTTTAAAATAGGTAAACTATTATGTTTGTCATTATATTCTCTCATTCTGTTAAATTTTGTTTTCTATTTTTCATGTTTATGGGTTTTTCTAGATGGCCTGTCTTAAAAACTTTTTGGTATTTTTGATTAAATTTTCACATATCTTCTAAAAAAGAGATGACAGCCAGGTGCGATAGGGCATGCCTGTAATCCCAGCACTTTCGGAGGCCACGGTGAGGAGATAACCTTAGGTCAGGAGTTCAAGACCAGCATGGGCAACACGGTGAAGCTCCGTCTCTACTAAAAATACAAAAATCAGCCGGGAGTGGTGGTGCATGTCTGTAGTCACAGCTACTTGGAGGCTGAGGCAGGAGAATTGCTTAAACCTGGGAGGTGGAGGTTGCAGTGAGCTGAGATGGAACCACTGCACTTCAGCCTGGGTGACAGACCAAGACTCTGTCTCAAAAGAAAAGAGAAGTAGAGAGGATAGTATAATGAAGCTCCTGTTTGCCAGTCACCCTATAGTAACTAATAGGAAACTGCTTTTCTCTCTTGAGTAATTGCTCCTGTGTGTGTGTGTCTGTATATACAAAAATATGTATGTATACATATATGTATGTGTATAGATAAAAATGTATATATGGGGCCGGGCGCAGTGGCTCAAGCCTGTAATCCCAGCACTTTGGGAGGCCGAGACGGGCGGATCACGAGGTCAGGAGATTGAGACCATCCTGGCTAACACGGTGAAACCCCGCCTCTACTAAGAATACAAAAAATTAGCCGGGCGTGGTGGCGGGTGCCTGTAGTCCCAGCTACTCAGGAGACTGAGGCAGAAGAATCGCTTGCGGAGACATGGCGGACGACGTAGACCAGCAGCAAACTATCAACACTGTAGAGGAGCCCCTGGATCTTATCAGGCTCAGCCTAGACGAGTGAATTGATGTGAAAATGAGAAATGGCCGAGAGCTTTGAGGCAGATGACATGCTTATGATCAACATTTACATAGGACCTTGGGAGATGTGGAAGAAACTGTGACTACTGTACAAATTAATGAAGAAACATAAGAAGAGATATATAAATCCACAAAACAGAATATTCCAATGCTCTTTGACAGGAGAGATGGCGTTGTCCTCGTTGTCCCTCCACTGAGAGTTGACTGAAACAAAGAATTTGTCCTGTATGGAAAACAGGAGACTTTGTACAGTGGCTTCTCTAAATGTACAAGACGTTCAAAAGAAACACCCGTACACGTTTGGATATGAAGAAATAATTCCGGGGATTATTCCACTCCTGAAATGACTTGATTTGCAGATAACTCACAACTTCTTAAGCTAAACAGTATTTTCATTTTTCTCAAGCTCTTCCAATAAATATGACCACCAAGATGCAGAAATTTAAAAAAAAAAAAAAAAAAAAGAATCGCTTGAACCGGGGAGGTGGAGGTTGCAGTGAGCCGAGATCACGCCGCTGCACTCCAGCTTGGGCAACAGAGCCGAGACTCTGTCTCAAAAATAATAATAATACTAATAATGAAATAAATAAAAGTGCATATATGTATATTTGTGTGAATCATATACACATATATAAAATATATGTAACATATACATATATAACACATTTCTTTTTGTAGTGTATGTGTACCTTGATTTGTTTCACATATTCAAAATACTCAACTTGTTTAAAATAAGAGCACAACCCGTTGAAGTAGTAGAGATTCAAAGTGCTTAATTTTCCTGTGTATTTGTGGACCCGTGAGAAAATCTAAGTCCCTAGGCAGGAAGGAAGGAGATAATGACACATCTCTAGTCTGTTGTAAGTCACCTACCCTAGACCTCCTATCCAGTGCTCTGAATGTGGCAGAGGTAGGTGCGGGGCAGTGGGTCAGAGAGGTGCGCTTTGAAAGGCTATCACATGGAAACAAAAGTTCTGGCTGGGCATGGTGGCTCACGCCCGCAATCCCAGCACTTTGGGGAGGCCAAGGCGAGTGGATCACTAGGTCAGCAGTTGAAGACCAGCCTGGCCAGCATGGTGAAACCCCGTCTCCACTAAAAAGAGAACAAATTAGCCAGGCTTAGTGGCATGAGCCTGTAATCCCAGCGACTCTGGAGGCTGAGGCAGGAGAATTGCTTGAATGTGGGAGGTGGAGGTTGCAGTAAGCCAAGATTGCACCATTGCACTCCAGCCTGGGTGACAGAGCAAGAATCCCATCTTAAAAAAAAAAAAAAAATACCTGAAACAGAAGTTCCAATGCATGATACGTTATAAATGGCTGTTCCTAAATGTCACCTACCTTTTTATGGCCGTGTATAACTTTGCCTCAATACTACCTGCATTTGCTGAAATCCATTTATCAAGTTACAGGGATGGATTTTTAGAAGGCCCAGGCAGGGGTGCTGGCCAGGATACACCAGGCATAGATTCTCCTTTCTCAGAGCCTTCACGGCCCCTAGTTTGAATCTTTGAGTCACTGCAGTAAAGTTCCTGATGTTTGACAGGACTTCTTATGAAGGGGGTCATGTGAGTTGCTAGCTGGGTTCTCTAGATGGTAGTATCATGCCAGCATGGGAGCCACTAGCAGAGAGAACATGCTAGGTTCCATTGAGACCTGACTTTGAGAATAGCACGGGTACTTACCTTTCTCAGTACCACACAAACACACTCCAGAATGCAAAGGAACCTGCACTTCGCCATCTTGCTCCTCCCTGTATTGCCGCTTCTCTTTCCAGTAGTGTTTGTATTTTGGTTCATTCAATCAATGTGATTAGGAGGCTGGCTTGGTCCCTTCAATCTGTAACCTTCCTGCAGCACTATCTTTGTGACGTTATAACCTTGATTTCGAAGGATAGAATTGTTCATAGAGAAAATGTGGTCTGGGGCACATCTGTGAACTGTTTATTCTGTGCTAAACATTTTTGTATCATTAATGTTCAACACAGCTTTGTGAGGTTGGAGATAGGATTATCATTGTTAAGATTGTTATTATCAATACTAGCTTTGATTATTGATCACTTCCACATGCCAGGCACAGTGCTGGGTGCTGTATATTTATTATCTAATTTATTGCTTGCTGCACTCTTGTTGGGTATCTGTAATTACTCCCATTTCACCGGATCTCTGGGCGTTTGGTAAATTAATCACCCAGCATCCAAAGAGCTAACCAGTAGCACTGCTGGGATACAAACTCAGTTAGGCTGACTTCTCTACCGTTTTCTTGGCTAAGCGGTGGACACATTGAGTAGGAGAAGGCCAGTTACTCCTCTTTGTCAACGATACACCTGGGGACCTGTTCCTGGAGAAGTGGAGTTGTGCATTAGGCCTGGGTAGAACACACATACGTGCACCATATGCATGAGAAGTTTCTCATCTTGCTGCGTACACTTAGAACTAGTTCTTTATTTTTATTTTTTAAAAAAAATCCTGCACCGGATAAAATTTTGAATAATACAGAGAAATCTAATTGTCAAGTATCTTCTAAACACACATTAATCAACAATTCTCCTACCGAAAGATAACCTCTTGTATTTACCAAAAAAAAGAAAAAAAAATGCTGTCACCAGCAGTAAATTCATTCATTTCATTCATGTATGTTTTACACTCACTCACATACAAAATATCTATTTGATTAAATTTAAACTCTGCTAATGCTTTTCTTGGTTGCACAATAATATAGTCACTTTTGTAAATATAAGAATTATAGCCAGGTGCGGTGGCTCACACCTGTCATCCCAGCACTTTGGGAGGCTGAGGTGGGCAGATCACTTGAGGTCAGGAGTTCGAGACCAGCTTGGCCAACATGGTGAGACCCTATCTCTTCTAAAAATACAAAAATTGGCTGGGTGTGGTGTCACATGCCTGTAATCCCAGCTACTCAGGAGGCTGAGGCCGGAGGTGGAGGTTGCATTGAGCCAAATAGTGCCACTGTACTCCAGCCTGAGCAACAGAGCAAGACTCCGTGTCAAAAAACAAATTTATATATATATATCTATATATATGTGTGTGTGTCTGTGTGTGTGTATATATATATATGAATTATAGTTGGAGATACACAAATGAGGGAAAAATAGTTCCATATGTCAGGAACAATCACTGAATTTTGTGTAGTTCTTCCTGACTTTTAAAAATTCTAATATATTTATATTTCATAAAGTTGAAGTTACATTGTAGTCTGATTTTTTTTTTTTTTTTTTGCCTGGCATATTGTGGCCATGTTTGTATATCAATACATACTCTTTGGCAGTGCGATTGTACTGATTTTACATTATAGCTTCATAACTTACTAAATTAATCCCGTATTGCTGGGCACAGATTCTGTTTTCCATTTTTTCCGTCATGAGCAACGTTACTGGTTTACTTGGGCTAAATAAGAAGTTTAAACGCAAATAGATAATTCTTCTTGAGAAAGCTTATTCCCATATGTACTGTTTCTCCAGCAGTGTCTGAGTGTCTGTACCTTCCTATACCTTCACCATATCATGTATTTATCATTTTATAGTGACTTCTATTACTTGCTAGGTGAGCTTGTATCTCAATTTCATTGATAAAAGAAGTCCTGGGTTTGCTTGGCAATTTGTTCCAATATTCTTTGCAGTTTTAAAGAAGATCTGAACAAAAAGTTTTAGCATTTTACATAAAAACCTTTAAAGCTCTTGGGCTAATTAGTAGTGTAGCATCTGCAAATTAATTTTTTTTTCTGCTGTGCTTAATTCTTATTAAAACACTAATCACTGGGGCACCCAAATTGCTATAAGGAGAACATTTAGAAAACATACAAAGGATCGGTAGTTGGTACTTAGGAAATCGATGAAACACCTTTTCTTTTTTAATCTATCTCGAAGCTGAAAGATAAAAAGACTTAAAATGAGTTAGAATATGAGTTTTTCAGCATCTTATAGCTTATGTGTTAAAGCAAGATGGAAAAAACATAATTAACATACTAAATTTTTCAAAAGCTACAGAGATACCAGTAACATTTAAAAAAATAACTTAAATTTTCATTGCGGAAATCAACAGCAACAAAAACACAACCTTTTACGAGACAACGAGAGATGTGTGTGAGAGGCCCTGATTTTGAGAAGCTCATAATTCGATGTGAGAAACAGATAAGGCATGGTGCCGTGCTGATCCTGGGACGAATAGGGAAGACTTCCTGGGAGAGGTGACTATGGACTTCATTTTGCTTTGACACAGCAACAACATGAGGAATGAGTTTTGTGATTGGAAGATTGTTAGTTTTCTGTGGAGGGAACAGCACTCATGTTGCAAATTTGCCTTCACTGTTCAATCATGAGAAAAGAATTTTAAATGAGCTTAGTAGTTCTCAGAATTTTGAATTTCAGGAAACAATAAACTTTCTAAAAAGAAAACAAAAATGAGGATACCAGTTTACGCTTACCAAAAAGATTTTCCCCCAGAAGAAAAACACATTAAAAACAACAAAAATCAACAAAAGCTAACACTACGCCCCCATCAACAATCAACATTACTTTCTAAAAGTAAGGTCATTTTGACACCAGACATTGTGAGGACATTCACCTACTCTAAGGGACAGCCACTTCACTGGTGTTTTGTTAATTTTTATTTTAAACTAATTTTAGACTCATATAGAAGGTGGAGAAATAGACTGGGCACAGGGGCTCACGCCTGTAATTGCAGCACTTTGGGAGGCCAAGGCAGGTCGATCCCTTGAGGCCAGGAGTTCAAGACCAACCTGGTCAGATGGTGAAACCCTGTCTCTACTAAAAATATAAAAATTAGCCTGGCATGGTGGCACACACCTGTAATCCCAGATACTTGGGAGGCTGAGACATGAGAATCACTTGAACCTGGGAGGTGGAGGCTGCAGTGAACCAAGACATTGCCACTGCACTCCAGCCTGGGTGACAGAGTGAGACTCTGTCTGGGGAAAAAAAAAAAAAAAAAGTTGCAGAAGTATCTATAGTTCACAGTACCTTTCCTGTCTTCTAATTTTGGCAGTTTACCTACTCATGCTGTAATAACCAAAACTAGAAAATAGACATTGGTACTAAATATTAACTATACTGTGTTACTCAAATTTCACCACTAACGCAGGGTCATCTTTTTATTCCAGGGTCTAGTCCAGGATGCCACGTTATATTTAATCGTTACATCTCCTTGGTGCCTTTAATCTTTTTTTTTTTTTTTTTTTTTTTTTTAAAAGACAGGTCTCACTCTGTCACCCAGGCTGGAGCATAGTGGTATGATCATGGCTCACTGCAGCCTCCACCTCCTAGGCTCAAGCAGTACTCCCACCTCAGCCTCCTGAGTAGCTGGGACTACAGGCATGTACCACCATGCCTGACTAATTTTTGTATCTGTTTTGATCAAGACGGAGTTTCTGCATGTTGCACAGGCTGGTCTTGAACTGCTGGGCTCGAGAAATCCATCTGCCTCAGCTTCCCAAAGTGCTGGGATTACAGGCCTGAGCCACTGCACCTGGCTTGGAACCTTCAATCTTTGATAGTTGCTCACTTATTTCCTTTTTTTTCCTGATCTTGAGGCTTTGATTTGTCCGATATTTTCTCATCATTGCGCTGAGTGTAAGCATTTTTTGGCAAGAACATTATAAAAATGATGCAGTGTCTTTCTTAGTGTATTACCTCTGGTGGAACATAATGTTGATCTGTCTTATCCCTGGTAATGTTAACGTTGATCGCTTGGTTAAGGTGATGTCTGCTGAGTTTTTCCATTGTAATGTTATTCATTTTTCCTTTGAAATTCATTATTATTTGAAGGGAGATGTTTTGAGATTATGCTTAGCAGCCCGGTTTTCCTTAAACTTTCACCTGCTGGCTTTCCATTGTTGAATCTCGCCTGCAGCAGTGTTTGCCATGGTGCTTGGCTAGTGATAACTATGTATTTCTCTTACTCTTTTTACACTCACTAATTGGAAGTCTTTTGAAGAAAGAGCTATCCCTTCTCCCCCATTTCTTTCTTTTCTTTTTGTTGAGACAAAGTTTCTTGTCACCCAGGCTGGAGTGCAATGGTGTGATCTTGGCTCCCTGCAACCTCTGTCTCCCGTGTTCAATTGATTCTCCTGTCTCAGCCTCCAGAGTAGCTGAGATATACAGGTCTACGTCTCCATGCCCAGCTAATTTTTGCATTTTTAGGAGAGATGGGGTTTCACCATGTTGACCAGGCAGGTCTCAAACTCCTCATCTCAGGTGATCCTGTCACCTTGGGCTCCCAAAGTGTTGGGATTAGAGGCGTGAGCCCCAGCACCGGCCCCTACTTCGTTGATTTCTGATTCAGTTATTTTATATGAGCATAGATTCACAGATGTTTCTCTTATGTTTTTGATTCATTAATACCTCCATTTGTTCTGTTGCTGAAACCATTCCAGCTTTGTCTGGTTGGCTTCTAGGAAGGATGCCTTTTAATGGAGTGATTTTTTTCTTCTCACTGCATCCTTCCTCACTCCCCACTTTTTGTGTCCTGTTGCCACAGGCTGCTGAGAACTTGGTTTTGAACAGTTGAAGGTCTGCTGTTAGCCTAGGGAATGGTACTGAACTCAAGGGAGCATGTTAGTGTCAGATGTGTGCCTCGTCCCTCTTGCCTGTAGAAAGAACAAGAGAGGAGACACAGCAAGGTAGTGATGTGACGTAGGGTATGTGAAGTAGGATAAAGAAAAAAACGGTCCAGGCATGGTAGCTCAAGCCTGTAATCCCAGCACTTTGGCAGGCCAATGCGGGTGGATCACCTGATGTCAGGAGTTCAACACCAGTCTCACCAACGTGGTGAAACCCCATCTCCATTAAAAATACAAAAAATTAACCAGGCATGGTGGCGGGCATCTGTAGTCCCAGGTATTCAGGAGGCTGAGGCAGCAGAACTGCCTGAACCTCGGGAGGTAGAGGTTGCAGTGAGCCGAGATGGCACCACTGTGTTCCAGCCTGGGCGATGGAGCAAGCCTCTATCCACACCCCACCCCGCAAAAAAGAAAAGAAAAAATCTTGGTTCTTGTAGAAGAGGCATTTATTTCTTTTAGTATTGGATGTTGCTTGGAGGGTTTCCAGGAAACAGCCTCAACCTAAAAAGAATAGACACAGTTCATGAAGAACTTACTGTGTGTCCAGTAGATAAATATATCACCAGCATTATCTTCTGTAATCATCTCACAATCTTACGAAGGAGATACTAATATTTTGGTTGCAAAGATGAGGGAAGTGAGGTTCTGAAGTTCCTAAATGCATAAAGGAGGTGGTAGTGTCAGAATGGCATCCTGCTCAGATGGTTGGCTAAGACTGTGCCCAGAAGAAGGCCTCTGGTTCCTTCCCCCACGTTAGTCAATATCCAAGTCTTCAGTTCCGTGGGTAGGGGAGAAGGCTTTTCTATCTACCCACACCCATATTCCAACACAAAATCTTTTTTATCTAGTATTAGGGAAAAAATACCTTTCCATCCAGTGGTCACTGTGTGTGTGTGTGCGTGTGTGTGCGTGTGTGTGTTCACCATGCTATGTGAATTGTGGCTTTAAATGTATTCCTGTCAATTCCATATATTTTAAAAATGTTGCTTTTAGAGTGTGTACAAGTTTGGGGAGTTTTTGAGGGCTTTGTTTTTTTTTGTTTTTGTTTTTGTTTTTGTTTGTTTTTGTTTTTTTAATACAGGGTCTTAATCTGTCACCCAGGGTGGAGTGCAGTGGCGTGATAATGGTTTACTCCAGCCCCAAACTCCCAAGCTCAAGTGATCCTCCCACCTCAACCCCCCAGGTAGCTGGGACCACAGGTGCACACCACTGCTTCCAGCTAATTAAAAAAAAATTGTAGTGAGGGTCTCACTGTTTCCCAGGCTGTTCTTCAACTCCTGTGCTCAGGTGATCTTCCCACCTTGGCCTCCCAAAGTGCTGGGAATACAGGTGTGAGCCACTGTTCCAGGCCAGGGGAGTTTTAACTTGCCATGATTTCATAAGAAATCGGTATCTGAGAGTCCCAGAAGGTAATATACTCCCTTTTCTTCTTAACCTACTTGACTACCACCATTCATGTTCTTCTATTAACCCTCCTATACTTGCCAACCCTCAACCCGTTGGAAAGAAGAAATGGGACTCCGGAGTACATCTTAGCAATACTATGAGATCTAACCCCAGCAGCTTATAGCTGAGGCCGTGAGGTCCTCTGGGAGGACGTTGGGGAGCAGGAACTTGCCCAAGGTCACGTGCAGAGTTGGAGGCGGGGCCTGGATGGGAAGCCCAGCATGAAGACCCCAGGCCATTGCTCTGCCATCTTCTTGTGATGCTTCTGGAAGAATGCCTGTCACTCCTGCTGACATCTGGCTGACCAAGTGGGCAAGAGGAATTCTTCGAAACAGTTTAATAATAAATGGTTGCATTTTCTCTTGACCCCAGGCCACAACCCCCCTTCTCAGTCTTGTTTTCAAGGTCGAAGGTTCCTTTAGAGCTAGTGACCTTGCCCTTCGTGGCCTGTGGATGTCGCTCTCCATCCGTAAGCCTCCTTTCCAGCGACCCTGTTTGCAGCAAAGACTATCATTTTATTTTGGGTTTGGATATACTGATTACATTTTAGCTTCTGGTATATTTTCTTACCTGTCACAGCCATTAAATTTATTTTAATAGTTACTCCACTCTCCTGATAGCCACTAAAGGGGGAATTGGATATTGTCTATCAATTGGTTAGTCTGTGAACTAAGGCTGTATCTAATTACAAGGCATTGTATTGGTTCTGATTTATTAACCATTTACTGGGCTTTGGAGAAGGCAGCATTTTTAGTAGCACTGTTGAGCCTGCATGTAGCTTTTCCAGGAGGGCAGGGTGCCCGGAATATCTGATCTTACTGTTATTACTTTGTGTCATATATAATCTTGTTTTTTCCCTGCAACAAATAAATCTTTGGGACTCCTGAAGAAAAAAAAAAAAATGGGAAAGAAGAAAAAAACAACATTTGTGGTTACAGTATAATAAAAATAAACTGTTTGTCGTGACTGCAGCTGACATTTATCAGCCTGTTTGTGGGTGCTCTTTCTCTCTATATATAATACAGAACATAATTTGTCACTTTGTAAATACATTCCAGTCTAAATTCCTGCCAGCATCTGTTAGTGTTTGAAGGATTAATGTGCTACCCTGTGTATGTCTGCACTTCCAGGGAACAGTGTAGCATATGATTACGGATCTCCGGAGAGCAAGAGGGAACAAGGAGTTTTCTATGCTTTTCCCTACATGCAGTCGTTTTGGCCTTTTTCTGATTTTTCGTGTCTTCATCCCATTCTGTCTAGGTAGGTACCTGGAATTTCATCCTTTGCAAGGATGTTCCTAGTCCCCTGCCTTTCTTCTGTCTGTGATAGTCACAGCTGAAGTCATAGTATTTTATGTGTACTATGGGTTGAGCTGTGGATCATTCTTTGGGGCCAGTTAGACTTGGGTTCAAATTCTTTCTCCATCTGGTTTATGAGTTTAAGTTATGTCATTTCCATATGTTCACTTGCAAAATGGAGATGCTAATACCTACTTCTTGAAGGTGCTGAGGATGAAGGAGGAAATCAATGTTAGTGCAAAGTGCCCAGTTTAGCGCCTGCCAAGAGCAACTGGTGGCTCTGTGTCACCTGACATCATCAGTGTGATTGTCTTCAGCGCATCCGTGGAACTGAAAGCGTTGGAGGAACCTAATGCCATGAGCCAGCTGGTGGTTATGTTTTTGTTTGGTTTTTCTTTTTTTACTGCTGGATAGTAGGTTCTGTTTATTGAGAAATATTTACTTCCCTCTAAATCAGGTGCTTGCTAGGGTTCTTGGCACACAGAGCATTCTGCCAATAAACTGTGGTTCCCAACAGGGCTTGCAGCTGAATCTGGGCAACATTGAACATGACTTCAATAGCGACAAAAAATTTCAGATTCCTCCTGGAAGGTCCATACATGCTGTCCCCAGTAGGATCCTGGAATTCCCTGTATGATAGTGTTGCTTGTAATTCTTTTCACATGATGAAATGACTTTAAAAGGTCTCTAAAAACTCTAAAAGGGAGTCTGTATCTACTGCTATCATTTAGGAAAAGATTACCACGTATGGGGGAAATAGCCTCATTAGTAACTTTTCTGTAAACAATCTCCTTATTTCTTTTTTTTTTTTTTTTTTTTTTTTTTGAGACAGAGTCTCGCTGTGTCACCCAGGCTGGAGTGCAGTGGCGCGATCTCGGCTCACTGCAAGCTCCGCCTCCCGGGTTTTACGCCATTCTCCTGCCTCAGCCTCCGAGTAGCTGGGACTACAGGCGCCCGCCACCACGCCCGGCTAGTTTTTTGTATTTTTAGTAGAGACGGGGTTTCACGGTGTTAGCCAGGATGGTCTCGATCTCCTTGTTTTCGTTCTTTTTTTGGTGTGTGTGTGCTTCTGCATGCCCTTCGATGGCTTCCCCCACCAAATTTCTGTGTCTTCATTTGCAACTTTCACTTCTCCAGTAAAGAGGAAAGTGTACAGCTCTCCTTTCATTAGAGAAACATTGTTTTGTTGTTTTGGTTCGGGTTTCTGAAGTATGAATGTGTATGAACTGGACAGAAATACTATGCCCCTGTGCCAGGTGGTCAAGATGGAGCTTGTGATTTGAAGCTTCTTTTCCTAGATTCAGGAAAGTATCACCAGTTGATCAGGGAATACATCTTTGGACCCACTGGAAAATGTATTTTCTTAGCACCCTAAATGCCCAGGTATTGGCATACTTGGGAAATGTCTAGAAACCCCTATTTCAATTTGCTGACCATTTTTGGTAAATTCCTAGAGATGCCAAAATGCATTTCAAAAAAGGTTTCATGTTCAAGAGGACATGTGGAATGATAGAAAACATTTAATGCTGTTACGTATGAAGTGTAACACTGTTAAACTTTTCGATTATTTAATAGAACACACATTTTCCAGGGCAAAGTATTTACAGATGCTCCCTCCTATGCCCATCCACACATCCTTAACTCTTCACGTTGTTTGAGAGTGTTAGGCTGTTTTTTATTGTGTACTTTATCAAATAGTGGGTGAGAAACAACAGACACTCTAAGGAATGGCATGATGTTCTCCTTTTTTTCTCATGCATTAATTGGAACCTGAACGTAGTATTAATTATAAGACTGTTAGACTTCAGGGGACCACACTCTTATTCTAAAATAGTCGTCAACTAACTGTGCCCTTCAGGGCAGAATTCCTGCCCAGTGCCCGGCTTTGTAAATAAAGTTTTACTGGAAAGAACACAGGAACGCCAATTTATTTCTCTATCGTCTATGGTCACTTTTGCTTTCATGCTATGAAAGCTGAGTATTTGGGAGATACTTGAAAAATCTAAAATGCTTACTATCTGATCCTTTAGAGAGAAGGTTTGCCAGTCCCTGTTCTAGAGGACTCCTGGTCATTTGGAAAGAAAAGTATGTCAAGTCAAAATGAGCAGGTGGTTGGGTTAGTATTTTCTTTCTACACATATAGAAACACTTCCTATCGTACCTGACTCAGTTGTCAAACTTGTTTAATCCAAAGCCTGGGGGATGGATGTGGGAGAGAAGCTGAAATCAGCTGGGGGTTTTTTTTTTTCTATCACAAAAGTTACAATTTTTTTTTTTTTTGAAACAAAGTGTCGCTTTATCGCCCAGGCTGGAGTACAGTGGTGCAATCTCGGCTCACTGCAAGTTCTGCCTCCGAGGTTCACGCCGTTCTCCTGCCTCAGCCTCCCAAGTAGCTGGGACTCTAGGTGCCTGCCCCCACGTCCGGCTAATTTTGTATATTTTTAAGTAGATATGGGGTTTCACTGTGTTAGCCAGGTTGGTCTCGATCTCCTGACCTCGTGATTTGCCTGCCTCAGCCTCCCAAAGTGCTGGGATTACAGGCATGAGCCACTGTGCCTGGCCGAAAAGTTACAGTTTTAATGGTCTAAATCAAACTTGTTCCACCTGCAGCCTGTGGGCACATGTCACCCAGGACAACTTTGTGACCCAACACAAATGTCTAAACTTGCTTAAAACGTGATGAGATTTTTTTTTGCCATTTTTTTTTCCAGCTCATCAGTTATCATTAGGTTTAGCGTATTAATATTTTATGCGCAGCCCAAAATAATTCTTGTTCCAGTGTCACCCAGGGAAGCCAGAAGATTGGACAGCCCTGGGAATAAAACAGAAAAAAGGTGTAAAAGACTTTAAGTTCATGTACAGAACAACATGTTTTAGGTGAAGTACTTATGGATGTGGCCCCTTCATAATCTCCTGGGCTCAGGGATAATTTCCAGGCTGGGGAGAAGGTAGTGGCAGGGATACAGCAGTACTGTTTTGGAAGGAGGATTGACTTGTCACAACGGAGGGAGGACTACCATCCCAGTTGTGCCAACCTCTTTTTTTTTTTTTTTTTGAGACGGAGTCTCACTCTGTCGCCAGGCTGGAGTACTGTGGTGCAGTCTCAGCTCACTGCAACCTCTGCCTCCTGGGTTCAAGCTATTCTTCTGCCTCAGCCTCCTGAGTAGCTGGGATTACTGGCGTGTGACACCACAGCCTGCTAACTTTTGTATTTTTAGTGGAGATGGAATTTCACCGTGTTGGTGAGGCTGGTCTCAAACTCTTGACCTTGGGTGATCTGCCTACCTTGGCCTCCCAAAGTGCTGAGATTACAGGTGTGAGCCGCTGCGTCTGGCTTCTGCCAGCTTCTAATTATTATTTTTGAGCATGTTTCGCATGCTTTTTCAGTCTTTGTTTTGTTTATAAACTAGAAGTAATTATGTCAACTTTGTAAGGGCTCAGTAGGGTAAAATAAGGCCATGTCTGTAATCTCCCCTTCTGTGAACAGAGGGTACATTCTCAAAAGCCTTCAGTTTACATGAGTGGAATGGATTTTCTAAATTTATACAGAGGACAAGGTTGTAGGTCCTATATGAGTGATGACAGGTGACTCTTAGGTTAACTAGAACATATGGCTTTCAGCCACATTTCCCCCATATCCCCTTCTGGGGGATGCTGGGTAGACCTGATATCCCACAAAGGAGTATGACCTCATAAAGACAGTGCTGTCCTTTGGTTTTCTTGATACACTAAATGTAGCAAGTCCTCTTTTTAATATGGTGAAAGCTCTGGGCCAGCCCATCAGGCTGCAAGCGCTAGAAACTCTTCCCATACAGAACGTCTATATCCTCCAGCCAAGGAGAAAAGGGAAGATGCTCTTTATAAATATTGAAGAGGCAGGGAGAGCTTGCACTGAGGCCAGGCTGCATTAACATGCATGCCATCGTGAAGTGGCTTCTAATGGACATTTGTAAGGTGGGGTCCTCTCCCTTCCCCTCCCCACTCTAATGCTGCCTGGGATGCTCTTTGCAACACATGCAGTCTGTAAGTTAGCTGGGTTTTAGCAAAATTACCTATCACGATTCATTTGTCCCATTGGGCCATGGGAGAGGTGACTACAGAGCCAGATTCGAATGTGGCCCTGTGCCGATGCCCAAACCAGCAGGCTGCACATGTGCACTGACAAGATGGGACATCCCACCACTGCTCTGTGTCTGCGTGTGACTGTCAGCTGCTATCTACTGCTCCTTATAGACTTCCTGTCTGCCTTTCCCTGCATTTCTCAGTCTCCTGCTCTCCCCTTGTTCTCGTCTCATCCCCTCCTTCCTCTCTCAGCTCTTTCTTTCTCGATCCTTTTTCTTTTCCTTTTTTTCCTATTCTTTTTCTTTAGAGTTTGTTTTCTCATTGAACTTGGGAAGTAGGTACATTAAAGGAAAACCCATTAATGTGGAAAATTAGGAACATCATAACTAGTGTATGCTCAGGGCTTACTGTGTGCTAGATATTATTCTGAGTTTACACAGTGATGTCAGATTTCTCCTCTTTCACAGTAAGTTCCAAAAGATAGTGAAGAATATTGCAGTGAAAACAGTGGAACTTACATATTTCATACTCAGGGATATCTTTTAAGTGTCAAGCAAGAGGAAAAAACGTAGAAAAAGAAAAGACTCAGGAAATGCTTTCCATTTAGCTTTCTTGAGTAAGTTACTGGAAGACTTACTCCAGATTATAAAGAGAAGAACTAAAATAAAGACTTTAAGAATGAAGGGGGAGTGGGCAGCAACTGGCAGAGCCGAGTCTCACCAGGCACAACACACAGCCAAGGAGGGGCAGCTCACCCGACCTGTGTTGGCCACACAAATACACCTACCACAATATTGAGGGGCTGGACTGATTGCTCATTAATGTCCGGGCAAAGCTCAAAGAGGCAAACATTTTCATTACATATTGTTACCCATCCTATTATGGGACCAATTTCTCCAGAAAGGTCTCTCTTGGAGGGAGGATTAATAAACACCATCAGAAATCCAATTAAAACCAATTGTTAAAACCCAACAAATACGTTACTTGTGGATACAGATGTGTATAGTAATGTGTATAGTGATGGCCTATCAGTAGTAATGATATAGGCTGCACAGTGCCATAATGGAAACCATAAGGCTGGGTGCAGTGGCTCACACCTGTAATCCCAGCACTTTGGGAGGCTGAGGTGGGAGGATCACATGGAGGTCAGGAGACAGGAGTTTGAGACCAGCCAGGCCAACATGATGAAACCCCGTCTTTACTAAAAATACAAAAATAGCCAGGCATCATGGTGCAGGTCTGTAATCCCAGCTACTTGGGAGGCTGAAGCATCATAATTGCTTCAACTTGGGAGCTGGAGGTTGCAGCCAGCAAGATCACACCACTGCACTCTAGCATGGCAGACAGAGCAAGACTCTGTATCCAAAAAAAAAAAAAAAAAAAAAAAAGGGATTGATCTAGGTGCCAGACAATCTGGGTACGTATCTTTGCTCCAGAAGTAACGGTCTTAAAATCTTGGGCAAGTTACCTAATCTCTGCCTTAGTTCCCTCCTTAGCAAGATGGGATGATATTACTACCCACCTCAGAGAGTTGCTAAATGGGTGAATTCATATGTAAATGTTCTTAGAACAGAGCTCAGTACATAGTAAGTACTATATAAGAATTGACCATCGTTAATATTTTTCATTGGATAAACATCAAATTCCAAATACTCTTTATCAAAAAGAAGAGAAATATATGAGAGAGGTATGCTGGGGGTATCTACAATGTTTTCTTTTTGATTTTTTTATGTAATTTTAAATGTTTCTATTCTTATTCTGTCCTGTTCTTAAAGTATTCCTGTAATTATTAGGATATAATTTTGGATTCTGTCTTATTTTTTAATCTTCTTGCTGTGTCTATCTTCTGTCTTTCTCCATATTCTGGGAGAGGCATCTAAGTTTCCCTGTCTTATAACTGATTATTTTCCTTGGGATAAATTCTGGTCTTCACCATCTGCTAATGTGAGTATTCGTTCCTCTATAAACTTTTAAACTTTAAACTTTTTTTCTTTTTTTTGGGCAATCTATTCTTAACCCCCTTCCAGTTTTTCTCAGCCTATTCTTTTTTGTTTGTTTTTATTTTCTATTTATGTTTCATTGAGATGCACATAAAGTGGAAGATGGCCAACATTTCTAAAAAAATTTGTTTCCTCACATAGAATGTTTAGAGATCAGGTTGCTCTGAGACTTTGTTGTGATTTTTTTTTTTACTTGTTTGTCCTTTCTTTTATTATCTCTTGTTGCTGTCCTCACTTTTTTCTTCACTGTTCTTCATCCTTTAATTAGCATTCAAACTAATCATTATTAGATAATGTAACATGATCTTTGATATACCTAGGTAATTTTTCTGAAGTATATGAGTTGATATGCACAGCTGCTCAGCATTAATGTCATTGTTTTGCAAATTTTAGTTGAAGGTGACATCACTGTACTACAATTTTCTTGTGCTTCCACTTCCTAGCTCTGACTCTCTACAGATGGATATAACTTCTTCATTTTAAGATGAAAACCATTTATTTTCAATTTCTAGTTTAACTGCGTCACAATAAAAAGGTGTGATCTTTGTGATGACAAGAATTTGAAGTATGTTGAAATTGCCTTTGTGATCTGGCTCATGGTTAACTTCAAGAATGTATGAAAAGAATCCATATTTTTATGTGTAGTGTTCCACAGCTCTTTTACTTGGTTTATACTCTTTTAATGGTTTGTTGACCATTTTATCTAAATACTCCATTTTGTCTACTTTTACTTATTTCTATTACAAATGGTTAATCTCTTCCACTAAGATAGATAAATTCATCTTTTTGCTTATGGCTGTGTTATTTGGCACATGCAAGTTCATGATTGTTATCTATTCCTGCTTAATTATTTCTCCCTTTATGCATTATCCATTTTTATCTTTAGTGTTTTTTATTTTTATTTTGCCTAAAATTTACTTTTATGTTATTTGCTATACTAGCTATTCTACTTTTAAAATGTTCCTGATATTTTTCTTTCACCTCTTTATCTTTAACCTTTTTATATTTCTCTGTTTTAATCATGTGTGTTAGGTAGGCAAGGATAGCTTCTAGGACAAATATTTTCTGTTGTTTTAATGGCTTAATACAATGGTAATTTATTTCCAGCTTATGTAACAGTGGTTATTGGTCTCTCAATTGAGGCTGGAAGTAGACATGTGAGTGTTTTATGGACTAGGCCTTGAAGAGGTGTACCTCCCTTAGATTTATATTCCACTGGCCAACTCCAAGTCTCACGGCTATGCGTAATGGTGAAGGAGACTGGGCGATGAATCTAGTTGAGTGCCTTGGAAACTAAGCACAGGGATTCTGTGAACGGCTGGTAGTCTCCATTACAGTTCTCACATCTGGACACCAAATACCTTTTGCTTCCTTATTCCCACATAGAGAAGACATTCACTTTTCTTCCAAAGGCAGAGTCTGAAAATCCCATTTAATTCTTTAATTCTGTGCAAATTCTAGGGTCTCCTTCATGCTGAGATACGGTTCCTTATGGTCCTGTGGCATTCAAAAAGGCAGCCTATTCATGCCTTGAACCCTCCTGCTGCCCTATGCAATAGAAGGTGGAGTAGAGATGGAGTATTAGCAGTAAAATCTCCATTTTCAAAAGAAAAGAATGACAAACATGCTGCTCCGTGACAATCAATGATAGAATCATGCTGGGGAGGTAAAGAACCTTGTAGTTCTTCAGCCCACTTCCTGCTGGTGCATAGTTGAGGCTCAGTTTTTTGTTTTTAGCAGTTACAGACTTTTAAGGTCAGATTAATCTTTATTTAATTTCTTAATAATCTTACAGGATTCAGATGTATTTGTTTCCAGTTAATTCATGTGTAGTAGCCACACCAGTCTTTCCTAGACTTGACTCTCAAGTTGCTTTATTTTTCTAATTTGTTATCATCATGCCTCTCTTTCAACTCAGTAGCAGCTACCATGAGGCTATCTGGAATAGTGAGCTTGGTTTGAAAAGTAGCATCATTAATCTGATATATGCTACTGGGCTGAATTACTTGAATTCATAATGGGCTATTGTCTCTCAAAGACTTTTGCAGGCTTATTTTATGCTTTTTGGACTCCAGAATCAATTGACTTTTTCAACTCTATAATGTCCTACCTTTCATTTCTGCTTTCAAACTGGACAATGCTTTTTTCAGGAGCACATCTCTTTCTTGTAATATCTTGGTAAAAGCAGCATGGAGCAACCAGCACACACTGACATTCTAGCTCTTCCCTGGAGCTTCAGAAGCAGTACAGTAGGTACTAGATGTACCTTTTGCATTATGGCAGAGCAGTTTTACCAAATGTCTTTCAGTGTAAAGACACAGATCCACATGGGTGTCTCTGATTGACAGTTGGCTTTGTCTGTTTGGTGAGGAAGATATCCAGGCTCATTTCATTGAGTGGCTGTATTGTCCCCTAGGAACTTATTATAGCTTAACATTTATCTCATGGAAGGTTGAAGTATGGGGAACCCAATTCATATGAGAAATAGCCCAGGAGTTACATTCTCTTCTGCTCAGTGACCATTAGTGGAAACAAATATCTCACCTCAATGCAGTGTAGGTCAGGAAACATGGCTTTCTGTCTAGTCAGCCTCTTCTCCCGTACTGTGGAAAGAGGAGAACTATTCTGAGGGATAGCTAGTTCTCTCTATCTGCAGTGTATTTTTTTAGTACAGCATAGAACTATTTTTTAATTTCTAGTCTGTTGGTTTCTGCCTTTTAATGTGTGAATTTAAGTTCATGTTTCTTCCCATTACTGATAAATTTGAAATAATTGCTATATTTCATTGTGTTTTCTTCACTACCAAGTTTTTCTTATTTTTAAATTTTTCTGGGCATATATGTGTATTTTTTTGAGGCAGAGTCTCACTGTCATCCAGGCTAGAGTGCAGCGGTGTGATCTCGGCTCACTGCAAACTCTGCCTCCTGAGTTCAAGCGTTCCTCCCACCTCAGCCTCCCAAGTAGCTGGCATTAAAAGCGTGTGCCACCAGGCCCGGCCAATTTTTGTACTTTTAGTGGAGATGGAGTTTCACCATGTTGGCCAGGCTGGTCTCGAACTCCTGACCTCAAGTGATCCGCCCACCTTGGCCTTCTACATTGTGGGGATTATAGGTGTGAGCCGTTGTGCCTGGCCACCAGGCATATTTTTGAATCGATTAAATTTCTTTTTGTCTGAGTTACTCCATACATCATTTTTTCTCCCTGTTGCTCATTTGGAAGCTAATGATTCTTTCCTCCCTTTCTTTCTTTCTGTCTTTCTCTCTTTTCCTCTCTCCCTGTTACTCTTGAAAGTCTTATATACATGTCTAAATTTTTTCTTAGGTATCAAGTTATTTAATGTCTATCATTCTGATCAGCAAAGCCAGACAATGCGTGATTTAATGGCTCAGTGAAATCCTTTCCCCCATAAAATACATTTCACTTGTTGTTACTGTTGTTTTAGTTGCTTCTTCACTTCATTTTCAGTATAATTTATTTGGTCCTGTAGCTACTCCAAATGACGCACAAAATTTGGTGATAGTGATGACTCTGTTTGTATTTATTGTGTTTTGAGTCCTCAACTTTTTCTTTTTTTAAACGCAGAGTCTTGTTCTGTCACCCAGGCTAAGTGCAGTGGCGCAATCTCAGCTCATGGCAAGCTCCGCCTCCTGGGTTCACGCCATTCTCCTGCCTCAGCCTCCGGAGTAGCTGAGACTACAGGCGCCGACCTCCACGCCCTGCTAATTTTTTTTGTATTTTTAGTAGAGACAGGGTTTCACCATGTTAGCCAGGATAGTCTCGATCTCCTGACCTCATGATCCGCCTGCCTTGGCCTCCCAAAGTGCTGGGATTACAGGCATGAGCCACTGTGGCCAGCCGTTTTTTTTTTTTTTTTTTTTTTTTTGCATTTTCAGTAGAGACGAGTTTTCACCAGGTTGGCCAGCCTGGTCTGGAACTCTTGACCTCAGGTGATCTGCCTGCCTTGGCCTCCCAAAGTGCTGGGATTGCTCGCGCCTGGCTACTTTTTCTGTCTTTATGGGTATTATGGTGGGAACCCATAAACTACTGCAAGGCAGATACCATTTTAAGCAGGAAACCTTATTTTTTTCCGAAGCACATTTAAAAATATTTTCCAGTTTATCTGTTAAACATCCTGCTTTGTTCCTGGAGATCCTCTGAAAGATTTCTCTCTTTAGATTCATCTGTAAAGTAAAAATAACTGTCATGGTCATTTCTCCAGCATGATGATACTGTTACATGTTTACTGCATATTCTGCATACCAAGCACATACCCGTCACACACAGTGTGGCCAACTTCCGAGAGGCTGGCATTCAGCCAGACAGCCTGAAGCACCAGGAGAAATGCCTGGGTTTCCAAATGGCTTACGGAAAATTGTTGCTGCCAATATGAGTAGCCTACTTGTATTTCTACTTACGGCTTTTCCCCATATTTGATGGTATGTTAAACAGTCATTCATTCATTTTCTAAATTAAAGCTTGTCCTGAAAACGTGCTCAGTGCTATTGCGTATGCATCAGGTATTAGAGATGCAGATATGAAGCTGTACATTTTAATTTACGATAAATGTCAATGTGAATTATTGGTTGTTTTGCTTTTTTTTCATAGTCTCCTGTAGGGTTCTTGAGAATGGAAATTGGTATAACCTTTTTGGAGGACCCTCAGTAAAAATCGATCAAAATTTAAAATGTGGGTATCTCTTGACCTAGTGGGTCTACTTCCAGGAATTAATCTTAAAGAAAAATATTATATTTTGCTAAGTATTTGTATTGTAGCATTACTTTCAGTGGCAATAAAAAATAAAAAAAATCCTGGCAACAACACAAAAGAATATTACAACAGAAACAATGAGTAACATTTATCGGATTTTTTTTTTTTTTTTTTTTTTTTGAGGTGGAGTCTTGCTCTGATGCCCAGGCTGGAGTGCAGTGGCATGATCTTCGCTCACTGCAAACGCCGCCTCATGGGTTCAAGCGATTCTTCTGCCTCAGCCTTTTGATTAGCTGGGACTACCAGCACGTGTCACCATACCTGGCTAATTTTTGTATTTTTGTAGAGATGGAGTTTCACCATGATGGCCAGGCTGGTCTTGAACTCCTGACCTCAAGTGATGCACTCGCCTCTGCATCCCAAAGTGCTGGGATTACAGGCATGAGCCACCACACCCGGCCACTTCTCATAGATATTATCCAACAATTCTCACAGTAACTTCAAGGAGCAAGTTCTTTAATTTCTGTTTTTACTGATAAGGAAGCTCAGGTGTAGAGAATGTAAGTAAAAAGTTCACAAAGCTAGTGAAGTATGTGGGGACGGTTTTTAATGAATGATTGAATATTCTTTAGTGGGCCACACATACTGGTGACCAAGTATGGGCGTAGAGCTCTGTGTAGATAGATTCAATTATGTATTATTGAGGAAAACTAGATTTTGAAGCAACCACATGAGCTACAATACTATGTTTTTAGGAAAAGTTGCATGATGTTTTTACATGGGGAGAAAATATACTCTGGAAGGATCTGAACCAGGCTGTCCCTGTCCTTACCTTGGTGCAGTAGGACTTGGGGAACGTTTTTACTTTATATGTTATCCACTTCTGTATTCTTTGTAATATAATGAGCTAGTTTTATTTTTGCAACTAACAGTAAATGTAAATAGTTGATGACCACTTGGGTTAACCAAAGTGCTTGTGACCAACCACACGCAGGCAACCTCGGGACTACTGAGGCTAGAGAATCCTTTGTTAGGCCGGCTGTCCTGTGCATCATAATATACTGAATAGCATCCCTGGCCTCTGCCCCCTAGATGCCAGTTCACTTTCCACCAAGTTGCAACAAGCAGAAATGTCTCCAGAAATTAGCAGATGTCTGCTAGCGGTTAGAATGGCCCCTGGCTGAGAACCAGAGCAGACTCTGCTCACGCTCTGCTCAGACTCGGCTATCAGGATAAAGTTCTCGCCCTCCCAACAGCTGGAACCGATACCATCTCCCTCCTTTTGAGAATCGTTCAGACTTCACAAGTCTGCCGTGTGGAATGTAAAATCCTTTTGACCAGAACAGACAAATCTTGTTTTTGTCTTTCTATTCAATTTACCCACTATTGACTTGCGACTTGCGGCCATCACCAGGTCCCGGATCTCTGTGTTCGGAGCTACACATCTTTCTGAATCGAGGAGGTGGGGCACTGATTTTTCTTTTATCACTGACTTCCCCGAAGTGGGAAGTTCCGATGCTTAACAAGTTTCATTAAGAACACGGCTATTAAATATTCAGAATATACAGACTGTTGCTGTTGAGAAGGTAATTATACAGTAAATTAGCTGATGTCCAGTACGTTGCCTTTTAAGCACGTCTTTGATGTTTGCAGTACTTCCATAAGATATAGGGCATGTTTATTAAGAGTCTTCAACTGTGTATAAAGCTAGAGCAGTCAAAAGTAATGGTGTCTGCTGAAGGATTCTTTATCATATGAATTTACCTTTAGTCATCTATTATTTATTTCAGCTATTTTATATGCCATTATAATAAATATTATGACAGAGAAAGCTTTTATGCTTCAACTTATTGTACTCCTCTTTACTTGCCTGCAATCCTTCAGGAAAATGTAACCACGCTTTACCTATAGTTAACGTAAATCATCGCTTACATTAGAATGAAAAATTCACTGTGAAAAAAAAGGCTCTTTCTTCAATAGCAAGGCATAAATGCACAATCATGTTGACTGCCAACCTCCTGTGTCATTCACTGTCCTTCCTTAAACTGTTTTTAAGCTGCAAAGTGAATATATTGCTATATTGCATAGAGGGAAATGGGACGGTTTTGGAATATTTTCACTCTCTTGTTAGTTTCTGGCAAGATAAGCATTTTTTATCTGGATTGCAAAATATTGCCAATTACTGTCTAAGCATTTTTAATAGTTTTGCTTTCCATGGCACGTAACTCTTACACCAAATTAAATAAGCTGTTATCTGGTGCAATTTCTCCTTGAATAGACTCACAATTACCTATAGATATTGACATGGTTATTTTATAAATTGAGTTCCAGCAACACAAGGCAAAAATTTTGGCCTGTATATAATGAAGGAAGAGTTGTCATCATTTTCTTCTTAGGGATGTTAGTGTATTTCGGCAGGGGGAGGTAGGAAGGGGATCTGGTGGAGGGCCCTGGAGTAAAGGTTGATGCTGGATGGTTGATTTGAAGGTTAGGAATAGCAAACTCAGCCTCTGTTCTTCAAGACTTCCCCCATCCCCCTCCCCCCCCCCCCCCCAAAAAAAAGGAGTGAGAGACAAGGAAATCCAGGGTTTTGCCAGGGATCATTTTTGATGTGGTTCCATATTTTAAAATGTGGAATCCTCTCCAAGAGTGTTTGTTTATTAAAAGCAAAGTGGGCCGGGCGCGGTGGCTTAAGCCTGTAATCCCAGCACTTTGGGAGGCCGAGACGGGCGGATCACGAGGTCAGGAGATCGAGACCATCCTGGCTAACCCGGTGAAACCCCGTCTCTACTAAAAAATACAAAAATCTAGCCGGGCGAGGTGGCGGGCGCCTGTAGTCCCAGCTACTCGGGAGGCTGAGGCAGGAGAATGGCATGAACCCGGGAGGCGGAGCTTGCAGTGAGCTGAGATCCGGCCACTGCACTCCAGCCTGGGCGACAGAGTGAAACTCCGCCTCAAAAAAAAAAAAAAAAAAAAAAAAAAAAGCAAAGTGATAAAATGTGTCAAGCCAGGGAAGAGACTCTCAAACTCCCCTTTCCTGTGAATCCTATCAGGAAGAACGTTTGTGAGGGCACACTTTTCATCTTTAGACTTGGCAAAGATGGGTCAAACGCCACATCAGACTGGCACACGATCCTGATTCAGGTTTGACTAAGACATACAAGAATCACTAGTCAACTGTGTCCCCATACATTTTCCAGTGAAGATGACACCCATCGCAACCATTACTATCGCTTAAATAATACTAGAGGAATTAGTGTTAGGAAGTCCCACATACGCTATTGATGAATTATTAAACCAGTTGAGTTAGATCTCTCTTGTAGTTCAGTGAATAATGTCATGTCAATACTATGCTCAACGCCAGTGTCTCTTGCTGTTGTAAATATGACAGCTCCTATTTAAGGTTTTAGAACATAAAATCAGGACCGAGAGTATGCAAAGCGGAAGGGTGAGAGACATCAGCATAATGCAATTAAGGCCCATTGGATTAGAATTTGCAGGATGCCATTAGCAATAAGCTCTGAGTGTAGATTATTGCCATGCTTACATTTTCTCGTTCATCAGTAACACTTCTCTTGTAAGTTCTAAGTGGGTAAAATAAATATGATATAAAACAGACACAAATAAGAATATATAGATGATGTTAATTTCTTCAGAGCTTCCCGATGGTATGTGTTGAAGCGTATGACGACGGGGGAACTGCTCAGTGTGGCAGTCTTGTGACGACACGAGCATTGGAAACAGCCACATCTGAGTTGGAAATGCATATCTGTGTCTTACTAGCTTTGCCACTTGAACATCACTCAGCCTCTGTTTTGTCATCTGTAAAATAGGGAAAATTATAGATGCTTCAAAAGATACTTGCTATTACTATAAAACGAAAACAAGCATGTCATAGGTGCTTATTATTTTTGTTGCTTTTATGATCAATAAATACATGCAAATGAGAGCTTTTTAAATGAGATTCTGGAAATAAGTTTTTCCATATTTGTAAGGCAGGGGTAGATACATAGCCATCCAATCAGCATCAATGGGTACCTTGAAGTGAGATCACAAAATAGCTAATTCCCTGTAAACAGCAACCCTTGCCTCTGCAGTTGCATATGACGAGTCTCCCAGCTAAAAGAGAATTTCCTCTGGGTATAATGGAGGCCAGGCTCAGCACAGCCGTCTAGTGTACCTGGGTATCTTCCTTCTTTAGCCACTGTACCGATGTGTTCCTTTATTTGACTCACATAGTGATGATGCTTTCAACACAGCATAACAAAGAACTGCTGCTTTGTGCTGCTAGATGTGCCAAACGTGTGTGCCAGGGATTCTTTCATTGGAGATAAGTGGAGAATGCAAGGCCCACATGCACGAGATGGGAGTATTTTGAAGCATGCTCCCTAAGACCCAACAGCTTGGGCCGCAGACCAACTACTTCGGTTCACTATGGTGAGAAATGGGATAGGAGCGCAAACTCATTGATACCCTCCCAGCTGATTCCTAGGCAATTTACAATTGACAATGACTGTAAAGTAATAATTTGTGGTCTTGAAAACTAGGTTTGATCATTGGAGTTATTCCTATCCTGTGTTCTAAAGGCCGATTGCCTTGAGATGTTTTTTCTCTTCCCATTGTTGGTAAGCATAATGTAGGTATGAGATGTTGCCTTTGAAGTGTTGGAATGATGGAGAGGAAAAAAGAAAATGGAGATTGAATCTGTGGAAAACACGTTTCCCTTTACAGGCAGTGTTAATGGATAAATGAATTTAGTCCTGTGAAGGTTGTCTCCCTTATTTGGGACTTGGTGTCCACTAACTGTGCTACTAATGAGTGCCCCTGTATCCAAGGGAAATCAGAGAAGTGTACCTGGGCGACCAGGTTACCGAGATCAGGACAGCATGAGGCAGTTACAGATCTGATGGTTTTCCCTGGTTTTTGTCTCAGCTGCCATGAGGGCTTCCAAGGGGTAAGGAGGGTTGGGGGGATGAGAGGACAGGTACATTGTGTAGACATAATGGAATATGGAATAGTTATTGAAATATTGCATTGGGGTGAATCATGGCTTTGCAGTTACTATCTTGATGCAGCTGTGCATGAGGCTTTTGAATCTCAGCTTTTCCATCTGTGAAATAGGTGGATGATAATGACTGCACCCTGCAAACTTGCTATAGGGATATAGAACTGCTGTGGGGCAAGGATGGAAGTGGTCATTGTTTTGAGGTCGCTTTTATCATCGGCCCATGATGACCCATTCAGCCCTATCTGTGAGGAGTGAAGCATTGCACTCTTTATGGATAGTCACCACCACATCTTATGCGTTGTGTAGTCCCAGCTACTCGGGAGGCTGAGGCAGGAGAATGGCGTAAACCCAGGAGGCGGAGCTTGCAGTGAGCTGAGATCCGGCCACTGCACTCCAGCCTGGGCGACAGAACCAGACTCCGTCTCAAAAAAAAAAAAAAAAAAAAAAAAAAAAAAAAAAAAAAAAAAACAGTATGCAATCACAATATAAGGATCTAGAGTTACGAACTCCCGATCAGATATCATGTTCTGCTCCAAGTGCTTTAGTTACATTGCCTCACTTCCCAACCTAAGGTAAGTGCTGTTCTTACTCCCACTTCACAGAGGAGCAAACTAAATACACAAGAAGCAGTAACTTGCCCAGCCCCAAACCACCCCCTGAAAAAAGAAAACAAGGGAGACCCACAGTTACTACTATGCATTATTACTGGAACACAATGGGCATCACATTTTAGCTGTGGCCTTCAAATAACGATAATAGCATATATTGAGAGCCCATTGTGTGGGTCATACCTTATATTCACTCTATCTAATCTTCACTGTAACCATACAAGGCAATACTATTATGCTCATTCATAGCTAAGGCAACTGAAGCCCAGAACCTTCCAGTAGCTTCCTGAAGTCACGTTGCCAGTGCCTTGGCCATGCTGGGCTGTGATTCCAGGGCAGCCTGGCTCTGGTGTCTTTGCTGCCGATGACAATATCTCCCCATTTCTCTGTTTAAATACCACACACTCCCCATATGATTGCTTTGGTTTCAGGCAGTATCACATCAGAGTCACACATGGCTAATTTATAGTCATAAAATGATACTAGAGATCACTGTTGCATAACAACAGGAAACCCCTTTGATTCCACACTTACAGACTCTTGAGTCACTAAGACAGATTTTAGAAGTTAATAAAGAATAGATGAAGACGACTTGCTATATGAAGAAGACTTGCTGTATTAAGATGTCAGTGAACTGTGCTACTGATGAGTGTCCCTGTATCCGAGAGAAATGGGAGACATGTACCTGGGTTATCTGATTATGTCTTTCTGGCTGAGCCCTGGGTGTTGGGAGCAGGTGGGCTTCTGAGATACCTCGAAGTTGCCTGGTGCTTCACATGTGGGATGCCACCTGTGCGGCTCTGTTTTAAAATGATGGGTTGTAGAGTCTGTATACATAATTTAAAATACATTAACATTTCTGTTTTGCCTGAGATAAGCTTGTACTGGTGTGATCAGAAGGAAGAATGAGGATTTGGGGAAGGAAAATTTTGAGAGCCATTTTACAGCATTTCAAGATTCGGTGATCTCAGAATGAATGTCTTCTGGTTAAACAAACGTGGGAGGATGGATGATTAGAGGGATGGATGAATGGATAGGTAGGTGGGAAGATAGATGGATAGACATATAGGTTGGAAGGAAGGAGGGATATATGGAAAGCTATCAGTTTATTTTACGGTAGTGGGATTTTCTTTCTTTTCCTTTTTCACTCTGACAGTCTTGCTCTGTTGCCCAGGCTGGAGTGCAGTGGTGTGATCCTCTTGCTCCAGCCTCCTGAGTAGCAGGTGCACACCGCTATGCCCAGCCAGTTATGTTTTAGATGCTTTTTTATATGGCCTATATTCATGTGTCTTTGTGACTTTTTGAAGTAGGAGTTGGCCTGAAACAAGCCCAGAGAGGTAGACAGGGACCAAGTCATGGACTGAGTTAGTTGTTGCTGTTCCTCACTGTGTATTTTTATTTCTCCTCTTTCTGGACACCTAGCATGTACCTTCTAGAAGCTAGGCCCAGCCACGAGACTTTGTCAAGGAAATGGGAGCAGAAACAGCATCCGTCACTATTAAGTGGAAGTCTTTGAGATGCCACGTGCAGCTCACCACATTGCCTTCCACATGCCATGGAGGCTGTCAATGTTACAGACAACAGAGGCTCCGTCTACCTGGGCCCTGGCTGGCCACGGTGAGCTGGGCCCACTGACCTACAATGAGTGTGAAGTGTGAGCAAGTCATAATTCTGGGTTGTTGTAAGTAATGGAGATTTGGGGGTTGTTCCTTACTGAAGCACATCCTGATTGATTTAGAGGATCTTGTGAGCCATGCTAAGGAATTCAGACCGTATCTTACCGGCCACTGTGACGTACTAAAGGGTTTATATTGCCGATGAAAACAGCAGGCTCTGACCGAACAAGGCCTGAACTTTTGATGTTCTAGATGGCAAGTGCTAATTCTAACACTTGTTAATGAAAGTCATGGTTTGCTTGGTGATGATGAAACAGTTATGTATCTTGTATGTGGTGATGGTTGTATGAATCCATACATGTGATAACATGTCTTAGAATTATGCACAAAGGTACAGCAAACAAATGCATCTCAGCTTGTATTAGTTCGTTCTCACACTGCTACATAAACATACCTGAGACTGTGTAATTTATAAAGAAAACAGGTTTAATTGACTCATTGTTCTGTGTTCATGTTCTGCTTCTGGATAGGCCTCAGGAAACTTCCAATCATGACAGAAGGCGAAGAGGAATCAGGCACATCTTAGTGGGAGTGGGAGAACAAGTAGGGGAAGGTGATCCACTCTTTTAAACAAGCGGTTCTTAGGCAAACTTGATGACAAGACAGCACGGGAAGTGGGGCGGGAGGGATGACACTAAACTGTTTTTAACCAGCCCCATGATCCAGTTACCTCCCACCAGGCCCACCTCCGATATTGGGGATTACAATTTAACATGAGATTTGGGTAGGGACACGGAGCCAAACCACATCAGGTGACATCCCAATAATGACTGTGGTCTAGTAAATTACGTTGTGCTGATGTTGATGTTCAGGTTTTGCCAATGCATTGTGTGTAAGATGTATATGTGGGGGAAGCTGGATGATGGGTGTAGGGGTGTTCTCTGCACCAGTTTGGTCATGTTTTGTGACTTTATAATTAGTTTCAAATAAAAGTTAACAACAAAAAGATCATGAGTTAAACCAAGAAAGTGAATTGTTGTCAGTTGCAGATTCACTGCCAGACCTGGCGGGAAATCTCACCTTGGCAGATTGAGTCTCTTGTCCTCGCCTAACAGCAGTTGACCCCTCAAAAATGGGTTCCGTTTGTAATCTGTCAGCCACTACCTTCTTATTTAGAGCATGTCCCACTACAAAGATTTCGATAAAGCTACGTAGTTTGTTAGACAATCGGAAGTGCAAACCCCCAACACACCCATAAACACATACACACACCCTAATTTAAAAACTGCATTTTCCATCCCCTGGACTTACTGTATTGCCTCCAGTTTCTCTCCATTTCTCAGGATTGGTAGCAGAAATGGGAAACCTGATACCTAAGGTAAGAGAATTACCGGAATAACAGTGCGTGGACTTGAGTCACTATCCCCAGGAGCCTAGTAACCCACAGCTTGTGGATTAGTCTGTTGAACTACTTGATGGCTTGTGACCCCCTTTTCCCTTAGAGGCATATGTTATGATTTTCTTCTTATTGGTAGTGGCAGCTCTGTGCTTTATTTTGAAGGGAAGCGGGAGAACAAAAAGGAAACTTAGCAGTTGTAAGTTACTTATAAGGAAGACTGTATGGGCTAGTTGGCCGTGCTATCATTTTTGTTGAAATACTGCTGTGGGGTCACCATCTGGGAATGTTCTTCCTGTTTTATAGGGGAAATACAGACATGCATTTTTATAATCTGTAGCCTGCATATCCCTTGGGGTTTTCCCTGGGGGCTTGGCTGAGCAGAACAATTTCTTTACCACCCCCTCCACAACATAATGAATGGCTGCCTTTCCTCTTGTGATACATTCACATTTCTGTAAGATTCTGCAGGTGGCAGTGAGTGTCATGCTCCAAGTAAAAGGAGGTGGGGACCAGAGGAATGAGGATGAGGATGAAAGGTTACTTTGTTTGCTGACTCTGAATGTCAGGTAGTTGTGTTTATGATACCCCTCATCTTGGTGGGGGGTATTGCCACATTTTACACTTAGAAAAAATGTTTAATCATCAGATAAATATGAGTTACTCAGACAGCTTGTGGGGTTCAGCTCCTTATTTGGGGCTTACACCTTCCACAGGGTGTGACTTCACTCAAGGGCTTTCACTCTTCTTGGCGGCGGTTTGCCTCTTTATAGAAGGAGGGACGTGTCCTCACCTTACAGCAGACCCTTCAGCTCTATTATTCCCTGAACTTATGAAACCAGCAACCCCTGTGTTGGCATCTTCCCCTTTTCCTAGATCAGGTTCATGTTTCTCCTTCTCTTTCCAAAATCTACACATTTGGGCGTCTGCCACTGTTCCCCAAGACCAGGAATTTAAATCTGTGTTGGCCAATTTGCTTCTGCCACTGATGTGCTGTTGGGGTTTGGGGACATAATTTAATCACTTTCTACCACCTTTCCTTAAAACTGGGCTTTGTGCCGGGTGTGGTGGCTCACGCCTGTAATCCCAGCATTTTTGGGAGGCCGGGGTGGGTGGATCAGGAGGTCAAGAGATTGAGACCTTCCTGGTCAACATGGTGAAACTACGTCTCTACTAAAAATATAAAAATTAGCTGCATGTGGTGGCATGCACCTGTAGTCCCAGCTACTCGGGAGGCTGAGGCAGGAGATTCACTTGAACCCAGGAGGTGGAGGTGGCAGTGAGCCAAGATCACGCCACTACACTCCAGCCTGGGCAACAGAGTGAGAGTCCATCTCAAAAAAACCCAAAAAAACAAGAAAAAACCGGCAGGGCTTTGTTAGCAGGCATGACTTGGATTCTTTAGGATCCCTACTTCAGTAATCTGGTCTGATGTGGCCTTCAAGGGGGATCTTTGGACATCATTGGCATCCGTCTATCCACTGTGCTAGACTAAAGCGCACACAGACTGCCATTTCTTGCCGAGTAGCATTAGGGCAAGACTTTGGCACAAGAGACATCTTCTCTGCTGGTTAAATTAATTAGACAGCTTCAGTTCCAGACAGGATGTTAGGTGCTTATGAACATGTGATCTCCTCCTAGGTTTGTAAGGATAGTAATAGTCATCTTTTACAGATAAGGAAACTGAGACTCAGCACTGTGAAATGGTCCAGAGTGAGTGTGTTTTCCAGCCGTCACTGCCTGATGTTCACAGCTCAAAGCTTAGGACTTGGGTTAGAGCCCAGGACTTGGCGGCCAAGATAAACTGGCTGCAAATACACTGCACATCTCATCCCAACTCCTGTCCATCCCTGAACAGGACACTTAGGGTAGAGGATGTTCTCAGCAGTGCCATTTGCATCCCCCTTCATAGCCTTATAGGTATCATGTTATCCTCCTCAATCTTAGTTAAACGTCACAGTCTAGACCAGAAATCCCAAGCCAACAATTTGTTTTACAGGATTCTTCTTATTTGAATAGGCAGGTGGCTTTTTGTCCTTTCAAGGAGCTAGGTCTAAGAAGTGATAGTATTTAATCTCGCACTCCGAAGCGCACCCAGATTTAAAAGTATGGAGTGGCCCCTACACACAAGGCCAGTGGGAGGGGCAACCCAGATATCTGTCCTTGCAGAATGATGCCATGAAGAACATGGCCAACGGAACTCCATTGCTTCAAATTCTGACCTCTCCAGTTCTCCTGCTTTCTTGTCAGGAGAGAACTTGGGCTTCTGCATCAGACTGACTGGGGGTCAGTTCTTGTACTCAACTTCTTGTCTCTGTGATGTCTTGTAAGATGCTGCCTTGTCAAATGGAGAGAACATTGTCTTTGAGTTGTTAGGAGCCTTAAGTGAGATGGTATGCAAACGCCCAGCCCCCGGCAGGCCCTGAATACACAGTAGCCATTATTACCGTTAGTATTCCTATCACCAGCATGTACTCCACCTACTGATAGAGTTTTCTGGGTTTGCTAAGTCAGGGTTCTCTTTGGGATCTCAGTCTGTCAGAGTCTATTGGTATAAACGAGTCTTTCTGCTTTTGTAACTTGTATAAAGGAGTTGTCTTTGCTTTTTGATGCAGGTTTAGTGGAGATATTTCACAACCTGGATGGCAGCTTTTGAAATTAAGATATTGTCCACTGCATCTTTCCATGATCCAGGCCTTGTCGTGTGTTCCCCTCCTTACAGCTTTTTAGGATGCAGGTTGAGAGGAGATAACGTTAGCCCAAAGCTCCTCTGTAGCCTCTTTTGTGCGGCTGAAACACAGCACAACCCGTGCTCCCCCACTCCGGCCCCACAGCCTGTAGGTTTAGCAGAATCGCAGCCTCACATCCTCCCCGAACTTGGCAGTAAAAGCCCTGTTCTTCCATTCATTCCTATGATTTATATTCTCTCTGGGCGTCTTATATTAAACAGGGGAATTCCGACATGTTCCATAACACATTTACTGTAACTTGATACCATGAACTAAACTTGCTGTTATTTATCATTTCTTTTTATTTTCTCTCATTCCAGCATAAAGCCAAGGTAGAAGCAATGGCCCTGGACCTCGCTCTGCTCCGTAGCGTGCAGCATTTTGCTGAAGCATTCAAGGCCAAGAATGTGTGAGTGTTCCAGTGGAGGGTTATAGATCATAATTTCTTGCTATTGTAATGTCTTTATCAGATGAACACAATTGGGAGAACGCAAGGCTGTTGTGTTGTCTTGGCGTCCAAACCGGAGGCTCATTTATATTGGTCCTGTTAAGGTGAACCATATTTTCTTGACTCACAGTCACCCTCATTATGAGATGTGTCATCAATCTAATAACGGCTTCCCAGATACAAAAGGAGAAGACGCTATTAAAGCACTAGTAAAAGTGGCTAATAAAAGCTTGGCAATTGTAAGATGCATCCTGATTATAAGATTTTTGCAGTGCATTTCAGAATCGAGTAAGAGTATATTTTAATTCTGTTCAGGACCAAGTAAACTCAGTTATCTAGTATGGCAGGGATGTTTACAATCCAAGCACCCAAAAGACCTCCAGTTTCTAAAACCTTCAAGGATTTGATGTCGTACATCGACGTGATTCCAAAAAACATGAACTCACATTCACTTTTTTTTTTTTTCTTCATTCTTTTCAGTCTTTCAAAATTCCAGTTAGAGAAAGCCTTAGTTAGGGCCTAGCATATTTTGATGCTATCATATGCTGGCATCCCTTTCTAACAGGGAAGGTTGTAGGAAAGAGGGAGAGAAGCGGAAGCGGGTGGGGAGACAGAGAGACAGACAGGAGGCCTCAAACCCTGAAACCCTGAGCTAAGGAAAGCGATCATGGCAAGCTACAATAATTACAATACTTTGTTTCCAGGTGTTTATTTTTACTCATATTTAGGGCAGGCAATCCTGGTTTCTCATTTAACATAGAGGTTTGAATTTCATTAATAAAGAACTTCATTTGTTTTTTTTCAGTGACTTGATTCAAACATGAGGATTAAGTGAATAATAGCACAGGTGGTGCCAAGGATAAGATAATTACACAAGAGGCACCAGAACCACTGAATGTGGAGAGCTCTCGTAAATGACAAGCTGCCTTTGCGTTTGCTAGGCTCTGTTGGGAACATTAGTTCTGCAGTGTTCCAAGCAGATGAAGGACGTGAGGGAAGGGATCTTAAACCAGATATTGAAATGGCCCGTGGGGAGCTGACTCCACGCTTTTGTGTAGTATCCAATCCTCTTTGCATTGCTCTGTCACCCAGGTTGGACACGATCTCGCTTCACTGCAACATCTTGTTCCAGGCTCAAGCAATTTTTCTGTCCCAGCCTCATGAGTGGCTGGGACTACAGGTGCCTGCCGCCATGGCCTGCTAATTTTTGTATTTTTAGTAGAGAAAGGGTTTCACTATATTGGTCAGACTGGTCTTGAACTCCAGACCTCAGGTGATCCACCCGCCTCGACCTCCCAAAGTGCTGGGATTACAGACATGAGCCACCATGCCCAGCCACTCTACTTTATTAGACTTAAAAAGTTTGCTCTCAGCTGGGTCCAGTGTCTCATGCCTGTTATCCCAGCACTTTACGAGACCAAGGCGGGAGGATCACAAGGTCAAGAGATCAAGACCATCCTGGCCAACATGGTGAAACCCCTTCTGTACTAAAGATAAAAAAACTTAGCTGGGTGTAGTGGTGCACACCTCTAGTCCTAGCTACTTGGGAGGCTAAGGCAGGAGAATCGCTTGAACCTGGGAGTCAGAGGTTGCAGTGAGCCGACATGGCGAGACTGCACTCCAGCCTGGTGACAGAGTGAGACTCTCTCTCAAAAAAAAAAAAAAAAAAAAAAAAAGGTTTGTACTCAGCCTGGTGTGGTGGCTTACGCCTGTAATCCTAGCATTTTGAGAGGCCGAGGTGGGTGGATCACCTGAGGTCAGGAGTTCGAGACCAGCCTAGGCAACATGGTGAAACCCCATCTCTACTAAAAATATAAAATTAGCCAGGCGTGGAGGCACATGCTTATAATGCCAGCTACTCGGGAGGCTGAGGCAGGAGAATTGCTTGAACCCGGGAGGTGGAGGTTGCAGTGAGCCGAGGTTGAACCATGCTGTCTAGCCTGGGTGACAAGAGCAAAATTCTGTTTCAGAAAAAAAAGTTGACTCTCTAAGGCTCTTGCTGGAGTTAGCAACTATCCCAAGTCCTTGAGGTCTACATTAGAGTCAGAGTCTTAGTGAGAGTTGCAACATCCCCTAAGTGCAGACCCCAAGGTGTCTTGTAGTAACAGTGAAATGACATCCCCCAGCCAGCCAGATGTGAGAGAGACTTCCTGTTTGTGTCCTTTGCAGTGCTTGGCTGTTAGCAGCTGCCACCCCTTGCCAGAACTATCAAGAGGCACCTCAACAGGCTGTAATACTAGCATTCAAGACAATTGTTCACTGATTGCTTCATCATTCATTTATCCACCTGCTCCTTCACTTCACATACATTTCAGGAGCACCTCTAAAGCCCCAGGCATTCTTCTGGGCTCTGGGAAGAGAGTGGTGGTCCTGGAAGCCACAGTAACCCCACGCAAGCTATCACCTCAGTTGTCATCTGTGATGGACGGCTGACTCCTCAAACTCATCTGTCTGTGGTGGTTTGGGAGGGAATGATGATGACAAGAACAGCAAAGGTAGCAGCTCATTTACTGAGGGCTGATGATGAGCCATACATGGAAAATACTTTGCATGTATGTTGTGATTCAATTCTCAAAGCAATCCTTGGGAGTAGATGCTATTAATATCTCTACTATACAGATAAGGAAAGTGAGGCTAGAGAGGATATGTAATTTATCCAAGGCATGTGGGATGTAGTTAGAGGGGCTGATTTAGCCTCTCCAGGGCTCCAACTTGACCACTATGTTGTACTGTCTTTCATTTTATTTTTTATTTATATTTTGAGACAGGGTCTTGCTCTGTTGCCCAGGCTGAAGTGCGCTGGTGCAATCTCTGTTCACTGCAACCTCTGGCCCCCGGGTTCAAGCGATTCTCATGCCTCATCCTCCAGAGTAGCTGGGATTACAGGTGCATGCCACCCCAAACAGCTAATTTTTGTATTTTCTGTAGAGATGAGCTTTCACCTTGTTGTCCTGGCTAGTCAATTCCTGACGTCAAGTGGTCCATCTGCCTCGGCCTCCCAAACTACTGGAATTACAGGCATGAGCCACTGTGCCCGGCCCTGTCTTTCATTTTAAATGTGATAGAAATAGACCCAGAGAGTGTGAGGGTCTTTTGCAGGGTCACTTTGCAGGTTAGGTGACAGGCGTGGTATTTCACTCCAGTCTGCCTCTTGTTCTTTCCCTGATAGCATGCGAGATCTCACATTCACTGCCACTGAATGACTTGCTCCAGTTCCTCTGTCAGAACGTGTTGGAAGCAAGCAGCTTTGCTGAAGTGAGCCAACTGTTACATAATAGGATCATCTTCCACATCTTAACTGGACCATTAGTTTTTAACCATTAAGTAGTTGGGAAATCATGAAGTTGAAGTGCCTTTTGTAATCAGCCACCTCAACATCTTGGAGGAAACTCTCACCCATTTTTGCCCTAATCCCAGATTTTAGCACAGGACTTTCAGTTTTTAGAAAATACTTCTAGGTTGAGAAACAAGGGTGATTTTCCATTTAGAGACCTCTGTAGCACAAACCTCTTTGTGTCTGTCCCACGAGAGTACAGGATTTTACATGGCTTGGAGAAATATAGTGGTGGTGAAAATATGCATAAAGAAAGCGAGAGATTTTACTTTGGAAATGCTGCCAAAGTGAAATCTCTCATGGACAGGCAGATGACAGTTTAGTACTTGCAGGTCTTTCGATTCTGAGAACTGTCAGAAGTGAATTTAAGTGCTGGTGACTAGGCTGCCAAAGAAACACATGTAACTCTATTCTTATCACGCCCCATCTTCAGACATTAACATTTCCTTGTGTGTAAAACATAATGACAAATGAAAGAAAGGCTGCCAGTTCAGAACCAATCTCCTTTCACGCCGTTGCATTGTGGAGAGGAAAAAAAAAAAAAAACCCTTAAATTTAAATTCCATGTGGGTGCTCTTATTTAATATACCGTTTCAAAGCCTGTATGCGATCACATCAGAGTATTATCAGGCTGTGAGTTCCTGTGTGTACTCCCTTGGTCCATGCTCCAGCTCAAGTGTTTCTGCACACTGGGATAGGCAGCATATTGTGAAGTCTTAGAGCCAAAAAGGTAGAAACAGATGCTTCGTACAAACACGAGTGAGAAAAGTGGCTCATTGTACTGTGGAACCATCCTCCATCTGCCTTCTGCAGGAGGTGGAAATCAGCCTGTTCCTAGACATCTTCTTTTTATTCTGGGTGCTGGGAGGAGAGGGTGCAAAGGAGGCTATTGTAGAGGGAGCCCTCCTAACCATAACCATGACTATGTAAACAATAGCTGCTAGCCAACTTGTTGTTAGTTTTGTGCAAGGCAATGTACTAAGCTCTTATATACATGTATTCTGTCTTTAATTTGTTGTAAGAATTCTGGATGCTTAACTATGATTATCCCTACTTTACAAATTACAAGGTTGCAGTGCAGAGAGCCCAAGACACTTTGTCAACTTGAGCAAGTAGAAGATCCAGAATTTGAACCGAAATCTGTCTGAATGCAAAATGACTTTTTGTTACTTCTCACACTTCAGTCATAGAATTTTCACTGTGGGTTTCTGTATTGGTTATGTATTGCCGTGTAAGAAATTACTGCGGCCGGGCACGGTGGCTCACCTGTGTAATCCCAGCACTTGGGGAGGCTGCGGCGGGTGGATCGCTTCAGGCCAGGAGTTCGAGACCGGCCTGGCCAACATGGGTGAAACCCCACCTGTACTAAAAACACAAAAATTAGCCGGGCATGGTGATGCATACCTGAAGTCCCAGCTACTGAGGCACGGGGATTGCTTGAACTCTGGGGTGGGCAGAGGTTGCAGTGAACCGAGATCATGCCACTGTCCTCCAGCCTGGGGGACAGAGTGAGACTCTGTCTCAATTGGCTGCAAAATTTAGTGGGTAAAAAAACAATGTAAAACAAAAATTTCTATTTTCCTCCTCTTTTCCTGCCTCCGTCTTTCTCTTAGTTTAGTTTGTTTGAATCAGGATTCAAATAAGGTCTATGCGTTTTTAATCTTTAGGTTTTCTCTCCTTTTTTTTTTTCCTTAAAAATATTTCTTTTAATGCAACATATTTAAGGGACCAGGGTGTTCTCTAGAGCAGGGGTCCCTGACCTCTAGGCCACAAACCAATAGCGGAACCGTGGCCTGTTAGGAACTGGGTGGCATGGCAGGGAGTAAGTGGTGGGCGATCAAATGAAGCTGCATCTGTGCTTAGAGCCACTCTCCGTCATTCTCATTACTGCCTCAGATCCGCCTCCTGTCAGGTCAGCAACAGTGTTAGTCTCATAGGAGCACGAAGCCTATTGTGAGTTGCACATGCGAGGGATCTGGGTGGGGATCTGGGTTGCGTGCTCCTTATGAGAATCTAATGCCTGATGATCTGTGACTGTCTCCCATCACCTTCAAGATGGGATCATCTACTTCCAGGAAAACAAGCTCAGGGCTCCCACTGATCGTACATGATGGTGAGTTAGATAACTATTTCAGTATATATTACAACATAATAATAGTAGAAATAAAGTACACAATAAATGTCATGTGCTTGAATTGTCCCAAAACCACCCCACTCCAGTGAGTCTGCGGAAAAATTGTCTTCCAGAAAACCAGTCCCTGGTGCCAAAAAATTTGGAAACCTGTGCTCTAGAGATTTCTGCAGTCTGTACTTTGATGATTGCATCTCTGTGGTATCTTGTAACATACTCTTCTGTCTCCTGAGTTTCCTGTGAAAGGGTAGATAACTCAAGAGACTCAATCAACTTGGTGATTAATGTTTTCGTAAGAATACTTCAGAGGCAGTGGTGTAATCGTCCAAGAGGACACACAGGCTCGATCGCCAAAGCCAGTTTTCTTCAGGCCCGGCATGTCCTGACCTCCTCACTCCTCTGCCCATTCTCTGTTTACCCACTCCTGTTTTCATTCATTGATTCTGTTATTCTCCACTCAGTTTTCTGGGTGGTCAGCCCAGGAAGCCTCAGCCCGCTTCCAGATAGTTCTCCTTAGAGTTAGCTGCGGTCATTGGCCGGTGTGTCTCGGGTCGAATTATTTTGGGCATTACTGGAAAGTTCCAAACTAAAGCCTGTGGTAAGTTCCACCCAAACTGGCTTGGGAGGGATATTTTTGTTTAAACTGCATCCCTGGAGAGGAGCCAGACTTGCCACTGCCTGGCAGCGGTGGTGTCCATAGGAGTATGAAGAGCTGCATCCCTTTCTAATAACTCAGACCAAATATTGGGGTTTTCTGTAATGGACTGATAAACAACAGTATGTTTTTATGGTGGCTTTGCACATTTTCCTTCCTAGTGGTAGCTGCTTAGTTTACTGAAAAGTTCATATTTTCAACAGGGCCTAGAAGAGTTAACAGCTCCTTGAGAGAAGTAATCTGTAATACTTTTTCTTCTTCAAAAAACGGTTTATGGCTGGGCACAATGGTTCATGCCTATAATCCCAACACTATGGGAGGCCAAGGTGAAAGGATTGCTTGAGCTCAGAAATGTGAGACCAGCCTGGGCAACATCGTGAGACCCTGTCTGTCTATTACAAAATTTTTCAAAAAATGGTTTATAGTTCCATATGTGCCTGATAAAATAGACAACTGAATTGCAGTCCTGGAACTTAAAAAGTTGGTGACCTCCCCTGAGATATTTATTAGTTTTTAGTTACCGGTCAGCTTGTATAATACTGACCAACGGTTTTGATTCTTCCTGGAATTGATAAGAAATTCATATTAAAATACCCAAGTCCAAACGTTTTTAGAACTGCATTTTTGATCATGGATTTTTATGTCTCTTCTGAACTTTCTGTCTCCAGTATAATTTAAAGAAATTATACTTAAGCTGTGTCTCACTTGGAAGATAATATAGAACAGTGGGTTTTTTTTTAATTTAAAAGGTTAAAATAACGGTTTTCTATCCTTGCTTTACTTCTTAAACATTTGAGAGGAAAAAAAAATCTTTAACAAGATTATTTATTTTCATTTTCTGCTAAATTACTTTCAGAAGTTGAAGCTACTAATCCCAGATATGATATTCTTGGATTCATATTCCAAATTTTGCTGTCTGAAATCCATCTATGGAAGTGGGTGGGCTATAAATTATAAATAAATTCCAAATTTTGTGGGATAAATTACCCTGAAGACCAACGTGTAAATTACATATTAATCTTTCTTTTTCTCCCTAGCTCAGTTTTAAGAATAATGTTTTAGCCAACATATCTGCATTACTCTTGGCTCAACATGAGAAATCCATTTTTGGTTTGCCTAACAGAAGATCACGTTGCTTTGCTTCTCTACACAGTATGAAAACCCAAAGAAAAGAAAAACAAAGGCAGTTTTTTGCTGTAATGAATGCTCTAAATCTAGCTCTTAATTATGATTTTTTAAGGAAAATTTTGAAAAGCCTACAAGTTAAATTTTTTCTGTCCCATACGTTTTCCATCCTAAGGCTTTAAGAAATCATGCTGTGAAATACTTAGTGTATCTAGAAACATCAGGGAAGAAGCATGCTTCCCTCCTAAGTAAATTTTTGCCTTCTGAAACTTTTTCAGCATTCAATCTTTTTATATAATACTTTGAAAAATATTTCTGAAATAGATGATACACTCTCTTCCCCAAAACATCAAAGTAGGACCATGAAGGGCAGAGGTAGGTAAACTTTTTGTAAGAGGCCAGAGAGTAAACATTTTAGAATTTTCAAGCAATTAAGATCTCTGTTGCAACTGCTTGCTTCTGCTATGCTAGCCTGAAAGCAGCCATAGATAGCATGCAAATGGACGATCATGGCGGTGTTCCAATAAAACTTTACAGAACAGACAATGGGCCGGATTGGCTGGGGGCCATCATATGCTACCCCTGGGCAAGGACCTATATGTCCTGGAGTACTGTAAAGAACATAGGTGTTGGGGGTCAACTGAAACTTTCAGCTCTACCACTTAATGGCTGTGTCGCTTTGGGCAAACTACTGAAAATCGCAGCCTCACTTTCCAAGTCTGTGTAATGTGGATTTTCACAGTGCTTTGCAGGTTGTTGATTATTGAAAATAGCCAGAATACATGAAATTACCAGACACATCTTACTTTATGGAACCTGGGACTATTGGTAATATGCATTTGTTTCTCATGTTGATCCTAAAATGATCTAAGAAAGGTTTCCGAGAATATATAGAGTTTAAGATAGAAATAAGAAAAAGCTAATTAAACAGGAAAAGGGGATAGATGTGCTCAGAGAGGAAGTGTGGGTCTCATAAGGGCTTTCACAGTAGTTTAAAATGAGACGACAGATGTGGTGGCTCATGCCTGTTATCCCAGCACTTTGGGAGACCAAGGCAGGCAGGTTGCTTGAGCTCGGGAGTTTGAGACCAGCCTCGGTAACTTGGCAAAACTTTCTGTCTACAAAAATTACAGAAATTAGTCGGATGTGGTGGTGCACGCCTGTAGTCCCAGGTGCTTGGGAGGCTGAGCAGGAAGGATCACTTGAGCCAGCGTGGTGGAGGGTGCCGTGATCATGCTACTGCACTTCAGCCTGGGCAACAGAGCCAGAACCTATCTTGAAAAGGAAAAAGAAAGAGAAGGGAAGAAAGAAGGAAGAGAAGTAAGAAAGGAAAATTGGGTCCAGGAATGATCTCTGCAATGCCTGGCAACCAAGAGAAGGGAAATGAACTTCACATTGCCTGCAAGCTCTAGGGCGACAAGAGCCAAGAGAATTTATTGTTACTGTAGTGATGTTCCACTGAGGATCATAAAGTACTTCATTACTCTACTGAGTATTTTTTTTTTCTGCTCTTTTGTTATTCTTGATTGACACTGATGGAAAACCATGGACCCGAGGATGCTTCACAGTTTTCTTTTGGAATAAGTGCTTAGATTCCATTTTGTTTGACATGACTATGTCTGTTCCTCTTGATTTTAGGCATCTTTTTCAGATGAGTTGCCGTAAAAGCAGCCTGCTCTGGATAAGTGAGGTACACCAGGACACACTGCAAATACTAGGAATCCTTAAGTACGGTGGCACTCCAGACCACTTCATCTGCTTCCTTTCTCCCCTCCTTAAAAACTTTTTTTTCCCTCGCCTCATCATTTATTCAGCACTCACAACAGTGCCAGGAACTTGGCTAGACATTGGAAATAAAGCTTATGCCTTCTCATATCTCCTGTACTTTATTTCTTTCTTGCAGTAGTTGTGATGCTTAGCAGTTTTTTGATAACTTTTTATGATGCCAACCTTCAAAACCCCACCCCTGATGGAGAGAATAATTATTACATTAATTAGGGGTCACTTAGCATGACATTTGTCGGGGAAAAAAAAAACTCAGCCCTTTTGCCATATTAAAAGTTATCACTGCCAAGACATAAATGGAAATGTATTTGAATTAACCACACCAGTGTTCACAGAATAAACATTTTTGATTTCCCAACAGAATCCTAGGTTTAACTATCACTATCATGTTTCATGAAATCAAACTGATATATGGAAATTGAAGACAAAAAACCTTCCCTTCGAGAAAGAGTAAAAACCACGCTTTGGAGGGTAGATAAAATTACCCCGTGGTTGTCTTTTCCTACTCCTCACAGTCCCACCAGTGCATATGCAAGCTGGTGTCCTGCCTTTAGCTATAGAAAAGAATGTTAATTATTGCTGGTATTAAATAATGATTATGTAAAGCACTGGACTAGACATTCATCGGCAAAGTTTTTCTGCAAATAATCAGATAGTAAATATTTTTGCTCTTATCAGCTACACGGTCTTTGTGGCAACTATCATTGTTGAATACATTGAGTGTTACACGAGACTATTGTAATATAAAAGTAACCTGAGACAACACATAAGCAACTGGGTGTGGCTGTGACTGAATAAAACTTTATTTACAAAGAACAGGAAGTGGCTTGGATTTGGTATCTGGCCTGGCCGCTGTGGTTTACTACTCGTTGGACGGTAGCCCACAGACCCTTGAAGTGAAACTCATTTTAATAGCACCCTTTTTCATCATGGGAAATATATTCCGTTTTTCTTAGAAAATGGGTTATGTTAGGTTTGGTCAAGGTAATTAAGTGTTGAGAGTCGATGTTGTGTGCCTAATTTGAATTATTTGAAGAAACTCCCCCATGATATTTAAGGGCTGAGAGAAGAGGAAAGAGTTTGAGTGGAACAGTGTGCTTTGCTGAGCTTTGGAAATATTACCATACGGGGAAGCAGGTCAATAAAGTAACTAAGTACTGTTTAAATAATGAAGATACTGAAGCCCTAATTGGAGTATGGAACCATGTAATGATGATAATCATTGCTAATATTTATCAGCTATTTATCATGTGTCATGTACCGCTAAGCACTTACATATACCATTCCATTTTATCGTTATAAGGACTCTAAGGGTGGGTTAAAAAATGGCAGAAGAATGGCAGTGTTTAATGGTTCAGTCTGGTGCAGTGATTAACCACATTTTACAGATTAAGAAATTAAGAACTTCAAGTTCATGCTAGCTGGTACATAGTAAGGCTAGAACTTAGTCCAAAATCTCTTCTTCTGTTGAACTCAGCTTAGATAGTAGCTTGGAGAATCAGAAAAATGTGTCTCATTTGGGAAATGTACCATGTAGAACACATTGTTTCTAAAGGAGATTTGTCCCATGAGTAAAATAGATGATGGACAGCCGCTGCCTAGTGGGACAATTACAAAGGTCAGTTCAAGGTTGGAGGAGATGCTTCTTTCAGTGAATTTTCCGTTTTGTTTTCTTTTTTTTTTTTTTTTTTGTTTTTTTTTTGTTTGTTTTTTTGAGATGGAGTCTCGCTGTGTCACCCAGGCTGGAGTGCAGTGGTGCAATCTTGGCTCACTGCAACCTCTACCTCCCGAGTTGAAGCAATTCTCTTGCCTCAGCCTCCCAAGTAGCTGGATTACAGGCATGTGCCACCATGCCCGGCTAATTTGTATTTTTAGTAGATGAGTTTCACTATGCCAGGCTGGTCTCCAACTCCTGACCTCAGGCGATCCGCCCACCTCGACCTCCCAAAGTGCTGGGATTGCAGGCGTGAGCCACCATTCCTGGCCTTTCAGCCAATTTTCTATCACCAAAGGGAAATCGTTTTGCTGAAATATGTGTAAAGGAGGTTAAACTCAGAAGAGATTCTCATCCCCTCAGTTAAGGTACTCAGACTATTTTCCACCCATTCAAGAGGGTGCTTCTTCACGGAGTCCGTTTAAGCTGAAACGGCAGCTGTTGACTCTCATTTGTGTCATTTTTATACATTTACTGCATATGTCACTGTCCATTTCCCCCTTCTTTCTATTTGTCTTCAAAATGATGCTTATCAAGTAGACAGAAGAAGACCAAGGGGTCGTTTTGCTTTTTACACCTCCAAATTGATGGCGTGATCACTGTCAAATGCAAACCCAGCCCTGACCCTGTCCTGTATGGCAATGTCCTGCTGTCTGACCTGCACATAGCTACACTTCCTGCTGTGGCCCACCTGGGCCTTCGGAATCTGATCCTTTCTCCCCTGTCACCTGTGACCATGTCTTCCCCAACCCGGGCCTCTCTACTGTGCTCCTCATGTTGTGGATCCTGACTCTGAGACTTTGCTTGTGTGGCTCCTCTCCCACTTGTCCATCATCATGTCAATCATCATGTCAATGATGTAAGTATAGATTCCAAAGTGACAATGAGAGTGGTTAGGATGGCAAGAGGAGAAAAACCAAGCTGGATTCATGGATTGCTTGTGTCTTGTCCTCTACAGACCCTTCCTTGTGTCTGCTCTTATCTGGGCACCACAGTTGAATTGATGAGTTTTGGGACCATCAGCAACACACCCAATCATTGTACATGGAATACTTTGGGGATGCTTTTTTCTTTATTTATTTTACTTCATTAAACTGAGAACCAGAGGAGCAGAAACTTTGGCTAACACATCTTGGTCTTAGCTTGGAATATCTGCCACAACTTACTTTTTCTTTTCTTTTTATTTTCTTTTTCTTTTTTTTTTTTTTTTTTTTTTTTTGAGTTGGAGTTTCGCTCTGTCCTTGATCTTTCTAATTCTCACTTTCATCAGCAAAGATGGGAAAGGAGAGTAACACCACTCTGGGTTGTTGAGAGGATTCAATAACATGTTTATAAAGCGTAATACCTGATACTTAATGAGCACTTAGTACATTTTAACCTGTGCACTTAAAATTTTAACCATCATTGTCATCATCTTTATCATCGTTTGCAATTATTACATTTACTGCCTTCTAGTAGAAGGAAGGGGATGGGTTGCTGGCTGGCTAGATGGATGGAAGGATGGAAGAGAGGAAGGATGGAACTGAAGAAGAGGGAAGAACAAAAATGGCAACACATGGTACCCTTGGGTGAACTGAACTTTTAAGATACAGATTCTCGGCAATATGATCTTGAATTGATGCCTCTTTGGGTGGCATGGAGGCTGTACATTTGTAGATCTTGGGAAACAACTTTTAAAGTAATCATAGTTATATGTAATCATAGTTATAACAATAGTTATTTTAGGCACATAACCCAAAGGTTTTCTTGCAAGGAATCTATGAACCTTAAGAGTGAGGGCTTCTGTTAAGAGTAAGGGCTTGCCTGGAGTGGTCATGGATCATGGGACCAAGCCAACCTGGCATTGCTTGGGTTGAACAGGGAGCCGACACCTCTGAGCCCAGTCTGTCAAGCCTGCTCTTTGACCCGCAGTAAGACCACCCACACAGACATCAGTGCAGCAAATCCCTGGCGTCAGGGTTTGAACATTTGGTTACTCTCAGGGAACTCTCGATTTATGTAAGACTTGGAAAAAGCGTTTGAGTTTCTGTGGTTTACAATTATATTTCCCAGCTTGGCCCATGAATCCAGCTTGGTTTTTCTCCTCTTAGCATCCTAACCACCCTCATTGTCACTTTGGAATCTACACTTACATAATTGACATGTTGAGAAGTTGTGCCGAAACCACACTGAAATCACATTTTAATAACATGGGAACCATCTTTTCCCAGTAAATTTTTGAGAAGCTAATTCTTGTCAGCCTAAAAACTTGAATATACATTTGAATACATCAGCGGTGCTACACTGTGGCAGCCGGCTGAAAATCCCCAAGGAAGATTATATTTTTAGTTGAGCTACTTGTCACTGCACTGTGTTTTTAATACTGCGAGTGCTTTCTTCATTTTTGAAGAATCTATTCCATACCTTGTCATTCAGCAAAACATAAACAGGACCTCTCAATTAGCGGTAAAGTTCCTCAGTTTAACTTTTAAGCTTAAACTGCTGTTGGAGTTCAGTCACTGACTGGTCATCAAAAAGACATTTGAGGCCGGGCGCGGTGGCTTAAGCCTGTAATCCCAGTACTTTGGGAGGCCGAGACAGTCGGATCACAAGGTCAGGAGATCGAGACCATCCTGGCTAACACGGTGAAACCCCGTCTCTACTAAAAAAAATACAAAAAACTAGCCGGGCGAGGTGGCGGGCGCCTGTAGTCCCAGCTACTTGGGAGGCTGAGGCAGGAGAATGGCGTGAACCCGGGAGGCGGAGCTTGCAGTGAGCCGAGATCGCGCCACTGCACTCCAGCCTGGGCAACAGAGCGAGACTCCGTCTCAAAGAAAAAAAAAAAAGACATTTGAGCTGACTTTATGCAATAATTGATAACCAAAAGCAGAAAGGAGAAAAAGGTCTCCGGTTGTCTCAGAAGTACAAGTTATGCGTAAGGTGACAAATTACACAGCTTTGGGAAATGGATCTTAGTGGAATGCACCAGCAGTGCCTTGATTTCCCACCTCAGATCTGAGAACTCCTTAGAAACTGACAAGGCGGTTCCCCAGCCTGGCTGTGTGTGGAATCAGCTGGGAATCCTTGAACAGTGCAGTCTGGTTGCCACCCCCAGGATTCTGATTTAACTGTTCTGCATTGTGGATGGATGGATGAATGAATGGCTGGACAGAAGGAAGACTTGGAAAAAGCATTTGAGTTTCTGTGGTTTACAGTTCTATTTCCCAACTTGGCCCATGAATCCAGCTTGGTTTTTCTCTTACCATCCCAAGGAGGGTTAGAGGGAGGGAGGGAGGAAAAGGGGGAAGGAAGGACTGGAGGAAGGAAAGAAGGGATTATTCTGGAGTGTACACTGGGCATTTGCTTTTAAAGCAAATCCAAGAGGACATTAAATTTGTATCAATGAATACACTTTTACCCCTCAATTAACACTATAATTCGTATATCAGAATAACACTTTGCTATTTGTTTTTGAGACAGGGCTGGCTCTGTCACCCAGGCTGGAGTGCGGTGGCACGATCACAGCTCAGTATGGCCTCAGCCTCCTGTGTTCAAGTGATCCTTCCACTCAGCGTCCTGAGTACTCAGGAGGTGCACCATCATGCCGGCTACTTTTTATTTTTGTAGAAACGAGGTCTCCTTATGTTGTCCAGGCTGGTCTCCATCTTCTGGAATCAAGTGGTCCTCCTGCCTCTGCCTCCCAAAATACTGGGATTACAGGCATGAGCCATGTCCAGCTGCCTTGTATTTTTTTTTGAAGGGAATGATTGAGGTTCTGTAGGGAAAATGTTAAATATGTGTATGCAGAAATAGTTCAAATATTCAAATTTTTTGCAAGATTTTTTTCTAATACTTTTTTCTACATTTTCCTTAATCATTTAGTGAAGACAGTAAATTAATAAATTGGAAAAGACTGAATATTTTAAGAAAAACCAAGTTTAAAAATTTTGCACCTAATATTTCTTATAACAGCCAATATTCAGATATTGAGAATAAATTCAACTTGACATGGTAAAATTCTAATAGGCTGAAATAATGTTCTGGTTTAGAGCTACGTAGCTTTGTGTAGCCCATTGATGGTCTAAAAAAAGAGCAGCCTATTTTTATGGAACTCACTGTGTCTTGTATAGTTTTAGGGGACAATCTGGAGAGAGACCTTAAGGCTGCTTTAGGGAGAGGGTGAGGAACCCTGCTGAAGGCTAACTTAATGCATTTTGAGAATGTCGGGAAAGATTTCTCAGAGACCAGGGATTTTTTTTTTTTTTTAATTGAGACATAATTTACATACAATAAAATTCCGTGGTTTTTTTTTTTTTTTTTTTTTTTGAGACAGAGTCTTGCTCTGTCGCCCAGGCTGGAGTGTGATGGCACGATCTTGGCTTACTGCAACGTCTGCCTCCTGAGTTCAAGCAATTCTCCTGCCTCAGCCTACTGAGTAGCTGGGATTACAGGCACCTGCCACCATGCCCGGCTAATTTTTGTATTTTTAGTAGAGACGGGGTTTCACCATGTTCGTTAGGCTGCTGTTGAACTCCTCACCTCTAGATCCGCCCGCCTCGGCCTCCCAAAGTGCTGGGATTACAGGTATGAGCCACTGTGCCCAGCCAAAATTGATTATTTTAAGCTGTACAATTCAGTGATATTTACTACATTCATGAAGTTACATCACATTACCACTTTTGAATTCCAGAACAATTTCACCCCAAAAAGAAATCCCATGACAATTATTTATTTTCCCTCCCTACTTCCTCCAGCCCCAAGGCAATCACCAGTCTGCTTTCTGTCTCTACCTGTTTGCCTATTCTGGACATTTCATATGAGTGGAATTGGACAACACGTGGTATTTTGTGACGGGCTTTCACTTAGCATAATGTTCTAGAGGTTCATCTGTGCTATTGCAAAAATCAGTACTTCATTTCTTTTTATGGCTGAAAAGTATTCTGTTATGTAGATGTGCCATATCTGTTTATCTGGTTGTCACTTGGTGGATATTTCTGTTGTTCCTACATTTTGGCTACTATAAATGATGCTGCTATGAACATTATTGTGATTATACCTTATTTGTGAACATCGTGGGTGGTGGGAGGTTGCAGTAAACTTGTTGGAAGGTAGGGTTGGAGGTCCATTGAAATTGGGAGCTTCAGTACTTCCCCCAAGCTCAACACCAACCCCCTTTCTGAGCCCCTCTTGAAGGAGAGTTCCCTGGGACATGCCCATTATTGGTACAGTCCCTGAGGAAGCATTTTTCTTGGGGAAAAACTTACAGGTCCACGATCAAAGCCAACAAGAGACAAGGGGTTGCGTGACTCATTTTTGGTTTAAGAAGTGACAGGCTGAATCTAAGTTGGGCTCAATTATTTTGTAAAGCGTTTTGCTTATTTGACCTCTCCTGACCTGGGAAATAATTCTAACCAATCAGCACTGGCTCCCATTGGCCCTGGGGTCTGGTTGCTGTGCAGCTGGTGACAGGGGGACCACACCACTACCACATGTGAATTAATCCTCAACTCCGGAGCCAAGTGCCATTCTCCAGCAAGGTTGTATTTCTTCATTAGCTATTCCCAGGGCCCAGAAAGTCCCAGAGGATGTCAGAGTACATTAATTTTTATCATAACATGGAATCTTTCAGGTCTGAATGGCAGCACACAGCTGTCAGGGGCTTCTGAACTCTATTACAGCTCCATATATCTCTAGGCAAAACAGAGGAAAGAGTCGTCATAGGCAAGGGAAATGTACAAAATGCATGAGATGTTTTATTGTTTGAGTGACTTGACCATGTGCTTAAGCACATTCCCCAAACAATTTTTTTCTTATTGTTCATGTAAGTTCACCTCTGCCACCACCTATTTAAGCCCCCTACCTGCATTAAAACTGTATAAAGTGTATTTAAATAAACTCTTTTTGCATGATGTGAATGATACCACCTGGTACTTAAAACTATTCTATAAATTTATTAAAAAATTAATGTTCCCTTCCCATGATTTTTCTGCAGAATTTATGCATCCATGATACTGCAGAAGTTCATAAATAATGGCTTGTAATGCTGCTTAGTATTGCTTTATGCCTACAAAATGTAATGTTAATTTGTAGCAATGCTAATGTATTTTCAGGAAGACTCGTTATTTGTTTATTGCCTTTATTTTCCTCACTTACCAAGTGAGTAAAATGCTTTGAGGGATGTGTTTTATGTATTCAGGAGGCCCAGGTATTATTTTAATAGAAGCGTTGTTGACAAATACCAGTCATCCCCCCTGTGCCAGGCCCTGGATGAGGCACTGCTTGGCGTGGAGGCTACCCAGATTCTCCCACAAGGAAAGCATAGTCAAAGGCAAAGTTTTCAGTTCTGAGAGTAAACGTGTTCTGCCTAGGCGTTGTCAAGTAATTTACTGCCAGCTCTAGCCCTTCACTCAAGTTTCCTGGATACTTTTCACTACTTAGCCATGGATGTGTTCGAAGGCTGCATGGACCTTCACTTAATTACTCGCACTGCGGATCAACCTAATTGCATGAGTTCTGTGAACCACAGAGCAGAGTTTCCCACAGTTCACCAAGACAAATAGTCTATTATCTTAACGTATAATCATTTTTTAAAACCTAAAATCAGAAGAGCAACCCCACTTAGCGGAAGTTTTTGCAAAGGGTGAGGCTAAGCTAAGAAGTGTAGATGAGTTAGTTTCCAGTGTAATTTTATAAACACAGATGGTCCTTAAATTAAGCAAATGGTACCTAAATGACTGTGTTGTGGATAATATTAACAGAGGGAGGGACTCGGGGTTTTTTTAAAAAAGTACTGATTTTATGCAGTGTTTTAAAGAGACAACTGTGAACTTAGTATGATCAAACATGCCGGGAGATTTCGCCAGTGGTATCTTGCTATTTTGGGGGGATTTTGTAATTCAACAAAATTCTGTTGTATGCCAAGCATAATTCTAGGTGTGAGAGCACAGGGTGACTTCAGATACCATCTCTGTCCTTCAGGGGTTTTGGGCCCATTATTAAGACGTAATCCATTTTGGGCATGAGAAGCTGAGGGTCACAGAAAGAACCTATTCCCTGTTTAAATAATGCCACCCTGACCTTCCTCATCTGCTAGCTCTTTCCCTTCTTCTATTTGTATGAATCATAGTCACTTTCTCTTTTGGAGTTTGCTAAATTCTACTCTGGCCTATCAAATGTCTTTCATATCACTATTGAATTTCTTTAGGACGAGACTGTGATACATTTATTAGAACAAATGGGAATTTGCCAAGAGAGACTTGGGTTAATTGACATCTTTTCCATCCAAGGGCACTATGTTCAAGTGAGGCTAGTAGGTCATGAGTGTAGTTGAAGTTACTTTTTCTTACTTTCCCCACCAGCCCCCGTCCTTATTGCACTTACAGTTGATTGTCCATTTTATTAAATGTCCCCAGGAAGCCGGAACACAGGCAATCAAGTGCTGAATGTAAAGGGCAGGAGAAAAATTTAAAAACAACCAGAACTGCAACACCAGGAAATCAGACCTGCATGTCAGATATCATGCCCATTGCACTAAGTGCCGTTGGGACACAATTATCAAACGGATGCATTTTCCCTAGAAAACCATCTTGGAGAGCATGTGGAAGGACTTCTATTTTACATTTCCCCCCTTTTAGAATCAGTGAGGTTGAGATTTTGCTGTTGGGACTGCTGATGATGGGATGGGAAAATATAATCAAGGTAATGGACATGAGGCAAAAATTTAAGGAAATGGCAAAAACAAGAGTATTTCCATTTTCTGTTAAGTGTATGTACTGATGTTCTGGAATTCACTCTAAGAAGTTGCAAATGGTGCATGAAATGAAAAATTCCTGGTGGTCTCCAGGGGACACAGCCAGTGCTGCACTCCACTCCGGGTAATTGTTTTGGATTATTTTCTCTATTCCAACTGAAATAAAAAAAAAAATTAATTAAATGTGGCTAGGTTATCTTGACAGCAGAATCCACTCCCAGTTAATTATTATTTTAATACTTGATGGTGTCTGTCAAATTCTCGACATGTGAAGGTCCTTTCAAATTTAGAAGCACAGCTGATGGTCATTGGCTACCCAAGCTGATATTGATTTTTTGTGTTGATATTTCTCTTGTTTTATTTGTTCTCTTTACTTGAATATTTATTCAGGACATTCTCTACCAGGCATATTGAATAAGGGCAACAGAAATAATACATAAGTATCTTATAAATGTGGAAGACAATGTATATGTGTTTTTTATCTCTCAATTATTGGTGGGTACCATATCCCCAAAGTGGAATGAGCATTTGAGGAAAAAGGAAATACCCTCTTTTAGGCACCATCTCTGTCAAGGCTGATGCTAGGCTTTTTATATATTTTCTCTAATTCTTGTGGCTGTCAAACAAGGTGGACATTATCATTCCCTCGTACAGGGGACGCAGCTGTGGCTCAGAGGGGTTTATTCACCTTCCTCAGGGCCACACACATAATGAGAGACAGACAAAGGTGACAAAGTGAGTTTTCCCTGTCATGCCATCTTATCTGTCACGTACCTCTCTGACCTGCGAGAATTGCACTAAACAAAAGAATTCTCTTATGAACATATCACGCAAAAGATACTCTTTAACTGGGAGTCATGTTTCTCATTCTGTCAATAGAATGACTAACATTTTCTGAGGGTGTCTCATGTGAAAGAAAATCGCTCATGTTCGTCCGTTCTTTCTAAAAGATGCACTTCGTATTGCGTATCTTTCAGTGTCGCTTTCTCAAACTTAAGCCAATTATATGGTCATTTTTGCAAAATTACTGCATCAGTTTACTATTATTTAATGTTTATTGGTACCAATTTTAAGAAATCCTTTACAGGAATATTTGAGAAATTGATTTTGAGAGGATGATGATATAATTTCCATTACATTACAGCATATAAATATATATATATATATATATATATATATATATTTTTGAGATGGAGTCTTGCTCTGTCACCAGGCTGGAGTGCAGTGGCGTGATCTCGGCTCACTGTAACCTCCACCTCCACCTCCCAGGTTCAAGTGATTCCCCTGCCTTAGCCTCCTATGTAGCTGGGACTATAAGCATGTGCCACCACGCCCAACTAATTTTTTGTATTTTAGTAGAGATGGTTTCACCATGTTGGCCAGGATGGTCTCAAGCTCCTGACCTCATGATTTGCCTGTCTTGGCCTCCCAAAGTGCTGGTATATAAATTTTTTTTTTTTTTTTTTTTTTTTTGAGATGGAGTCTCACTCTGTCTCCCAGGCTGGAGTGCAGTGGCGCGATCTTGGCTCACTGCAAGCTCTGCCTCCTGGGTTCAAGTGATTCTCCTGCCTCAGCCTCCCGCCTCAGCCTTCCAAGTAGCTGGGATTACGGTCATGTGCCATCACGCCTGGTTAGTTTTTGTATTTTTAGTAGAGACGGTGTTTCACTATGTTGGCTAAGCTGGTCTCAAACTCCTGACCTCAAGTGATCCACCCACCTCAGCCTCCCAAAGTGCTGGGATTACAGGCATGAGCCCCTGCGCCCGTCCGGATATGAATAATTTTTTTTAAACTCCTTGGATGCTACCTAAAATCATGTTGAGTTTTGCTAGTGGCACACATGCTGCATTTTGGGCAGCTGTGGCCTTGGTGGATTGCTGAAGTAGATTTGACCTTACCTGGAGTGAGGTAGCTGTTGAAGGGAATTGCTATGTTCAGTGTATGCTGCCATCCATGATTTCAGAAAACCACCTCTAGCTGTTTAAGCAGGAGTCAAACTTAGAATTCTACAGTATTTTTCTCCCTTTTCTGGGAGAAAAGACAGCTGAACGCCAGCAAAGACTAAGAAGTTTCTTAGAAGTCTGTGGGTCCTTAGGCCCTTTCTATTGAATTTCAGAGTATTTCCAGATAGTATGAATTCTTGCAGCTTAGTTGAGAAATGCCCCAGATGGTGTGACGTTCTGCTTCCAGGAGGGATTGGAAAGTATTTCCCTTTACATAACATTCCACTCAGCTCATTCCTTTGCTGTGTCTGAAATGGAATCCCCCAAAGCCATAATTATCTTAACATTCTGAAGAGTGTTTATTTAACCTGCAAAATCTTGCCTCACTTTGGGGCAGCATGTTAACAATTTCACTTACATATCTTCTCTGTAACTCAACCCCATGGTGGTGGCTACTGCTGCTCCTAGACTTTTTAAAGCACCTTTCTCATCTCGGGTTTGAAATGGTAGGTCTCATTCTTGGGTTCCTTGAGTCCTAATGGACTGGTCGTGTCTCCACAGCATAAATGATTCTTTCTCGATCAACTAGAACCACATCAACTTTTTCCCTCCCGCTTCAGTGATGTATTGTGAAACATGGCTATTCGATGTCCTGTAGACCAAATGCCATAAGGAAAATAGCATTTATTCAGATGTGTCTATCCAGATGCGTGCAAAAGGTTTACTTCTTACCACATCTTGACTCTGGGCAAACGTGCACTTCCTGTGGACATTGATTACTGTCTACTGTAGAGATAACATTTACCCATACAGATTATGGCTCATGGTAGAAAGTGTTAAGTAATGTAGGAATGGACATATCCCGAGGAGAATTGGAAGCCAAGTCCCCTGGCCCTGCTCAAGTTGGTATGACTGGTATATGGTGCCTTAATGGGTACTTAAAGTCTAGGTGACAGTGGCAGGAGGCAGCCAAATGCCTAGGCAGATAGGAGCGCGTCCCTGGTGAAACCCCACTTCCAAGTTGAAGACAGTTTAAAGACTGAAAGCCAAGCTACAAGTTAAATCCTTAGACCATATTGAGAACTTGTCTTCTTGTTTGGTGCACTCTCTTGATTGATCCCCACCTTTCACCTAGTTGACATATACCTGCCCTTCCCTAACTGGTTTGCTACACTGTCATGGCTACCTTTGAGTGTTGCCTTCACTTTAACTTTCTGTGCATGTTCCCAAACTAATTAGCATGTCCTCCCCATTCTGAGTTAATATAAGGCCCCAGACCCAGGCACATGGGGCAACTTTACTGCCTTCAGGTAGGGGAACCACCCCTCCCATGTTCCCTGTCCGCTGAGAGTTTTCCTTTCACTTAATCAATTAAACTCCACTCATTATCCAGTGTCTGCATGCCTAATTCTTCCTGGTTGTGAGACAAGAACTTGGACCTAGCTGAGCTAAGGAGCAGAAAGACTGCATCACAGGGAACTAGGATAACAGCTCAATCTCCTGACCTATGTAGCTATGTATTGGTAAGAAGTTGAAGAAACTTGTGTCATTTAGTTGTGCCTGTCTTATTGACCTTGTAAAAGTTCTTGGGAAAGCATGCAAGAACTTTTGAAGAGGAAGATACAGCTAATTTGCAGATGAAGAGCAGGGGAAGAATTCCCGGAGAAAGGAAGAGTCTCCTGAGTCACCTTTGGGAGGTAGGGAGGGTTCGATACATAGGATGGCCGTCTGGGACCAAGTGAAGGATTCTGTCAGTCCCATCTCAGTGGACCACTCAAGAAAGGCGGGTAAGCACTGGGTATAAGTGTGTAAGCAGGAAACAGAAAGTACTGTGATTTAAAATATGCTAATTTTTCTACTGTACAGATGAGAGCCAGTTTGCAGATGGGCTGAAGCTCAAGCATCTTATGTCCCTCTGATTTCTTAATGCCACGTTATAAGGCTGCTGCTTGTAGTTCTTGAAGTCACTCCAAAAACAGATGAGTGAGACCCTGTTGCTAAAGTCCCACTGGGTGTAATTTATTCACAGATACATACACAGTGGCTCATTCCAGGTAGGATGTGATGAGTGCTTTTAGAAATACAGAAAGTCCTATTGGTTTAAAAAAAAAATTTAAATGAAGTGAGTTTTACAGCTAGCACTGTACAATAGGGCAAATTTCACTATGAATTATGACAAACACAGTCATAGAGCCTCCATCATTACAGTCAAGGTATAGAACAGTGCCATCACCCCCCAAATGTCCTCTGTGCCCTATTGTTGTCATACCTCCCTCTGACACCTAGCCCCTGGGAACCATTGATCTTTTTTCCGTCCCTAGTTGTTTGTCTTTTCTGGAACGTTATGTAAACAGAAATATTCTGTGTGTTGCTTTTGGAGTTTGGATTCGTTCACATAGCATAATGCATGCACTATTTGTCTCTTGCTGCTAAATTACCCCCAAAACTTGGTGACTTAAAACAGCAAACATATCCTATCTCACTTTATTAGCTTTCCATTGCTGTTGTAATAAATTACCACAAACTTATGTGCTTAAAACCAAAGCTATTATCTGACAGCTCTGTAGGTTAAAGGTTTGTCTTGGGTCTCACTGGGCTAAAATTAAGGTGTCAATATGGCTCTGCTGATTTCTAGAGACTCCAGGGAGAATCTTTTTCCTTGCCTTTTCCAGCTTCTAAAGGTCACCCATATCATCTTCAAAACCAGCACTGTTGTATCTCTCTGACCTTAGCCCTGCAGTCCCATCTCCCTCTAGCCACAATCAGGAAAGGATCTCAGGACTGTTGTGATGACACTGGGCTCACATAGATTATCTAGCATGAGCTCCCTGTCTCAAGGTGATAGAGTTTGTATGTTTTTCTCCTCCATATGCCATGTTGAAACATAATCCCTAGTGTTGGCGGTGGGTGTGCAGGGAGGTATTTGGATCATGGGGGCGGAACCCTCAGGAATGATTTACGGCCATCCCCTTGGTGATGAGTGAGTTCACATGATATTTGGCACCTTCCTCCCTTTCTTGCTCTTGCCCTCACCATGTTAGTTGCCTGCTCCCCTTTTTCCTTCTGCCATGACTGTCAGCCTCCTGAGGCCTCACCAGAAGCCAAGCACATGCTTCTTGTACAGCCTGCAGAATCAGAGCCAATTAAATCTCTTTTCATTATAAATTATCCAGCCTCAGTTACTTCTTTATTGCAATTCAAGAATAATTTAACACACAAGGTCTTACCCTTGACCACATTCAGCAGCATCTTTTACCATGTAAGGTAATATGTTCAGTGGCTGTGGGGGTTAGGATGTGGACTTCTTTGAGGGGCTGTTATTTTTCCTACTTTCTATTTTTGTAACTCAGGAATTTAGGGACAGTTTGGCTGGTTCTTTCTGGCTCAGGATCTTTCTTAGGCTGCAGTCAAGATGTCAGCTGGGGGCTGGGCATGGTGGCTCACTCCTATTATCCCAGCACTTTGGAAGGTCAAGGTAGGTAGACTATTTGAGGTCAGGAGTTCAGGAACAACTTGGCCAACATGGTGAAACCCTGTCTATACTAAAAATACAAAAATTAGTTGGGCATGGTGGCACATGCATGTAATCCCAGTGACTTGGGAGGCTGAGGCAGGAGAATAGCTTGAAAATAGGAGGCAGAGGTTGCAGAAAGCTGAGATCACACCACTGCACTCCAGTTTGGGTGAAAGAGCAAGGCCCCATCACAAAAAAAAAAAAAAAAAAAAAAAAAGAATTAAAAAGAGATAAGTCAGCTGAGGCCAAGATCATCTCAAGGCTTGACTGTGAAAGGACCTGACATCATGCATGGCTATTGGCAGAGGTCAGTTCCTCCTGAGCATTAAACTGAAAGCTATAATTCCTGACTATTGACCAGAGGCCAGCCTCAGTTCCCTGCCATGTGGCCCTCTCCATGAGGCAGTTGACAAGATAGCAATTAGCTTATGCTGGATTGAGTAAGCAAGAGAACAAGAACAGGAGTGATACAGAAGCCAGCATCTTTTTGTAAACTAATCTCCGAAGACTTGTCCATCATTTTTTCCATATTCTGTTGGTTAGCAGCAAATTGGTAGGTCTACCGCATCCTCGAGGTAAGGGGATTACACAAAAGTATGAATACCAGGAAACAGGGAGCATTGGGAGTCATTGTGACCCTGCCTAGAACAGTGCATTTGAGATCATCCATATTCTTCTATCCATTAGTAGTAGTTTGTTTCTTTTTAATGTGGAGTAATATGCCATTTTGTGTTTACCTATTGCTAATGGATTTTAAAGAGGGTTAATCAAGGTGTCGATTAGAAGGAAAATTTCTCAGTGAAATAATATTTGAGCAAAACCTTGAAGAACAATTAGGAATTTGACAGAGGGAATGGCATGCATAAAGACCCAGAGCGAATCAAGTGAGGGGCATACTCATCCATGGGGCCGTGGATGATTCAGCCTGCCTGGAGCTTAAGGAGAGAGGGATATAGTTGGGGCTATTGTTCAGAAGGACCTGAATGTCAGGATGCCTTTGTGTTTAATTTAGCAGAGATTTATTAACCACGAAAAGTTTTCAAGAATGGGTAGGTAAGATTAGAATAGTGTTTTAGTAAATTTAACTGGGCTTTAACCAGTATTCATGAAAAGTCAAGTGGGAGAATATAGAGGTGGTAAGACCAGGTGTGGGCTATTCCAGTGACTACACCTAAAGGGAACAGAGCTAGAAACATGGAGTGACAGTGGTTGTCTTAGGTTGGTGATCCTAGCAGCTGAGCCTGGGATGGGGACTCTTGTTCATATGATCGATTAGGGGACTGTTCCCAGAATAGAGCAGAGAGGGAAGCAGGCTATGGTTTCTAGGGGAAATCTGTTTCAGCCCGATTCCATGGGGAGCTCTAGAGAAGGAATTGTATCACTGAGTTGGTCCTCTTGTTGAGAGCATGTGTGTGGGGATGATGACTTCCCAGATGTGGGGGTGCCTCTGGCAATGTACAGTTATCTGGAGGAGTTCATGCTCGCAGTGGTTCGGAGTGGGTAAGATGCAGATGGAGCATGGTAGTGCCTACCTCTGTGGAAATGTAGGGGATGGGACAGTATATTAGGGGTGCCTAATAAGCCTAGAGATCCTGAGCTTGGCCAGTCACAGGGACTAAAGGAGAAGATGGGATAGCACATTGTTTCCTAAGTGTTTGTAATCAGGTGACTGGTTTGCAAATAGCCATTACAGAAATAAGGGTATCGGGAAAGGGAGGAGATGTGAGGAGAGAAGATGAAGAGTTTAGATTTAGGCATGTTGACCTGAATTTGTGGGAATGTATCCAGGAAGATAAGACTGACAGGTGGGAATGAGATTCTGGAACTTGGAAAGAATACAGCGACTAGAGCTAAGGATTTGAAGTCTTCATGGAGGTTTTGTTTGGAGTCATAGATTGGGATGAAAGTGCTGCAGGGAAGATTTTAGAGATGGAATCAAAAGAGATTGATGATGGAACAATGGGCAAAAGAGGAAGGGTTGGAAGAGACAAAAGATGGGGCAGTGGTAACATTGGGAGGTCCAAGAGTGGACGGTATCACAGAAGCCAGGACGGGAAAGTGAGCCAGAAGTGAGGGAGGATCCTCTGCAATAGGGCAGTCTAGTCTCAGCAGAGAGGAGGTTGTTGGATTGATTGATTGAGAAGCCAGTGCTCTCCAACCAGTTTTGAGAGGTTCTGGATGGTAATAGAATGGAATTCATTCAGCTGATGAGAAGTACCTTTGGGGCAGGGAAGGAGACTGAATGGAGATGAATATTTCAAAACTACAGACCATAAATGGAAGAGTGAGGCTAGTGCAACCTGCCTAGGTCAAGTGAATGTCCTTTTTTCTCTTTCCAGCCCTCGTCTTTTTCACCCTCTTTGTTTTCTTCATTTCTTTCCTTCTGTTCTGATTTTTCCTTACCTGTTGATCAGAAAGATCTGATTGAGCTGATGCGCAGCAAGAATGAGCCAGTGGAGAGGAAAATGTAACCGCCTAATGGGTTCTCCTTTCCTGCTGGCTAGACAGAGCTTGATTTATCAAGACAGGGGAACTGCAAAGAGAGAAGGAGTTTAATCCACACAGAGCCAGCTGTATGGGAAACCGGAGTTTTATTACTCAAATCAGTCTACCAGAGAATTCAGGGATCGGAGTCTTTAAGGAGACATGTGGATAGGGAGCCAGTGAGTGATCCGGGAGTGCTGATTTGTTGACTTGAAGATGAAATCACAGGGAATCGAAGGTGCCCTCCTGTGCTGAGTCAGTTCCTGGGTGGGGGCCACAGGACTGGTTGGCAGGTCCAGGTGGAGCCACCCTGTTGTTAGAAATGCAAAAATCTGGCTGGTGCAATGGCGTACCCCTCTAATCCCAGTACTTTGAGAGACTGGGGTTGTCATGCCTCTGATCCCAAGCTGAGCCGCCATAACCCCTGTGACCTGCATGTCTACATCCAGATGGTCTGAAGCAACTGAAGAACCACAAAAGAAGTGAAATAGCCAATTCCTACCTTAACTGGTGACATTCCATCATTGTGATTTGTTCCTTCTGCGGCCTAACTGATCATTTGACCGTGTGACTTTCCTTCTCCTGGACAGTGAGTCTCAGGAGCTTCCCCACCAAGCACCTTGTGACCCCCGCCCCTGCCTGCAAGAGGAAATTCCCTTTAACTGTAATTTTCCACTACTCACTCAAATCCTATAAAACTGCCCTACCCCTATTTCCCTTTGCTGACCCTTTTTTTGGACTCAGTCTGCCTGCCCTCAGGTGATTAAAAAGCTTTATTGTTCACACAAAGCCTGTTTGGTGGTCTCTTCACATGGATGTGTGTAACAGAGGTGGGCAGATCACTTGAGTTCAAGAGTTCAAGAACAGCCTGGCCAACATGGTGAAACCCTGTTTCTACTAAAAATACAAAAATTAGCTGGGCGTGATGGCGTGCACCTGTAATCCCAGCTACTCGGGAGGTTGAGGCACGAGAATCACTTAAACCCAGGAGGTGAACGTTGCAGTGAGCCAATTGCACCACTGCACTCCAGCATGCGATGCAGAGTGAAACTGTCTAAAAAAAAAAATTAAAAAATGCAGACATCTGAAAAGACATCTCAAAAGCCAATCAGGTTCTACAACAGTGGTCATCTGCAGGAATAATCAAGAAAGTTGCAAATCTTGTGACCTCTGGAATAACGGCTGGTAATTATTTGGAACTCAAGCCTGTCTCATGCTAATGTGGTGGCCTTTCATTGATTTTACAAGAACAGTTTAGATTTGGTGAAAAGCTGTTATTTAAACTATGAACGAAATTTCTCCCAAAGTTAGCTTGGCCCATGCCCAGGAATGACCAAAGACAGCTATGCAGTTACCGGAAACGGATCCTGATCTAGACCCCAAGAGAGAGTTCTTGGATCTTGGGCAAGAAAGAATTTGAGGCGAGTTCATAAAATTAAAGTACGTTTATTAAGAAAGTAAAGGAATAAAAGAATGGCTACTCCATAGGTAGAGCAGGAACTTTGGCTACTGGACTAAGGATATGTATAGTTAATTATTGATTATGTGCTAAACCAGGGGTGGATTACTCATGAATTTACAGGGAAAGGGGTAGGCAGTTCCTGGAACTGAGGTTCCTCCCCTTTTTAGACCATACAGGGTAACTTCTTGATGTTGCCATGGCATGTATACACTGTCATGGAACTGGTGGGAGTGTCTCTTAGCATGCTAATGGATTCATATTAGTGTATAATGACTAGTAAGGATGACCACAGATCGTTGCCATCTTTGTTTTGGTGGGTTTTGGCCGACTTCTTTGCTGCATGCTGCTTTATCAGCAAGGTCTTTATGACTTATATCTTGTGCTGACCTCCTATCTCCTGTCTCATCCTGTAACTTAGAATGGCTAACTTTCAGGCCTCTGAGCCCAAGCCAAGCCATTGCATCCCCTGTGACTTGCACATATACACCCAGATGGCCTGAAGCAACTGAAGAATCACAAAGGAAGTGAAAATGCCTTGCCCCTGCCTTAACCGATGATATTCCACCACAGAAGAAGTGAAAATGGCCGGTCCTTGCCTTAAGTGATGACATTGCCTTGTGAAATCCCTTTTCCTGGCTTATCCTGGCTTGAAAATCTCCCCCACTGAGCACCTTGTGACCCCCACTCCTGCCTGCCAGAGAACAACACCCCTTTGACTGTAATTTTCCTTTACCTACCCAAATCTTATAAAATGGCCCCACCCTTATCTCCCTTCACTGACTCTCTTTTCGGACTCAGCCCACCTGCACCCAGGTGATTAAAAAGCTTTATTGCTCACACAAAGCCTGTTTGGTGAACGCATATGACATAACCTCCTGGGAATGCAGCCCAGTAGTTCTCAATCTTATTTTATCCAGCCCATATTCAAAATGGAGTCGCTGTGGTTTGAATGCCTCTGATAAATCTATGGGACTAAAGACAAGATGGAGTTGATTAGGTTAGATTTCTGTCACTGTCATAATTTCCTCAGTTATTATTTCACAAAGGGGGTTTGAGAAAGATAGAAAATGCTAGAAAGAGACAGGGTAGTCAGTGGTAGGGATCTTGAGGGGTTAAAAAAGGGTAGGGGCTGGTCCCTTTGCAGTAGTAACTACCACCTAAGTGCACTCTTGCCAGACAGCCTGGCTCTGTCATGAGAAATCTTGGCCCATTGTCACTCCCATTGATGACAACCCCTGCCCCCACCACTAACACCGTAACTACTGAGGGGATGTCCTCTGGCCCAGAAGGAATGCATTGGCTCTAGTTGAAGGGGTTGCTGTTTGTAAATACCATCCCCACAGTCAGCAGGCACAGAGAATGCCATGGGGCCACTCATCAGTAAGGTGTGGGGGCTTTATGTGTGGGTAGATGAGAGCCATGGAGAACGTGCAGGCTGCCCTCCATTGGAATCTCAGGCTCTAAAGAAGGAGGACAACCTTTTCTGCCCTTAATCACCCCTCACAGATGAGAATCCACCCAAGAAGGAAAAAAAAATCAACTCCTTAAAGTGCTGACTAATAACATCAGTTTTTGGAAAGATACTATTTTTGTTTCCATTCCGTCTTTGTAGTTTGAACTTTTCCTTTTGATAGTCTGTAAATATTCATCATCTCAGAACCTTTTGAATTGCAATGGCTTTTAGTCAAAACTGAGCAAAATGTGTCATTTGAATAATAAAAACCTCATTAAAGTGAGGCAAAAGGAATTCTTTTCCTTTTGTACAAGCCAATTAAGTGTCTTTACAATTAAAAGTTAAGCACTTTATAGTTTCATATTCCATAAGCCTGTTTTTAGTTAATAGAGGTGACAAGTTTTAGATACAGGATACATATTTTGCCTCTGGTGTTGTGCAATTAACATTAATGAAGGGTATTAAAATTTGGTGAGGGAGGAAAGGGTTTTCCCAGGTCCTTTGTGGTTTCTTGCCTCCAGGCCTGTCTTTGGTAGCAAATTCCTTGGTTTGCTGAGGTTTACATTTTCTTGAGAAAATGTACAGGCAAGAATAAAGGTAACTAGAAAAGACATTGTTGTTGTTGAGAAGTATGTTGTTAAAATTGCCAGTGTCCAGGCCTGTCTTAGAGATAGGTAAACACTGCAGAAACTATCTTTGAGGAATTTAATTTTGTCTTGTGCATAAAAGTGAACGATAAAGAGACAAAGGAAGTAATAATTACCTAACGTGGCAGGCTAGCAAGATACTGGGGCTTTACCCCTCACAACCATGGGAGGAGTATGTATAGTTTACCGGGAAGGACACAGGTTCATGGAGGTGAACTAACTGGCCATGAGTCAGGTAAGGAAAACAACGTGGCTGAGCTAGTTTCTCTAAGAACTTGGCTCTATCCATTCCAGGGAGCTTCTGTAAGACAGAAGGTATTGTGCAGTAGCCTTGAAGTCAGGTGACCCTTTTTTTTTTTTTCTTGTTTGCGTTTTTATATTAGCTTTTTTATTTTGAGACGGGGTCTTGCTCTTCCTCAGTTGCCCAGGCCAGTGAGGTGATCACAGCTCACTGTAGCCACAAACTCCCAGGTTCAAGAGATCCTGCCACCTTAGCTTCCCAAGTAGCCAAGACTGCAGGTGTATTCCACAGGCTGTTTCTGTTTTGTTTTTTTTTTTTTAGTTTTGACTTTTTAATTTTTTGTAGAGACGAGGTCTTGCTATGTTGTCCAGGTTGGTCTTGAACCCCTGAGCCAAAAGATGCTCCTGTCTTGGCCTCCCAACATACTGATATCACAAGTATGAGCCACCATACCTGGCCTGTGTTAGCTATTTCTGATACTTCATTTCTGTCTGTAAATGGCAATCATAATACATGTCACCTAGGGTTCTTAAATACAAAAAGCTCGTAAAAAGTTCCTAACCCATAGTTAGTACTCAAAAAAGGAAAAAAAGTACTAACAGCCCTGGAAAAGTGAGCAAAATATTTCAGATGCAACCTGAAAGGAGCTCAAATGTAAGTCATCTCTTCACTTTGCCCATCTTTCCCTCTTCCCCACAAAGTTTTTAGCAATAGTCCTGTGTTACTACCATCTATGAGTTATCCCTGCTACAAATTAGTAGATTCTGCTTTGAGTTGAAGAAGAGTCTAATGAATATTACTAGATAGGCTTGGTGCTTCAAAACATTTGTGCCTATCTCTTCAGAGAGTAGCTGGGCCATTGAGTGATTCTGTATTGTCAACTGTAGTGGGCATCATATGTGGAAAACAGGTGTTCTCAAACAAATACAACTGACCCCAACCACACTACGACTTTTGAGGTTTTAGGTAGGGGATGGGTGGGAAAACAGATGGGACAACAGAATGAATAATTTCTTAATGAGATCCAGATTACCCAGTGATACAAGATTTGCATGAATACTTCAAACAACAACAGTGATTTAATAGGTTTTTCTAGTTAAAATTTAATGAATGCTTTCCAGCAAGCACTTAAAGAATTAATACCAGCTGGGCGCGGTGGCTCATGCCTGTAATCCCAGCACGCTGGGAGGCGGAGGCAGGTCGATCACGAGGTCAGAAGATCGAGACCATCCTGGCTAACACGGTGAAACCCCATCTCTACTAAAAATACAAAAACAAAATTAGCCGGGCGTGGTGGCGGTCACCTGTAGTTCCAGCTACTCGGGAGGCTTAGGAGAATGGGGTGAACCCCTAGGAGAATGGGGTGAATCCCGGAGGTGGAGCTTGCAGTGAGCCGAGATCACGTCACTGCACTCCAGCCTGGGCGACAGAGCGAGACTCCGTCTCAAAAAACAAACAAACAAAAAGTACCAATTCTCCACAAACTCTTTTAAAAAATAAAGAGGAGGAAACACTTTCTAACTGACTCTATGAAGCCACTATTACTCTGACAACAGAACCAGACGAAGATATCACGAGAAAAGGAAACTTTAGATCACTTTCTCTTATGAATAGAGATACAACAATTTTGTACAAAATGCTAGCAAGCCAAATTCAGCCACATATATAAAGAATTGTACATTATGACTAACTGGGATTTAAACAAAGAATTCAAGGTTGATTTTACATTAAAAAATCAGTCAATACCGTAATAGTGGAATAAAAGATCCTCTCACTACACACATAAAAACACATTTAAAAAGGTCCAACACTCTGTCTTGATGAAAACTTTTAGTAAACTTGCATCAAAGTGGCATTTTCTCAACTCAATAAAGGGCATCTGCAAAAAACCCACAACTGACATCGTACTTAATGCTGAAACATTGAGTACTGTCCCCTTAAGATCAAGAAATAAGACAAGGATATTTACTCTCCAAATTATCTACAAATTTAGTGCAATCTGTATTAAAATTTCAGTTGACTTTTTTTGCAGAAATTGAAAAGGTGATCCTACATTTTATATATGAATGCAAAGGAACCTGAAGAACCAAAACAAGCTTGAAAAAGAACAGCATTGGAGGCCCTCCGTTTCTCAATTTCAAAACTTTCTATAAATCTTTAGTAATAAAGACAGTGTCATACTAGCATAAGAATAGATCTATAGATAAGAAAATAGACTTGAGAGTCTAGAAATGACTCCATGTATATGGAAAATTGATTTTCAGCAAGGATGCCAAGACAATTCAAAATAGTCTTTTCAACAGTGATGCTAGAACCACTGGGCGTCCCCATCCAAAAGAATGAGGTTAGATCACACTTGCATAAACTACACAGAAAAAAATAGCGAAAAAAATAAAAATAAAAATGGGTCAGAGACTTAAGAGCTAAAACTGTACAACTCTTAGAAGCAAATATAGGAGTATATTTTTGTGATGTTGACTTAGATAATTATCTCTTAGATATAACCCCGACAGCACAAGTGACAAAAGAAAAAAAAAAAGATAAATTGGGTTTGATCCAGAATCAAAAGTGTTTGTGCTACAAATGATACCGTCAAGAAAGTGTATAGATGATCTACAGAATGGGAGAAATATTTACAAATTAAATATCTAATAAGGGATTTATATCTAGAATAAAGAGCTTTCACAACTCAATAATAAAAACTCAGTTAAAAAATAAGCATAAAATCTAAATAGATATTCCTCCAAATGTGATACACAAATTGCCAATGAATACATAAAAAGATGTTCAACGTCATGAGTCATTAGGGAAATGCAAACGAAAGCCACAATGAGATTCCACTTCTTAGCAGGATGGCTAAAATTAAAAAATCGGATAACAAATACTTAGGAAGACATGGAGATATGAAAGTTCAAATACGGTCCTGGTGGAAATGTAAAATTGTATGGCCACACTGGAAAAAGTTAAACATTGAGTTACCATATGACCCAGCCATCCCACTCCTAGACGTATCCTCAAGAGGAAAGAAAACGTGCATTTCCACAGCACTTTACAAATGAATGTACATAGCAGTGATATTCCTAGTAGCCAATAAATGGAAACAATCCAAATATCCATCATTAGTGAATGGGTAAACAAAGTGCAGTATATTCATATAATGAAATATTATCTGCCCATTAAAAAGAAATGAAATATTGATATATGCTACAACATGGATGAACCTTGCAAACATCATGCCAAGTAACAGAAGCCAGTCACAAAAGACTATGTATTGTATGGTTCCATTTAGTATATACAATGTTCAGAATAGGTGAATCTATAGGACAGAAAGTAGATTAATGGTGTTTTGGGGATAAGAGTGTATGTAGGTGGGTAGAGGGTGGCTAGTGATTGCTAATGGGTTTTTTTTTTTAATTAAAGTACTATAAAATTAGAATGTAGTTATGGTTGTACAGTTATTTGAGTATACTGAAACAGTTGTAGAGTGTACATACATAGATTTTTTGGTATGTGAATTACATTTCAGTAAAGTTTTTTAATTAGTTTATGCTTATTGTAGAAAAGTTGGAAAATACCAAAAATCATAAACAGGAAATAGAAAAAAAGTAATCCTGACTGTATATCTGGAAATTCTTTTTGGGGGGTATGGGGTATGAATCACACTTATGAAATTTAATTTCTTTTTCAATTAAATTGAGAAAGTTTAGGACTCTTTGGCTTAATCATTGTTTATCTCCTCCTCTGTTGCTGGATGTTAGGTTGTTTCTAGTTCATATAGAATTTTATAATTTTAGTTGATGTATCATGCATTCTTGGGTATAAACTTTTATATGAATTTTGAATATTAGGAAAGAATTTTGGAAGCTATATTAGTTTTCTAAAACTATTATAACAAATTAACACAGATTGAGTAGCTTGAAACAACAGAATTTTAGTCTCTTACAGTTTCAGAGACCAAACGTCTGAAATCAAGTCGTCTACAGCATTGGTTCCTTCTGGAGGCTCGAAGGAGCATCTGTTCCATGCCTGTCTCCTAGCTTCTTGTGACTGTCCTTGGAATTTCTTGGCTTGAGTCTAAGTCACTCTAGTCTGTACATCTTTCTATCTCCTCCTCTGTGGGTGTTCCTTCTCCACTTCTCCTTTTTTGTAAGGATAGTCCTGTCATTGGATTTAAGGCCCACCTTAATCCAAAATGATCTTGTTTCAAGATGTGGGCTTAATCACACTTGCAAAGACCCTTTTTCCAAATAAGGTCACATTCACAGATCGCTACCATTCAACCCAACCCACTATGGAAGCAATGGGGTGGGAAGTACCATTCAACTCACAGATTCCTACCATTCAACCCACTATGGAAGCAATGGGGTGGGAGGTACCATTCAACTTACTATGGAAGCAGTGGGGTGGGAGGTACAATTCAACTCACAGATTCCTACCATTCAACCCACTATAGAAGCAGTGGCATATCAAAAAGATGGGAGGTAGCTATGGGAATGGTCTGCCCCAGCTGCAGGCAAAATGGGGAAGCATTTTGTATAGAATGGAAAAACAACAGCAAAGCTAGCTAAAAGTTGATCTGCTTTTTACAATCATGTGCTGACAGTTCTAAGCATTATCAGTGATAAAATACTTCTCCCTAGTGATATTAACTGTGCCATTTCTGCTGCCCCTGCTACATACATGCTTTACTGCTTGGAAACAGGATTACTTGGTGAAATAATAGGAACCTTTCAATTCTCATGATACATGTTTTCAACTTAATATCCAGGGTGCAGCCCCCCAACTTTATACGAGGTAATACAAATATAGTATGAATACATATGCTAATTTGATAGAAAATATTTTAATGTTTATTAGTGTAGTTGGAGGTGTTAAGTATTGCACTGGTTATTTGTAATGTAGTTTTATAAAATTTCTAATGTCACTGTTTCTGTTAGACTCTTAGAAGACACGTGGTTCTCTCATAGATATGTAAGAACTGTTTATATAGTAAGAATATGGGGCCTCTAAATGATTGCTTATATTTTTCACTTTTGTTTTACTTTTTTAGAGAGCAGAATATTTAATTTCTATGAAGGTTTTTCTTTATGTTTCCCTTTATTGCATGCCAGTGTTTTTTAAAAACTTGTAACTCTTAGACTGCGATGTGAAAACTGTCTTTCTTTTTTTTAATTTGGAGACAGAGTCTTGCTCTAATGCATGCTCAATGCAGCCTTGAATTCCTGGGCTCAAGTCCAAGTAGGCGGGAGTACAGGCACACGCCACCACACCTGGCTAATGTTCTGGTGGTGGTTGTTGAGATGGGGTCTTGCTGTGTTGCTCAGGCTGGTTTAGAATACTGGCTCAAGTGATTATCCTGTCTCAGCCTCCCAAAGTGCTGGAATTTCAGAGATGAGCCACTGTGCCCAGCCTTCTATATATATATATATATATATATTTTTTTTTTTTTTTTTTCTTCTTTGAGATAGAGTCTCTTTCTGTTCCCCAGGCTGGAGTGCAGTGGCATGATCTCAGCTCACTACAACCTCTGCCTCCTGGGTTCAAGCAATTCTACTGCCTTGGCCTCCCAAGTAGCTGGGATTACAGGCGCGTGCCACCACACTGGGCTAATTTTTTTATTTTTAGTAGAGACGAGGTTTCGCCATGTGGTTAGGCTGCTCTCAAACTCCTGACCTTGTGATTTGCCTGCCTCAGTCTCCCAAAATGCTGAGATTACAGGCGTGAGCCACCGCACCCGCCCTTATTTTTATATATCTTTCATAACCTTTCTATCTCTTTCTCTCTCTTTTTCTGTTTCTTTGTGTGTCTGTGTCTGATAATAAAATACATTAAATTTTATATTATAACGTGTTTTATAAGGTCAGTAGATTTGTTTATTATTTTAATGGCTGCATAGTGTTCTATCATGTGGATATATTCTAAATGTAATAATTCCTCAATGGTGTATTTAGTTTACTTCTAATTTGCTGCCTTGGTTTATCACAAACACTGTGAATAGCCTTGTGTATATTTTGTTGTACAATTCTTATTGGCACATTATGATTTTTCACCAGTATATATTTACTTTTTGAGAATTTAGCTTTTTGATTCACATGAAAGGATTACTTTTATTGTTAACAATTTTATTATGTTTGTGAGGCGTAGGCAGGAGGATTGCTTGAGACCAGGAACTCAAGATCACCCTGGGCAACATAGGGGGAGTCCGTCTCTACAAAAATAAAAAACAAGAAATAAAGTAGCCATGCATGGTGGTGTTCCCCTGTAGTCCCAGTTACTCAGGAGGCTAAGATCGTCTGAGCCTAGGAGTTTGAGACTGCAATGAGTTACGACCACACCACTACACTCCAGCCTGGATGACAGAGCAAGATCTTGTCAGGGAAAAAAAAAAAACAAAAAGATTAAATATATACAAAATAAGAGAGAATATTATGACAGGCTTCTAGTTACCTATCTCTAGACTTCTTTATAAAATGTTCATTTAATCTGATCTCTACAAGAAATTCTGTATCGTTAAACAATATGTGCCTTCTCTTTAGACATAGCATTTACCCCCTTGCTATGCTTGCTTAGCACCTACCAAGTCCTGGGTCCTGTGTCAGTTGTTTTGTTTTTTCTTTGTTTGTTTGTTTGTTTGTTTGTTGAGATAGAGTCATGCTCTGTTGGTCAGGCTGGAGTGCAGTGGCATGATCTCAACTCCCTGCAACCTCTGCCTCACGGGTTCAAGCGATTCTCCTGCCTCAGCCTCCCGAGTAGCTGGGATTACAGACACATACCACCACACCTGGCTAATTTTTTTTGTGTTTTGATAGAGATGGGGTTTCACCATGTTGGTCAGGCTGGTCTCAAACTCCTGACCTCGAATGATCCACCTGCCTCGGCCTCCCAAAGTGCTGGGATTGCAGGTGTGAGCCCCCATGCCTGGCCCTATGCCAGCCTGTCTAACAGCATAATTTTTCCTTTATTACTCATAACTATTTTAAGGGCTATTTTTATTTACAGACAAAGTGAGACTTGGATGAATTAAGAAAGACGGAGTTAATCAGGTGGTTGAATCTGAGTTCCAGCTAGGGTGACAACTCTTCCCGGATTGCCTGTCACTGTCCTGGTTTTTGCACTGAAAGTCCTGTGTCCTAAAAAGCCTCTCATCCTCAGCAACAAAGGACAGTTGCCCACTCAAAGCCATGCGACATTCTAGGGTATCCTTTTCCTAAATGGTTGGAATCTAGAAGATGGAGAAAGAATTTTTCATTCCTGAAGGAGCATTGATTATGCTTGGTTGTAGTGTTTATGTTCACATCATGTGGAATATTTTATTTTTCAGGCCTCTTCATGTGCTTGTGTGCAACGCAGCAGCTTTTGCTTTACCCTGGAGTCTCACCAAAGACGGCCTGGAGACCACCTTTCAAGTGAATCATCTGGGGCACTTCTACCTTGTCCAGCTCCTCCAGGATGTTTTGTGTCGCTCAGCTCCTGCCCGTGTCATTGTGGTCTCCTCAGAGTCCCATCGGTGGGTTTGAATTGCATATTTGTTCACTTATCCCCTTTCTCGTACCAGCTAATATTCCCCCAAGGCTTTCATTCTGAAAATAATTTTCATTAGTCCTACTTGAGACATGTGGGTGGACTCAACTTGGCTTACTTAATTTTTCCAGGTGTTTTTTGTGTGTCTGTGTGATTGTAGGGGACTGTTGAGAAGGACTGTCTAGAGCAACGAAGATTGTTTTTATGACTATACTTCAAGCTCCTCATCGATTTTGCTTAGAGATGGAATAATAATTGATGAAATCTGAATGGCGTGACCTTTATTGATTTGTAATTCAGCAACTTCAACATCTTACCAAGAAGAATGTGCAGTTATTCTAGCAGGAGAAACAATGCAATTAAAGCCTGCGAGATGAAATCCAATTGTTTTATAATGAGAAATTAGGGAATTCGATGCAGACATTAGCTGTGTAATTGTGGAAAGGGAAGTACTGTAGTTAGAGCATATTAGAAATCTGGCCATGCCTCTTTTGGTTAAAATTTCAATTAAAACATCAGATGGCACTTTTTTCCTATTGCCATTAGGAGAATATTCAATTGACTGAAAAAGACATTTGAAAATTTCATCATATTTTCAGCATATTTGTTTCTAGAGTTGGATAAACAACTATTTGTCTAGAGAGAAATATTCTGAAAAGACAAAGGCCTTGCTGGATGAGGCTGGATTTAATACGTGTTAGGGAGATCTCTCATATTTGCTTGGTGTGTGTTTTGGGGGGGTGTTTACACTCTTAGCAGAGTAGCTAGAAAAAGAAATAATGTGAAAGGGGCCCGTTTTTTTTCTTCCTTCTTCTCCGTCTTAAGTCCTGAAATGTTTTAGTGACCCAGAATGAAGCTTATTTTTTTAATCATACTTCCATAAAATGTAACCCCTGGGACTTGGAAGAGAGAGACCAGCCAAGGGTTAGCTTGAAACCTTTATCACTCCCAAACACAGGGGCTTATGGTATAAGTGACACACTGCAGATAGATTTACTTTTGCCATTTTAAATTTATGATGGCTGAAATGAAAGGAAAATGCCAGTAATAATCCTCCCCCGTGTTAAAAGACATGAAACATCCAGTAATTAGGTGGTAACAAAATCTGGACAGCCTTATCTTTGCAAATCACACCAGGTTTGTGAAAGGAAGTGGAGTGGCCCTGTTAAGGGGCGAGGGAGGCTGCTGTGGGGGCAGGCAGCAGAGAGAGCTCCAGAAATAAATCTGCCAGCCCCAGTCATCCACCAGATGTGGAGGGCACCACGGGATATGTTTAAATGAGCTGGTATTTAATGGGAGATTATGTCGAATTGTCAGCTGCTCACTCTCCTTTGTAAATCTGTATCTCAAGTGGTATTTTGTGTGACGTCTTTGTTCTCTCCTTAACTACAGTGTAATTCATGCCTGCTTTGGAGATCCGAATCTTAGCTTCATTTAAAAGATTAATTTGAAAGGAAGGGACTTGGACTCTTGAATTAGACCTATCTTAGTTTGTAGGGAGGCCTTCCTGAAATGTGTTGTCATGCTCACTCCTGTCTGATGGCTGGCACTAGTTTTCTGCGTTCCAATTATTCTTTGCACATTGTTGTTATTACTATTATTTTTTGAGAGAGAGTCTCACTCTGTTGCCAGGCTGGAGTGCAGTGGCGCAATCCCAGCTCACCGCAACCTCTGACTCCCAGGTTTAAGCGATTCTCCTGCCTCAGCCTTCTGAGTAGCTGGGACTACAGCCATCCACCACCACGCCCAGCTAATTTTTGTATTTTTAGTAGAGACAGGGTTTCACCATGTTGGCCAGGATGGTCTCGATCTCTTGACCTTGTGATTCGCCCACCTTGGCTTCCCAAAGTGCTGTGATTATCAGGCATGAGCCACCGCGCCTGGCTCTTTGCACATTATTTAAAGGTGTTTTAACAAAATGGCAATTTCCCCAGGCTGGCTTGTGTATTACCTTCGCATTGCATCCTTTGGCTCCCATGAGCGAGCATGGTGACTTGGTGCACAGGCGGTACGTGAAAACACTTTGCTCACTACCCAAGAACCCAGGGCCCTAAACCATGCTGTAAAATGCAAGTGTTGATATCTAATTACCTCCATAAACCTTGGCAGAATCTCTTCGTTGGAGTCAAGACCCCCTGTTAGGGGAAAAAATAAAGTCCTATGTTTGCAGAAAACATTATACTAGACTGCCCCAAGGCAAAATATTTATTAGCCTTCCTGTGTCTTCGCTGTGTTTTAGTTACTCATCTGGAATCCGAGCAACTGAATTGAGTTTCTGCATACCTAGAATACATCCTAGTGAAATGAGAAGTTGACTTCCTTGCTGTGAAAAAATTTCAGATAACAGTTAAAGTAGAATGAAAAGAGCAGAGTGCTGGTTGAACAACCCTCAACGGCTGCAGCTGGATCGAGTGCCCAATTGCCCTCTCTCACCCCACACGCAAAATCACACAATCACACACACACACTACGCACATACACACACACACGCACATACACACACACACACGGAGTTTCTGAGCTTCCGTGTAGATAGAATCCAGCCTAATTATTTTAGGCGGGAATTTTAAAAATCCTCAATAAAATTGGGCTTGGTGGCACATGCCTATAATCCCATTAGTAAGAGGGTGAGGTGGGAGGATGGCTTGAGGCCAGGAGTTTGAGGTTGCAGTAAGCTTTGATCATGCCACTGCATTCCAGCCTGGGTGACAGAGTGAGACCACATCTCTAAAATAAAAATTATTAGTTAAAAAAATGCAGTATAGGCCAAGCACAGTGGCTGATACCTGTAATCCCAGCACTCCGGAGTTTGAGATCAGTCTGGCCAGCATGGCGAAACCCCATCTCTACTAAAAATACAAAAATTAGCCAGTTGTGATGGTGGACGCCTATAATCCCAGCTATTTGGGTGGCTGAGGCAGAAGAATTGCTTGAACCTGAGAGGCGGAGACTGCAGTGAGTGGAGATTGCAGCAGTGGAGGGAGATCGTCATCAACCTAGGTGACAGAGCAAGACCCTGTCTCAAAAAAAAAAAAACCCAAAAAGCAAAACCCCCACGGTGTATATACAAGAGTGGGCGGGGGGGGGGGGGTCCCCTTACAAAGCAAGTGTTACTGTCCACAGAGCAAATGTCAATATTTTAATGTACTAGTAATGGAAAATTCTATTAAGATATAATTGTTTGGCTTTGTCAGTTTGTCAACTTGAAAATAGAGTCGGCAGCATCTGAAGAGTTGTTTCACTACCTATGGAGCTGAGAGGTGAACATAGTCATTTTTCAGGAAGCCTTTTTTGGCTCAGAGAGATCAGAAGCCAGCCCACACTTGCCACTTCCTGGAGGACTGTCAGTGCTAGCTAATGAGACTGTAAAAGTGGGATCTCTGCCCAGGAGACAGTGGGGAAGGAAATCAGGGGTCAACCTTGTAGGGAAGGGCTGTTTGCAGAGAGTGCCTGATATGTAGCAGCTGGTGCTTCTCCATCTTGAAACCGTCCTTCCTGGTTCTCATTTTTCATCACGGGATTTTTTTGTCTTATTTCTAGATTAGGAATCAAGAAGAAATGACTTTCTCCTCTTGGACATTTAATTTACTCAGTGTTCCCTAGTCATGAGATTCTTCTGTGTTATCCTTAAATACCGGGGACCTTATTCTTAACAGTAGAAAATCGCTGTGTGTGATGATGGTGTATACCTGTAATACCAACCACTCAGGAAACTGAGGCGGGAGGATCCCTTGAGCTCAAGAGTTGAGATTAGCATAGGCAACAAAGCAAGACCTTGTCTCTAAAAAAATAAGCAAAAACCAAAAGCCCTAAACATTAGGAAGTTCCACATGTAAACATTAATGGAAAACATAGAAGAGTTGAACCTAGTGGTAAATTTTACCTTTAGGGCAAGACTTGAAACAAGGGAAACTGTCAAATTCTCATCATGGGATTTGCATTCATTTTTTATTAAGGACTTGGTCCTTGGATTGAAATTCCAAACCCATGACCAAACTTTAATTGTCTAATTCTGTGTTGAGTCCTTACTATGTGTCAGGCACTGTAGTAAGCAACACTCAAGAGTCTTACGGTCTACTTTCCATTAATTCACAGTCTAGTTTTGGAATCAGGTGATCAGTTGACTTACAGTCTGGCATGGTGATGACAGACGAACAATGTACAGACGGAACAGAAAGATGGCACAGCGAGCCATTTCACCGATCTTGGAAGGCCAGGAGTGTCACTGAACACTAGGAATGGTATCATGACCTGGGTCCTGAAGAGTGGACACTTAATGTCCATGGGGACATGTATTTTTGTCTGCCTTCCATGACTTCTTTCATTCTCTCCCTAACTTCCACCCAAAAAAATCACAGTGATATCCAGCTGTGCAAGAGTTCATTATGGGGAGCTTCCTAGAAGAAGTAGTCCGTGAACTGGGTCGGGCTAAACAAATATGCCAAGAAGGGTTTCCGGCAGCAGTTGATAAAAGATGAGTAGAGAGAGGGAATGGATGGTGCTATATTTATTCCATACCTTTTGGATACTCTCTAAATCCTTGTCCCTGTTTTCTATGCCATGTCGATAGAGTTTTCAAGTCATGTCCCATAACTTGGATCATTGGATTCTCAACTCAGTAGCACCTTTGTGTGACAATTCTTCTGTAGTATCTTATTATGTTGAAGTAAAGTTCACAAATAACATAACTTACATGTACAAATATATTTTTAATTTGATTTGATAGCTTTACTGTAATGCAAAAAAAAAAAATAACGGAAACAAAATGTTGTATGTTTCAACACGTGAATGCTTGGGCCGGGCTACAGGAAAGATGGGATGTATGTATGCATGCATGAATCACCTTTAGTGGACTCTCAAAAAAAAAGTACACCGTTACCAGGTGTGTGGTATTGCAGACTCCAGTACCACCAACCTTGAGTGAGGCCTGACTGTATTAGTCTGTTCTAATGCTGCTAAGAAAGACATACCTGAGACTGAGTAATTTATAAAGGAAACAGGTTTAATGGGCTCACGGTTCCACATGGCTGGGGAGGCCTCACAATCATGGCGGAAGATGAAGGAAGAGCAAAGGGATGTCTTACTTGACAGCAGTCAAGAGAGCATGTGCAGGGGAATTCCCATTTATAAAACCATCAGAGCTCATGACACTTACTACCACGAGAACAGTATGGGAGAATCCACCCCCGTGATTCAGTTTTCTCCACCTGGTCCTGTCCTTGATGCATGGGGGTTATTACAATTCAAGGTGAGATTTGGGTGGAGACACAGCCAAACCATATCAGTCACCCTCCAAAAAAATGACACAAAATCTGAAAGTGCCTTCATTCATTCTACATGTGTATAGTTGTTGCACTCCCCACCTGGAAATTCAGTGAATGTTTCTAGGCTCAGATAATTATCCACAGGCTTTTCATCTGCATGAGAGTCCACTGGGGCAATCTTCATTAAGCAAGACTTCATCTGCATTGCAAGACATCTTCCATCCCTGCTACCGTCACCAGCAATCATCATGACAACCAGAAGAAGGCCTTCATATATTTTCAAATTTCCCACTGAGTTCCACTGCCTTAGACAATTAAGCTTGGAAGTCGGACTCTTCCTGTAGTTTGAGTACTTGAAAATGGGCAGCCAACAGTTCCTTTCAAGATCTCATTTCTGTATCCCTGATGATGTCTCTGGCCGTCGACTTTGTTGATGGCTTTAGAGCAGCTATATCATTTAACACTAGAAATTGGATGTCATGAGTCCTGTGGAAGGGATATTTAATTTCCATTAAAACATGAATTTCATCTGCCCTTGCCATGCTTTTCTTGGTCCTAGCCCAACCTGAGCTGCTGACGTTAAGAACAATAGGATTATTCCATAATTTTCATTTTACTTTTTGCTTTTTGTTTTCCATAGCAGTTTTCTAGAGGATTCCCATTACGCTTCCTCATTACCCGGTGCCCAGAATGAACTTATAGAAGCAGAATATGAGGGGTCCTTTGACAAAGATGAGACCATTTAGAAAATTCCTTTTGTTTGTTGTGATCCATTTTGTAAGGGCAATCACTACATTGTTTTTATTTAAGAGAAAGAGACAAAGGGAAAGAAACAAACAGCTGGTGTTTAATGACTCCGTCAGACCCAATTATAAAACATCAACTAGTTACGTTGATTTGTGTACATCCATGCCTTGGGTATACTTAAAAACATTAGACTGTGCCAGAACTCATCTTGGCTTTGTTTACATTTATCTTTTAAATGTATAAGACTATTGATGGTACCTCACCAAGGTTATAACCCCTTTATAATCATTAATTTTTAATCTAGAAAAGAGTCTTGGAGGCAACAAGACTCATCTATATTTTCTTGGACGCTCAAATGAAAATATACAGGCCTCAAGCATTAGCTAAAATCATCCAGGAAAGCCTTGTCAAAGGTTAGGAATGTGATATCTTTCTGTTTCCAAAAGCAGCAGCCCTTTATTTAAGATGCTTTTCTGTTTAATTTAATTATCTTTGAACTTCCTGTTGAAGGTTTTGAAAAATACATGTTAGAGGGTGGGGAGGGAGTTCAGCATGTCAGGACTGCTACATTTATGAGTGTGGGTCTTTACTAAAGTCTATCTTTGGAGCCAATGCTTTTTTTTTTTTTAATTTTTAAATTTTAAATTCTTACTTTTAGAGATGGAAGTCTCACTCTGTTGCCCAGGCTAGAGTTCAGTGGCACAGTCATAGCTCACTGCAACCTCGATCTCCTAGGCTGAAGCGATCCTCCTGCCTCAGCCTCCCAAGTAGCTGGGACCACAGGCATGTGCCACCATACCCAACTAATTGTTTATTTTTTGTAGACATAGTGTCTCCCTATCTTCCCCAGGCTGGTCTTGAACTCCTACACTCAAGCAATCCTCCCTCCTCAGCTTCCTAAAGTGCTGAGATTACAGGTGTGAGCCACCACATGACCTATGTTTATATTGTTAAATCACCATTGTCGATCTTTAAGGGAGACTTTGTTTTGATGTATGCAAGATTGAATTTTTAGTCATCTCTACATAGTTTTCTCAGATTCCTTTTTTTTTTTTTTTTTTTTTTAAAGATGGAGTCTAGCTCTGTTGCCCAGGCTTGGGTCACTGCAACCTCCGCCTCCCATGTTCCAGCGATTCTCTTGCCTCAGCCTCCCATGTACAGGCATGCCACCACACCTGGCTGATTTTTGTATTTTTAGTAGAGATGGGGTTTTGCCATGTTAGCCAAGGTGTCTTGAACTCCTGACCTCAGGTGATCCACCTGTCTCGGCCTCCCAAAGTGCTGGGATTACAGATGTGAGCCACTGCAGCCAGCCTTCCTTATATTTCTAATAAAAATAAAAAGCTGTATGGGAAGTCAGAACTTGGTTGCTTCATGTCATATTTCCTATTTTTAAGATTTACAGATATTAATGACTCCTTGGGAAAACTGGACTTCAGTCGCCTCTCTCCATCAAAAAACGACTATTGGGCAATGCTGGCTTATAACAGGTCCAAGCTCTGCAACGTCCTCTTCTCCAACGAGCTGCACCGTCGCCTCTCCCCGCGTGGGGTCACGTCAAACGCAGTGCATCCTGGAAATATGATGTACTCCAACATTCATCGCAGCTGGTGGATGTACACACTGCTGTTTACCTTGGCGAGGCCTTTCACCAAGTCCATGGTAAGAGAACAGCTGCTGGCGCCGCAAACACCTTGGGCCCTAGAGAAACCTGCACACATGTGTCTCCACCTTTTTACCTCTTGCAGGCATGAGTCTGGTCTCAGCAATAACATTGTCCTGCCCATCATAAAGGGCTCTTGAACACATTTGCATCAACTTTAGATTAAATCTTTTGGGGTAAATGCGTCTTGGAGGGCTCGGGTGGACCATGTGGGTTTCAGTATCATGTTAAGCATGGCTGCAAGTCCTTATGGAAATGGTGATTTGTTTTTTGTGTTGTTGTTGTTATGTTTTGTTTTTTGGGGGGGGGGTTTTATTCAGAAACTTTGAAAATCTATTTTGTGGAGTGCTTGAAAACTGCTGTTTTGTGTCAGTAGGTGGACAACAAAGATTTGTGACTACTGAATTTTCAGGAGATGTGATTCCTTTGTTTCGTAGAAAATCTGTATCTGATGTTCTAAATTCTTCTTCTAATGGGTGTAATCCTCTGTTGGAGAATCCTTTGACGGCTAGGAGTGTGTTTTCTTCTTTACTTTCCCAAAGACGATTTTGGATGAATCACGGTACTGTGGTTACATTTGGAAGTGTTCACAAGGGTGATATGATGTTTTTATAATTTGATGTTCATTTATCAACCATATTAAGAACATTCTTCTGTGAAACTGTTTTAGTAGGAAGTAATTTGAATGAAGAAAGCATGTTTTCCACAATGTATTTGGTAGATTATTTTTCAAAACCAAAGGACTTCAAAAACATCTTCCTATTAGTGGACACCAGTATTCCAATTACCCAAACTTGAAATCTACTGTACAGAAATCTTCCTTTTCCAAAACACATTTGGCTTTTAGAGATATCACAGGCCTTCACAGTTGAACCTAGGATGTTAATAAAAGAAAGCAAAACAACAACTAAAAAAAGAAGTATCGCTGGCCTATTATCCTCCAACCAATGTCACAGCCTTGGAAACCGTCTGCTGCCTTCTCTTACACTCATTCCCACCTGCCATCCTTAACCTTGGTATTTGGGAACGACTTTTAAAACCACATCAAAAGTCTTTTGAACTGCTTAAAAGAACTGCTTAGGAGGAAATAAGTAAGTACATCTTTTATTTTAATCTCCCAAGTGGTTTTTATGCAAAGTAAACAGACATATTCCGAGAGCTGAACACTTAGGATCAGTTGCAGTGAAGGCACGTATGGAGAGTGGTTCTCCATGCCGCAGGGTGGGATTGATCCCTAGGAAGTGATGAATGAAACTTATCTGCAGGTGGATCACAGAGTTTTGAAATTTCCCCATGACTTTGCTCCTGATGATTGCATAAGCGCAGCCTCTTCATGCCGGTTTCTTTGACCGTGGTTATGCCTCATACTTTGCTCTGTCCTTCAATTGGCATGAAAAGAAAGAATATGGATCTGAACTGGGTGCCAGTGCCGTTTAAATGAGGCATTTAGGAAAGAGGAGAGGAGAAAGGTGGATTCTTCCTTATTTTCTGCTGGCCCAGTGCCTTCCGCATTAGCAAGCCCAATCAACCATCATTTGTAATCTTTGGGTGTTGAGTCATCTCACTAGTATTTGATCACTGATGGGTTCTAAGGAACTCGGTTCGGTGGCATCAGAGAGTTCATTTTCTCCTTCTTCCGTAAAGTCCCTGATCAGAGGGACATAATGGGAAGGATTTAGAGGTGACTCTGTGACTGTATGGAATTTGGTGAAGGGTGATAGAAGCATCTTGTCGTTTGTCATCGACGCAAATGGATGAGGAGTTGTTGACAGAAAATAGTGGAAACTGTTATTCTGTGGCCCTATCACATTGTTTAGGGACTCTGGGCCAGGGCAGGTGGGAAAAGAAGGAAGATAAGTTCTGCTAAAATACAAATGCAGAGTAAATATTTTTATGTATCGGAGAAGAGTTACCTAATATTTAATATAATACGCTTAATAAAGTCAGACTTCAATGTTGACTGGTTGAACCTAACAGGAGTATTTCTAAAAAGTACCAGCAAATTAAGTTGGGTCAGTGACTGTATCATGATACCCGAGTGTTGCTGTTTTGGGGATAAGGGTGCTCAGGACTTGGGCTGAGTGGAAAACCAGAGTATGGGGTTAGAAACGGAGGCAGAAGGATTACCATGTGGGGGAGGATGCACCATGAACTGGACGAAGGTTGCTACTCAGTGAGCACCATACCTGGAGTGTGTCCTAGTGATAACAGATGCCCGACCTCCGTGCCTAATTCCTTTGCCTACCCTAACAGTGTGCAGCAGCCTCTGCCGCACCCTACCACAGTCTCTCCTATTTCCCTGGCAGGAGAGCTCAGAGACCGCTTATGAACAGGTCTCAATGCCTAGAGCAAGGCAAGGCTTGGGAGAAACAGATGTCCTCTGGGAGCAGCCCAGGGTAAAAGATTAAAGGCGCACTAAGCTTTAGGTCCCTGGGTGAGAAAGCTGTGGGAAAATGAGTGGGTAGTTCATGAGAGGGTTTGGAGAAAAGTGGTGACGTCACAAAAATCCCAGGTTTTGTTGAAGTTGTCTGGGGAGGGGCACTCATAGAAAGGGCAGGGGACGTGAGCATTTCCCTTGTGCTTGAGATGGAATTTGACATGGCTTCCTGGTGGTGGCAAGAAAAGAAAGTGTCAACCTGGGGCAGTGGACCTCGCAGCTCTCCTGCTAATGGTGCTGATGGCTAAGCTCAGCTCTTACCCTTGACCACTGGAACAACTTAGGTTACCAGCGATCTGAGTCTGTCTCATTAAGACGATAATTGCGATACAGGTTGGTGTAAGGACTGACAGTAATGCATATAACATCAATAATGATGGATATAGAATTTCTGCAATGATTATAATCTGGCTCTCCAGTAAGGTAGCCACAGGCCACATGTGGCTGGGTTTCTAATTGTGATTGAGAGGGTTAGCATAGACGCAATCTCCCTATCACCAGATGGCTAGTGTGGTCTGCCTTGTCTGCCTTTCACCTTAGAGTGGGTATTTGCTTCTGATATGAGTATTGCTGGAGTACACATTCCAATGCATGAGGTCAAGGGAGCAAGAAATACAACCCAGCCTTGTGCTTCGAAACCCTGCCTTCATTTCTTCCCTGTAGCCGGCTCCCTTAAGTATTAAACAGCAGTATTCTAATATCAACGTCCCTTTTTTATTTGCTGTGACTTGCTGTGACTACGGTGATTTTAGTTACAGTAATTAGGTCACCCTTCATGGAGTCAGGCTATTTTAAGTGCCTCTTTAAGGAATATTGTTGCAGATCAGTAATTTTACAATTGGATGTTCTTGTGCAACTTTATTAAATGTAATCTGTCTTTTAAATGTTGCCCTTTTACAGTTATACATTTCTAATTGTTGCTGTAAATGCATTATCACTTTGAAATTAATTAATTTTTCCATTTTGGCTGCCTGCAGTATAATAATCACTAATGAGAAACTCACAAGAATAAATTCTCAGCACAGCGGCCCCTACTGGTAAAGCCATGTCTCTGCCTCCCTCTTCCTCTTGAGATGTAGAGAACTGGACAAGTGAATTGGGGGGTTCTGGGGGAGAAGTATTTGTTTCCTCCTTCCTCCAATTTATGGTAAAATAAAAATCACAGATAAACTTGGAAATTGAGTTATTTTTAAATGCTCTTCTAAAAAAGATGCAAGATACTTCAAATAGCTGCTTCTAAAATATGTTAAAGGAAACTAACATTTGCTGAGCACTTTCTCATAATGAAGTCACGTCATGCGTGCATTGCCTGTTTATTTTCCTGTCTCTAGAACATTCTTTTATGCAGTTAAATTACTCTAAAATGTTTTGCACATGCATGCATTAGTATGTATTTGGTAAGAATTTCTGAGTTGGTGAAAAAATGTATTGTATTTTAGTATCTATATTTGTATATACATATTATTCTATGGGTTTTAATTCACAAAACTGGGCGTTGTATCTGGTGCACATAGGGATTTTCAAGGCTAATCTTGGCTTTTTGCAGTTGTAGCCATGTGTGATGACTTTAGAATCCTACCGCACTTCCAAATAGAGATGCAGGTTGGCAGTTTATCCCACATACCACGATGCTTTATGTATCAGCATATATTTTCATTAATTTCTCATAATTTCTATTAGAATTAATAATTCCAAGTTCTGCAGTCTTAGAATTATTATCTTTATTTTGTAGTTGAAAAGCAGAGAGCTCACCCAGCGTGTTCAGTAAAATGATATACCAGCCTTGTAAACTTTCACTTGCTACTCACAGCTGCCTTTGCTGCATCCAGTGCACAGTAGTTCCCCTTCCATCTATAGCTACTTATGCAGTTATGCTTCCTTTTTTAAATGTTTGACAGCACCTTCACTGAAATGAATGCCGCACCCCTCCTCCTTTTTTTTCCACATAAGCTTTCATTTCTGGTAAACGCATCCTTGCCAGGGTTCCCAGGTCCAAGCCAGTCCTTTGTGGACCAGTATGTAAATGGGAAGCTGAGCACTGTCACGTGCCTCTTAGGAGGGTTTTGTGCAACCAAATATTTGTGTTGGCAGGTAACAGTAGAAAGAATATCATGTGTTAGGGTAGCAAGAGCTTAGCAGATGTTTTAGGGAACTGCGTTTTCAAATCATTTTACATTAAAAAATGGCTTACGTTTATGGAACTTCTGCGGCGATCGGGTTACGTTTCCTGTGCCCGCGTAAAGCCAGTCATCGTGCTGAGTTGTAACGGATGTGCGGCTACCCTGCTAATGGATGGGCCGGCAAGGCTGGTTCTGTTGCAAAGTTATAAATTATAGCTAGAAAAAGCACAAAATGTCATTCTTCTAACCTTCGTGAAAGCTAAACGGGGTAATTCTGCCCTTGAATAACCCGCTGCAGGGTGATTTATAGTTGTTACAATTTAAAACATGATGAAGGAGATAATAGATGTTGATTTGTTCTTGAAATTAGTATTTTAGAAAAACACTTCTCCCCCTTTCCACCTTTAAACATACCTGCAGCTGACTACACTATAGATGCCATCAAGGACAAAGTCCCCTGCTTGAATGTGTGTTGGTACATTGGTGTATCACATACAAAGCAGAGGGTGTATGAAACAGGCTTCTTTCTGTTGGGAGGGGGTAATATGATTTTCAAAGTGGAAATTTCATTGTATTCTTCATGAATCTAAACATTTCGAGACTCCCGAGTGAGGACTGAATTCTCTGGTTGCCTTTCTCTTGCCAGTCCAGATATGTTAGAAAACTGAACTCTCAGGACCTCTCTGTCGTTGGACCACACTGGCGCTTTCCTGCAGTTGCCTGTCAACAGAAGGACCCAGTAGCTGCCTGGGCTCCTCTCACCCTGCCTGAGGCCACCTTGTCACAGCCTGAAACATTCTTCTTCCTGCCCTGGATTAGCATTAGCATTGGTTTTAGTAGTCTTTCGTCATTATGTCCAAAGCTTTTAAGTTTACAGTGCTTGCTTAGTCCAGAGACCAATGGATATAAGTAAGTTGGAAAAGAGCAAAGGATTTAGAATCATGAGAGTTGTATTCAAAACGCAGCCTCAGCTACCTTTTAGTTACATAATTTTAAAATGATTTGACCTTTCTGAGGTTAATTTTCTACATCAGTTTAGCTGCTTTAGGCCACAAGTTATTAACACCCACTTAAAGGTGGTTGGAATAATAGAGTTTTTGCTTTCCCACGTGTCCAGAGGAGCTGAGGCAGCAAGGGTTGTGTTTGGCTACTATATTGGTGGCTCCTTTGTGATGATCTTCACTTTTGCCTCATGCTTACAAGATGGCTTCTATGGTGCCAGCCATTGCATCCTACTTGATAAGGTCTGAAGGCACAGATGGTGGGATGAGACTCCTCATTGCACGCCTTTTTCCTTTATCAAGAGAGAGAGCATTCTGCTTCAGAACCGTCCTCCTGAGTTGACTTCCCGTGAGACTCCACTGGTTGGGACTGAGTCACTTATGCAAATCCTCGATATAAAGGAGGCTAGAAAAGTGGATAACTGGCATTTTGAGCTTCTAGAGTGGGAGGCAAACTCTGATTATGGGGAAAAAGGATAGGGTAAGGGTGTTGACGCCGGCACTGTTGAATAGGTGTGTATATTTTAATAGTTTTCTCATTTATCAAATGGAAATGCTGTCTATTTTATAGGGTGGTTGTGAGAGGAAGTGAGAGTTAAAATGAAAGGCATCTAGTCTTATCCGGTCCCCATCCACTTCACCCACCATACCTCAAGCCGCTTCTGGCTCCATGCTCTTTTCCTCCTTTGGGTTTTGAAACGTATTGTTCTTCAGCCTAGAATACTCCTCCTCCGCTCTTAATTTCTACCCATCCTGCAAAACTCAGTCCAAACAGCACACGTCAAGGAAGCAGTTTTGGTCTCTAAGATTATATCAAGCTCTCCAATATGTTCTCTCGGAACAGCCGCTGCCTAGAATACTATCTGACTCCTAATAGCACTCCTAATATACTGAATGAGTAAATGAAGAGTCCTCAGAATTTCTTCTTCATAACATTTCACACAATACAACTGCAATTTAAAAGGATAATTTCTGTAGTTTTTTGTTTTTTTGTTTTTTTTTTTTTTTTTTTTTTTTTTTGAGATGGAGTGTCTCTCTGTCACCCAGATTGGAGTGTAGTGGCACAATCTCGGCCCACCTCCATGCCTCCCAGGTTCAAGCGATTCCCCTACCTTAGTCTCCTGAGTAGCTGGGATTACAGGCACCTGCCACCACATCCGGCTAATTTATATATTTTTAGTAGAGACGGGGTTTCACCATGTTGGCCAGGCTGGTCTTGAACTCCTGACCTCAGGTGATCCACCTGCCTTGGCCTCCCAAAGTATACTGGGATTACAGGTATGAACCACCATGCCTGGCCTGTAGTTTCTTTTTCTTTTTCCCTTTCTTTCTCTTCTCTTCTCTCCCCTCTCCCCTCTCCCCTCCCCCCTCCCCCTCCCCCCTCCCTCCCTCCCTCCCTCCCTTCCTTCCTTCCTTCCTTCCTTCTTTCCTTTCCTTCCTTCCTTTCTTCCTTCCTTCCTGCCTTCCTGCCTTCCTGCATTCCTGCCTTCCTGCCTTCCTGCCTTCCTTCCTTTCTTCCTTCCTTTCTTCCTTTCTTTCATTCGTTCTTGAGGTGGAGTTATCTTGCTCTGTCACCTGGGCTGGAGTGCAGCGGCATGATCTCGGCTCACTGCAGCCTCCGCCTCCCGGGTTCAAGCGATTCTCCTGTGTCATCCTCCCAAGTAGCTGGGATTACAGGCACGCACCACCACACATGACTGATTTTTGTATTTTTAGTAGAGACAGGATTTCACCATGTTGGCCAAGCTGGTCTCGAACTCCTGATCTCAGGTGAGCCACCACACCCAGCCTGTAGTTTCTTATTTAACGTCTGGCTCCCCTTCTCTTGACAGTGCTGTTTTTGCCTCACCTCACCGTATCCCTGGTCCATACAGTAAATTCTCAGTAAACGTTTGTAAATGAATACATGAAAGATGACTCAATAAATGAGAGTTCTTACTGTACTTCTTATCCTTTATGCCTCTGAGGTAGGCAAGGAATTACAGTTTAGAATGTGTAAATACGTAAAAGATAAGGCAAGGAGAGCTGCCCAGAGTCACACAGCAAGTACCGAAGGCCCCCCAAGCTCACGGTCAAATGACATGTAAGGGACATACCCAGCAGTGTGGGTATGTGTGGAGGGAATGAAAGTAAGGAGAGAGAGGCGAGGCACAGGGGAGACAGGAGAAGGTTAGAGCTAGACAGCTCTCGGGTCCAACCCTAGCTCCCTCCCATTCTAACTCTTGGGCAAGGTTCAAAACCTGATTAAGATTCACGGGTAAAACTGAGATGTTAGAACTACCTCATGGGCTTGTCTTGAGAATTAAAGACATTATGAACTCAGCGCTTCTACAGTGTGCTAGACGCTTAAGAAATGTTAACTACTATTGTTATTGACTTGCAGTAGAAATTAAAGATTATGAATGTTCAGCATTCAGAACATACTAGATACTCAATAAACATTATTATTGCTGTCATTATTACCATTATTTTCCCCAACTTTACTGAGGTATGAGTGACAAATAAAAATTTCATATATATGTGTGTGTGTGTGTGTGTCTCTGTGTGTTTGTGGCTGGGCATGGTGGCTCATGCCTATAGTCCTAACAGTTGATGAGGCCAAGGTGGGAGGATGACTTGAGCCTGGGAGTTAAGGCTGCAGTGAGCTACGATGGTGCCCCTGCACTGCAGCCTGGGTGATATAGCGAGACCCTATCTCTAAAGAAAATAAAAATTATATGTATTCATGGTGTGAAATGTGATGTTTTGATACACATATGCATTGTGAAATGACTACCACAATCAAGCTAATGAACACATCCATCACCTTACATAGCTATCATTTTTTGTGTGTGGCAAGAGCATTGAAAGTCTAGTCTCAGCAATTGTCAAGTATATAATACATTATTATTATAACTATCGTTAAGTGTATTCACCATGCTGTACAGTAGATCTCCAGAACGTATTCATTCTGTCTAACTGAAACTTAGGATCCTTTGACCACTATCTCCCCATTCACCACCCCCTCCCACTTCCTCACTACCAGCCCCTACTGGGAACTGCCCTCTACTCTCTGCTTATGTGAGTTTGACTGCTTTAGATTCCACACAGAAAGTGATATCACAGAGTATTTGTCTTTCGGCTTCTGGCTTATTTCACGAGAAATTGATGGCTTCTCTTCCCATTGTTTAAAAATACCCATTGTCCTAATGATGGCACTGTGTCTGTCATAAAAGGCCTAATTCTCCCTGTTAACACTGAACATAAAATCCTCATATGGACCAGGCACGGTGGCTCACGCCTGTCATCCCAGCACTTTGGGAGGCCGAAGCGGATGAATCACCTGAGGTCGGGATTCAAGACCAGCCTGGTCAACACTGCGAAACTCTGTGTCTACTACAAAGATAGAAAAAAATTGGTCGGGCGTGATGGCTCTTGTCTGTTGCCCCAACTACTTGGGAGGCTGAGACATGAAAATCTCTTGAATCTGGGAGGTGGAGGTTGCAGTGAGCTGACATAGCAGCATCACTGCACTCCAGCCTGGGTGACAGAGTGAGATTAGAAAACAAACAAACAAACAAACAAACTGTATGTCCAAGCCTCAGGAACCACTAAGACAGATTACACGCTGGTCATCAGAACTCAGTAGACTTCCACAGTGCAGATTTTAAGCTCCGCCCCCTGTTGCCTGTTTTACTAGCACCAACAGCACACCTTAGCTTGGAGGAAACATTGGCCACTTTCTTGTTAAAATCAAAGAGAAGGAAACTAGATCTGCGTTTGTGAGGCTGTAGTATCTCATCACTGTATTTTTTCTGCCTTGCTTTATGGTGTCTTAAGTCAGCCTCAGCCTTTGTTCCTGAATGAGCACCCGAGAGGGGAAGAAAGTGACTATCTGGCCTTAATATGTGTGACAAATTATTTAATGAACATTTAACCAAGATTTGCAATTCCCCTAGTTTTATCTTTCTGGTTTCCTTTTCTTCTGTGTACCCGTTGGCATTTTGGTAATGCACTGCCTCTTTATAACTCTTTCTAGCTCTTGTATTACTTTTCTTTTTTCTTTTAAGTTTGTGGTGCCTTCTTTGATCCTCCCCTCTTTCAGTTTCCTTTTCTCCGGTTTCATACTTACTTCCAGTGATTTTTGGCTGCAACACAGTTTAGATATTGGAGGCCAGCGTGATTAAACTGAGGCCAGGAGTTTGTATTGCCCCATGATGATGTTTCTGGAATGTTTCTTCTATGAACATTGATTTTTGTATAACTCACTGGACATGTTGATTTTTCCCTGTGAGGTGTAAGGTAATGTTTTCCTAGCAAAAACAAAGAGGGCTCAAACCTGGTGCTCGGAATCATCGGGAAATGGAACCCCTCTCCCTCTTCTTGTTACACCAAGAAAAAGGAATACTTTGCAAATCAGCTGAGAACATGTTCCCAGCTCTGTGCCGGGCTTTATGGTCATGGGTTTCCTTCTTTATGTCTTACTCATCTAATGTCATTTTAGAGTGTGCTCTCGTTAGACAATTGTGTGTCTCTGAGCAAATCACTTATCCTCTCTTGTCCTCAGTTTTCTTATCTGTTAAATGAATCCGTTAACCAAGCATGGTCATCCTGTGGGTTAATAGAACAGTTTAATTTGAAAGGAAATAAACGGAGACTAACAGGGGCCCGCAGATACAGTATTTCATAAATTTTGGATGAAAACCGAACCCACCATCGTTTTGTAAGAGAGTGGATATTTTCATGTCGAAAATTGTAGGAAGGACACAGTTACGGAACAAGGAACAGTTCTTTCAATGGAATATATTTGACTTCAGAGAGAACCCACTCAAATGCTGGTGTGACTGTTTTTCCCTTTTACTGTTACTTTTGGAAGTGATGGGATTGTCCTTGGAACGACTGGCCTAGAAAATGCTACAGGTATCATTTAAGCTCCATAATTCTTCGGTATGTGTTTCAGATCCCAGGTTCCAAACCTGCAGTAAAACTTGCTGCATCTCAGTTAATCGTGTAGTAAGCCAGGTAAGCCCATCTGTAACATGCAGACCTTTCTGGACGTACCACCTCGTGGGGTGAAGGGAAAGAAATGTTACAGGTTGACATCAGGGTATAAGCTGTGGTAGAGTTTAGATTCTTTTTATCCAAAAGCCATTCTTTCAGCCTGTGCCCTTTTGTAACTATCATACCCCATCCACTTCCAGAAAGGATTTGGGGCATTGGTCAGTAAAGGGGGAAAATGTTCTAGAAGAAGGGCTCTCACCTGAATAAATTGGTGTGTGGGCCACAAAAAGTTTGGCACGAGATCTTTTTGATGTGCAGGCATTCCTTCATTTAACAGATATTGAGCATCTAACATGATCCAGGTGTTCCGCTAGGGACAGAATGCTAAACAAGTTCCCTGTCCTCATGGGAACCATATGTTGGGAAGACAGACGATAGGCATGAAGGGAGAAACCACTCTGACTTCAGCCCGGGAAGGAGCTTTAATTTGAGTGATTGTTTTCACCAATTCATCTTCACAGAAAGAAATAATATGATCACCTTTGGTTAGTAAACAAAACAAATAAGCAAACAAGTTTACAGGCTGAGGTGGGCTGGATCACTTGAGGCCAGGAGTTTGAAACCAATCTAGCTAACACGATGAAACCCTGTGTCTACTAAAAAAAAAAAAAAAAAAAAAAAAAAAATTAGCTGGGCGTGGTGGAGCTTTCCTGTAGTCCCAGCTACTCAGGAGGCTGAAGCACGAGAATCACTTGAACTCTGGAGGTGGAGGTTGCCATAAGCAGTGATCGTGCCACTGTTCTCTAGCCTGGGTGACGGAGCAAGGTTCTCTCTTGGGGCGGGGAGTGGGGGTGTAGGGGGGAAAGAAAAGAAACAGCTTTACTTATGTTTTTGGTGAGCCTAGCCTTTGCTCTGCTTTGGAAAACGGGCGCGTCCTTTGGCCAAAAGAGTCAAATGCGTAGCTGGCTGTATGTGGACTGATAAGTGGGTTATTTTGCTTCTTTTAGGTCTGGAAAGGCTAACTGAAAAACAGAAATGCTCATGGTATCGATGTCTTTTTCTTCCTTTGGTGTGATGAAAAGGTACCAGTAGGGATCATCCATAAAACTAGTTAGTAAACTATCAGTTTAATGTACAAAGGTCAAGAAATATACACATCATACTTGAGACCATGTTCCAGAGAACATTTTGTAACCTGTGAAGCTCTTTTCAAGTCTTAGATAGGAAGTATGGAACAAGTATGGCCTTTTGACTGAGGAGGTCTTGGTTTTTTTTTCCTTTTCCTGAAATACTGAGGACTGTATTAATTGGGAACTTCCTATTAATATAAATACATTTCGAAATATGTTTTTCTTTTTTGAGACAGAGTCCCACTCTGTCCCCCAGGCTGGAGTGCAGTGGCATCATCTTGGCTCACTGCAACCTCTGCCTTTCGGGTTCAAGTGATTCTTGTGCCTCAGCTTCCCTAATAGCTGGGAGTACAGATGTGCACCACCACACCGGGCTAAATTGTTTGTATTTTTAGTAGAGATGGGGTTTCGCCATGTTGGCCAGGATGGTCTCGAACTCCTGGCCTCAAGTGATCTGCCCACCTCAGCCTCCCAAAGTCCTGGGATTATAGGCGTAAGCCACCATGCCCAGCCCCAAATTTTTTTTTTGTTTTTTTTGAGATGGATTCTTGTTCTGTTCTGCAGTATGGTGGCGTGATCTCGGGTCACTGCAGTCTCCACCTTCTGGGTTGGTCTTGGGTTTAAATATCGAATTTTGCCCCTTGCCTTCTCCATGGCCTTGGTCAACATCCTGAAGTCTCAGGTCCTTTTCCGCCTTTGCTGTGACACCAGATGTTGCCTGCCTCAGGCGGTTGTTGCAAGGACCGAAGACAGGAAGGCCTGGAAAGACTTGGAAGCATTTCTGTCACATCCCAGGAACTCAGTAAATGCCAGCAAGGGTTATTATTGTGATGATTTTACTACTACTATTATGGATATTATAATTAATATTCTTATTGTTCATTATTGCCTTATGAAAATTACTTATGATATGTTTTTCTCAGTATTTGGTGAACGTCAACTATAGTACCAAGTGTATACTTTCTTTTGTTTTGTTTGTTTGTTTTTTGTTTTGGGAGATGGAGTCTCTCTCTGTCTCCCAGGCTGGAATGCAGTGGCATTAGCTCACTGCAGCCTCCGCCTCCAGAGTTCAAGCCATTCCCCAGCCTCAAACTCCTGAGTAGCTGAGATTACAGGCATGTGCCACTACACCCGGCTAATTTTTATATTTTTAGTAGAGGCAGAGTTTTGCCATGTTGACCAGGCTAGACATGAACTTCTGACCTCAAGGGATCTACCCACCTTGGCCTCCCAAAGTGCTGGGATGACAGGCGTGAGCCACTGCCAAGTGTATACTTATTTTAGGTGTATTATGCTGTGCCCTATGCTTTTCTTTGCTATACTGGAAGGTCATGATGGCTGAATGTCTTATTTATGCTTCTCTGTACTCTGTCCACTACAGTGCCTTGCAAAAGTAAGGTTTTTAGAAACGTTTGAGTAGTTATTTCCTGTTTTCTGAAACAAACAAGCAGATTATTTGATCTTATAAAAATCTGGCTCAGTTCAAGTTTGCTGTGTAGCCTTGGAAGGGACCCTGGGCAGATGGATTTTCTAAAATTATAGAGGAAACTAGATCTGTAACTCTGTACATTTACTCCGATGCCAGTAACAATGGCAATATTTTAATACTATAATAAATTTTTTCTTAAGCATTCGCTGTAAATCAGTACATCTGTGTAAAGCAACTTATTTCATCATCATGTGGAATTTCTACATCCTGTAGAAGTTCAAGAAAAGTGTCCTCCTTTTACAGACAAGGAAACTGAAGTTTAGAAGTGCTAAGTAAACTGTCTTAGTTCACTGAGCTAGTAAGTGATAGGGATGGAATTGAATCCATATTTATCAGAGGTGAAAGTGTATGTGTAATTATTCAACTACATTTATGTAGATATCTGCATACATGCATGCCCCCCTTAGACTCCATTGTTCCAAAAGGTAATGATAACAAATTAAAAATTAGTGGGAAGTGGAAGGAAGTGCAAAAGTAGACATTTACTTGAGAAAGAAAAAAGAAACCATGCAGGATTCTGTTTCACAAACCTGTACAGCTGTCACTGGGGAGTTGGCAGAGGGGTACTGGAGGAAGGCAGACTTTGTTGTAAGCTGATAGCAGCCAAAGAAAGCAGAAGAACATCATCATTATTATTACTATTATGGAGTCAGAGTCTCCTTTTGTCATCCAGGCTGGAGTGCGGTGGCATAGTCTCCGCTTTCTACAACGTCCACCTCTTGGGTGTAATCGATCCTCCTGCCTCAGCCTCCCAAGTAGCTGGGATTACAGGCACCCACCACCACACCCAGCTAACTTCTGTATTTTTTGTGCAGACAAGGTTTCACCATACTGGCCCAGCTCGTCTCGAACTCCTGACGTCAAGTGATCCGCCTGCCTCAGCCTCCCGATGTGTTGGGATTACAGGCATGAGCCACTGCTTCTGGCCTAGAAACTGTTATTAATAGAAGTTCTGAGACGATGGCCTTGCTCTCATTACTTGCCCCCAATCCATGCAGTGAAATACTGGCCTGTGAGTATGTGGTCCCTTCAGCTCATTTTTTGAAGCTGACCGAAGGACCACAGCAATTCATAACAGGGGAGTAAAATTCCTCAAGATGAGCAAAACAGAAATGCAGAAATTAATAAAATTGTGTGTATTAGTTATCTATCACTGCATAACAGATTACCTCAATAGTTAGCAGGTTAATACAACACACATTCATTATATTACAGTCTCTGTAGATTAGGAAGCAGCCATGGCTTAGCTGGGCTGTCTGCTTTAGGGTCTCTCATGCTGCAATCAAGTTGTCCACTGGGCTGGAGTCATCTTCTTACCAACAACGCTGGCGTCCCAAAAGAATGGGGTCTTTGCCTGTTGGGTGTCATGAAGGTAACACACAAAACCGAAGGTGAGTGTCAAGCAGTACAGGCTTTATTCGGTGGTCATGGAATTGAGAAGCAGGAGCGTGCTCACAAATTTACAGATCAGCTGCTCCACTAATGAGGGGTGAGGAAGTTAAAATATAGACATTGTTGTTGTTGTTTTAATGAAGAAGCTGGACATTAAAATCAAGGGGAGAAATAATCATGTCTTCTCTTGAGATGGGCAGTGAACTTCCTGGAACCAGAGTGTTGCCTTCGTTGTTTGTGTATTTTTTTTTTTTTATTATTTTTGAGATGGAGTCTCCCTCTGTCACCCAGGCTGGAGTGCAGTGGTGCGATCTCGGCTCACTGTAAGCTCTGCCTCCCGGGTTCATGCCATTCTCTTGCCTTAGCCTCCCGAGTAGCTGGGACTACAGGTGCCCGCCACCACGCCCAGCTAATTTTTTAATATTTTTAGTAGAGAGGGGTTTCACGGGTTAGCCAGGATGGTCTCGATCTCCTGACCTCATGATCCGCCCGCCTCGGCCTCCCAAAACGCTGGGATTACAGGCATGAGCCACCGCACCCGGCTGAATGTTGCCTTCCTTTTTATCCTTTTATGGCTTCTTCTGATCATTGTCATGGTGATTATCAACTGTCATGGTGCTGGTGAGAGTGCCATTTAGCATGGAAATGAGATTATAATGAAGCCTGAGGTCTTTTTTAAGTCCTTGGGTCAGCTGTTTTGGTTCTAACAAATCTCAGCTGGGCTGGTTACAGAGGGAACTTTTTATCATAGGTGTCCTGTTTCTTAAAGATAAGCAGCGTTATTACAGGGTAGAAATTCAACTGTCATGTAGGCATTATAGCAGGTAACAATCTCAAGGCTCAAGGGGGAAGGATCTACTTCCATGCCAATGTGGTTGCTGGCAGGACTCAGTTCCTTATGGGCCAGTGGATTGAAGGCTTCCTTTCCTTCCTGGTATTTGGTTCCTTGCCACGTAGGGCTCTCCATCATGGCTGCTGGCTTTATGGAAGCAGGTAAGCCAAGAAGGAAATGGAATCCATTGGTAAAACGAAAGTCACAGTTCTTTGTAATGTAACCACAGAAGTGCCATCTTACTGCTTTTGCCATATTCTTTTTGTTAGAAGGAAATCACTGAGTCTGATCCTTGTTAAAGGGGAAAGGATTTCACAGTGGTATGAATCCTGAGAGGCAGGGGTCATCAGGGCCAGCTACCACACTCTACAAGTTGAGTTTTGTTTTGGATTTTAGTGCGTTTTGGAGGCCCTGCTACATGGTGGTAGATTTACTCACAGGACTTGATGATTTTTCTTGGCCTGCCTGAAGCCATAGCATTTATTACGGATAATTTTGTCTTTTCTTTGGTCTTTTCCTGTTTGCATCCTTTCGTCATCCTTATCTTCCCTCTTTCTGGGCTGAGAGAGGCACCAAATGCACCCATTTAAAAAATTATATAAATATGTATATGTATGTGTGTATGTGTATATATATACACACATATATATATGTTTATGCTTTATGATGGGAGATAAGATTTAGTCCTTTAATAAGAAAGCTTATGAAAAGAATAAACAAACCAGTAGATAAAGTATCCTAAAGTCAAGTATTTGTTTTCGTGTTGCTTTAGTAGAAGGGGCCCTTGTTAATCGATGGCCCAAATCATCTTTCTAAAGAAATGTGTATTGCAGAATTTGGACTTGAGTTATAAAAACTAGCCGGAAAGTGTGAACTTTTTTTTTTAAGCCATAAAGCTAGGTAAGGCTGGCCAATCATTTCAAAGTTTGTGTAGAATATCTAGACTATATGTAATCCTAGGATTTGTTGCTGTATTGTTATGATTTTTTTTTTAAGCAGGAAGCTAAAAAAGAAAACCACTTTTTGCTGCTTTTAGAAAATAGGTTTGAGATTTATTTTGAATACTAAAGTTTGGTTTTCATGTTATAAAGCCAACCATGTTAAAAATGTATAATAAATAAAGTATCTAATTTAGCAAAATTCAAATTTCCCCCATGAAATATCAAGCTCTTTTACTGAGCTGGACTTTTTGCTTCTTCACATGCCACCTTGTGTAGAACTTGAACCACTTTAAACATCGCATCCTTGAGTTTCATATGATGGGGTCTCTTGAATCATTTACATTTTGAAAAAAGAAAGTGAAATATTATTTAAGAAGCCAAAGTAATCCACGAGAATGTATGGTGTTTGTTCAGCTGGATATCTTATTTATTTGAAGTACTGAGAGAGAAATCTCTTCTGACTGCTCAAAAAAGGGAAGAATAAACAGTGAGAGTGTCCAAGTAATCTGAGCTAAAAAGTTCCTTCTTTCAGAGAAAAGTTATAAAAAGTATATTTGCTGGGTCCAAAAAAAATACTGTATATCAACTACTGAGAGCTGCATAATGTTTTCTTAGTATTCTCACTCTTTAAAAGAAAAAAGAAAACCTGTAAAATTTGGGAACTTAAACTTTTTTTGATGTTTTTATATTTCTAGGCAGGTGAATGCAGTAAGTCTGTTTTTTGGTTTTAGAACATAACATTTCTTGTTGGCTATTGTGTGTTCTACATGTATGATTTGTCTCTCTGTTAATTCTCTATAACCATAAACGACCAAATAATGAAATTACCATGGCTGAATTCTGCATATTAACCCAGAGCAGATTTCCTCTGAGAAAGATTATAAGGTGGTGCCTAAAAGAAAAAATTATAATATATTTCAAAAGAATTAGATTCTGAAATATACCCAATAATGAAAACAATATAGTTCTCTTCTGCTTTTTGTCCTTCCTATTCCAAGCACTGGAAAGGAGCTGGCATATTTCTTATGTATGAAAAGTAGAAGAATATATTGGATTCCTTTATCCCTAACCTGGAAGAGTCTTTCTTGGACTGCAGTTTGCTTTCCCATTATACTTAAGCTTGTTTATTGCACCTTCCAGTGTCTCTTTATCTCATTGCCAAGCTAAAGGCTCTGTTGGGTTCTTATTTGAACCCAGAGTGGAGGCCGATTTCATCCAAAACCATTGTCTTTTTAAATTAGAAACTAAACTCACCTTTTCCAAGTCCTCCTCACCATGTATAGGTCCTCATGTTAGTCTGTAATGTGAAGATATGAAATGTATTTGATACAATAGGAGATTGACTGATTTTTCACTGAAAGAATATACATTCTGCAGAACTAGAAGAAAGATAATAAGACAACTCACATTTCTTAGGACTCAGTTTGCTCAGGCTCTGTTCCAAGTACGTTTCATGTGTCGAACTCATTTATTTTCCATAGTCCACTACCAACATGGCGGCATGGGGAGGAGCTGAGAAGAGCGTATTTCGCTGAGTTTGGTTGCAGAAGGATGCAATGTGAGGTAGCAGACGTGCCATAAGAACACAGGATCTTGAAGTTGAAGAAACCAGCCTGGAATGAATCCAGGCACTTCCTTTTAGTGACCTACTGGCCAGCCACATTACCTCTTTGGGCTTTGGGTTTTCTTTTTCACTGTAAAATGGGGAAAGTAGCTCCCACATCTTTGGGCTGTTGATGGGGGGTGTATAGGACACAGCTCAAACCTTTGGTGTATAGTAGATACTAAATGTAATGCTCGTCTTCTTCATGTGCTACCAGTTAATGTGAATTTTACTGACATCTTACTGATTTCTGAGGCCATACAGACAGTTATTGTCAAGGATATTACTGATTATCTGACGCCCAAACATACGGAGTTATGCCACTGCAGGTGAGAAATACCCTTCAATTCTTGATTCTAAGGAAAATCCTTGGGGAACTGCCACCATTTCTTCCATTTGATAATGAAATTATAACATCGTGTACAGTTGGAACCCTCAGTTCAACACTGCCTTTTTTCAGGCCATATTAATGCAATGGTTAGCATATCAACTTGTTTCCATTTTTAGTGAATCTAATGCATTATATTCACCTTGTTCTCTGCTGTTCTTTCTTTGTTTCTTTTTTTTTTTTTTTTTTTTTTTTTGAGACGGAGTCTTGCTCTGTCACCCAGGCTGGAGTGCAGTGGCGCGATCTCAGCTCACTGCAAGCTCCGCCTCCTGGGTTCACGCCATTCTCCTGCCTCAGCCTCCAAGTAGCTGGGACTACAGGCGCCCACCTCCGTGCCCGGCTAATTTTTTGTATTTTTGGTAGAGACGGGGTTTCACCATGTCAGCCAGGATGGTCTGGATCTCTTGACCTCGTGATCCACCCGCCTCGGCCTCCCAAAGTGCTGGGATTACAGGTGTGAGCCACCGTGCCCCACCGTGCATGTTCTTTCTTTAAGTCATGTTAGATCCCTTTTTTCGAAGCAGGTCAAATTTGAATTAATAAAATGATTTATGTTGAAGTACAGGCATATCCCACAGAATCTCTTAATACCAGGCCAAAAGTAACTTTATCTTGATCTGTACTTTGGACATATTTCTGAATTGTCCACACTCAACAAAAGAGTTTGCACAACACCCTTTGAACAAATGGATATTTGAAAACCATCCTGTCTTCAGTTTTAGATTTTTTTCAATTTTTTTTTTTACTCTCATATGATTCACATGCTAGTTATTGAATGCAGTCTGCCAGCAGCCCAGATGGCAGATCTTTTAATTAGATATGTATGTGTTCATGTGTGTATGCATGTGTGTGTACATGTAATCACAGTTCATCAAGGACCTAATAAGTATTTCTCTCTCTCTCTCCTTTTTTTTTTTTTTTTTAAAGATGGAGTCTCACTTTGTTGCCCAGGCTGGAGTGCAGTGGCGTGATCTTGACTCATTGAAACCTCTGCCTCCTGGATTCACGCTATTCTGCCTCAGCCTCCTGAGTAGCTGGGACTATAGGCATGCACTACCACACCTGGCTAATTTTTATGTTTTTAGTAGAGACTAGGTTTTACCATGTTGGCCAGGCTGGTATTGAACTCCTGACCTCCATGTGATGTGCCCACCTTAGCCTCCCAAAGTGCTGGGATTACAGGCATGAACCACTGTGCCTGGCCTTAATAAATACATACTTATGTCTTTCGATCTTTTTCTGTTTTTCTACTATTCCCTTTCCCCTATGACTGCTATTGTTTTCCAGTGAGCTATTTATATATATAAAGAGAGAGAGAGAGGGAGAGAGAGGGAATCTTACTCTGTTGCCCAGTCTAAAGTACAGTGGCAAGATTACAGCTCACTGTAGCCTCAAGAGCCTCAACCTTCTCGGCCTAAGTGGTCCTCCTCTCTCAGCCTCCCGAGTAGCTGGGATTACAGGCACCCACCTTCATACCTGGCTAGTTTTTGTATTTTTGTGAAGATGGGGTTTCATCGTTTCATCATGTTGGCCAGGCTGCAGCTATTTATATCTTAAATGTGTATTTGTAAAAAAATTTATTTCTCATCCCTGTGTGGTAGCTCATTTCTGTAATCCTGGCACTTTGGGAGGCCGAGGTGGGAGGATCACCTAAGGTCAGGAGTTTGAGAACAGCCTGGCCAATATGGTGAGACCCCGTCTCTACTAAAAATACAGAAATTAGCTGGGCATGGTGGCGGTGACTGTAATCCCAGCTGCTTGGGAGGCTGAGGCAGGAGAATCGCTTGAACCCGAGAGGTGGAAGTGGCAGTGAGCAGGGATCACGCCATAGCACTTCAGCCTGGGCAAATGAGTGAGACTATGTCTCAAAAAAAAAAAAAAAAAAAAAATTTATTCAGTTCATTTAAGATGGTTTATGAAGACAACAAGAGCTAGCAATAGCAATGCAAATGGACGCTTGCAAACAGTAAGGACTCAATACGTGGGTTTGTTCAAGTTATATCGTGCAGACAGGCTTGTGCAGTTAGAAAATCTGTCTAGGGTAGGGAGAGATAAAACCAGCCACTTCAGCCCTGCTATTTTTATCCTGAAGATTTTTTTTTAACTCTGTTTATGAATAAAACATTTTAATCAGTGCTGTATCAACACTGATCAATTTTTTTCATGAAATGTAATACAGGGTGAATTCCATTAAGTCAATTAAATACTTTGATCCAGTTTTTAAACAGTGCAAAGATAGTTAAGCTATTCTTTTATTGAAATCCTTTTTACCAAAACCATTTTTTATATTTATTTTATAGTGAAGATTTCATGTATCTGTTTTCTGTACATGCCAAGTTGTACAACTTTTTCTATTGTGAGTTTCCTTTTGCGTCAATTATTTCCACCAAGTCTAACTTTAAGATTATGCAGATCTCGATTTCACCGCATCTGGTTTTTGTTGTCACTGAGTTTTTGTGATGCAGTGATTTCAACGAGAAATATATGCCATTAATTTGATGAAAGATCAGCATTTATTATCTAATACCCAAGACATTCCCCAGCAAGCCTCCTCCGGTATTCTAGAGTTTCTCATTTCTTGAGGATTGGTCTCTGGGCATGCTGCTAATCTCATTGTTTCCCAGACTTTCAATGTTTCGGATGACTTTGGAAGCCTTGCTTTCTGTAGGCTGTGGCAGGACAGATTCTGATAGACAGATCAAGATGTTCTATGTTGCTCTAAAACAGCATCTCTCAAACTTTTTTGGACCACTACCTAAGTTTTTTCTGTTGCAACCCAATGTATTTTATACTTATGTATATTCGTGTGTGTGTATGTGTGTGTGTGTATTATAGGCGTGTGTGTATTTGTCTGAAATAAAAGTTTTACAAAAATACTTTTTACCTATGAGCAGTGTCCTCTGCTTTTTTTTTTTTTCTTGTTTTTTGTTTTTTTTTTTTTTTTGTGGTTGTTGTTGAGATGGAATTTTACTCTTGTTGCCCAGGCTGGAGTACAGTGGTGCGATCTTGGCTGACCCCAACCTCCACCTTCCAGGATCAAGTGATTGTTCTGCCTCAGCCTCCTGAGTAGCTGGGATTACAGGCATTTGCCACCACGCCCAGCTATTTTATTTATTTATTTATTTATTTATTTATTTATTTATTTTTAGCAGAGATTGTTGGTCATGCTAGTCTCGAACTCCCAACCTCAGAGGATCCATCCTCCTGGGCTTCCCAAAGTGCTGGGATTACAGGCTTGAGCCACTGTGCCCAGCTGTGTTTTTTTTGTTTGTTTGTTTTTGTTTGTGCATGTGCCAATAATGGCCCAGTTTCAATATCCACTATTGGTTTCACCACCCCACTAGATCACAGTCTGGCCTTTGACAGTCACTGCCCCAATACTGTTTGATCTGCTCCCCTCTGATAAACGTTCGTTGGGTGCCCCACGTGTCAGGTACTGACTTTAGGTGTAGCAAATGCGAAAATGATCTAGGTGTTCTGGCTGTATGGGTGCCTACCTTAGGAGGACGGAGATGGCGAGAACGGGAAAGGGAGGTGAGACGAGCAGCACTGGGATGTGTGACTTTTCTGTCTTGAGGGTAGATACAAGAAGAGTCAGATAAAGTTGCAGAACAGAGATGACGTCTTTACTGAGACTTGGATGATGTGTCAGAGGCAAACGTGTTGACACAAATTAGAGAATTTTAGGTTCCCTTTGCAGCTGTGGCTGGGCTGGGATAAGGACTATGGACAAACTTACGGGGGTGCTAAAAAGCTCAGTAATGAAGATAAATGATATTTTAATCTAATATTTAAAAAAATAGAGCCTGGGCGTGGTGGCTCACACCTGTAATCCCAGTACTTTGGGAGGTCGAGATGGATGGATCACCAGAGTTCAGAAGTTTGAGACCAGCCTGCCCAAAATGGTGAAATGCCATCTCTACTAAAAACACAAAAATGAGCTGGGTGTGGTGTTGTGTACCTGTAGTCCCAGCTACTCGGGAGGCTGAGGCACGAGAATTGCTTGAACCCAGGAGTAGGAGGCTGCTGTGAGCCGAGACTGCGCCGCTACACTCCAGCCAGGGTTACAGAGCAAGACTCTCTTTCAAAAAACAAACAAGCAAAACAACAACAAAAAAATTAATGCAAAACAAAATGACAAAATTTCAAAATTTATGTCAAGACAAATTCAATATTATAGCAAAGGCTCAAGTAATGAACATGAATTTGTAATGATGCCTTGGGGAGGTGAAGGTTAAAAAAAAAAAAAGACCACCAAGGACCTCATGTTAAAGTTGATGATGACGAAAGTGAACAGTGATGATGAGATTTAAAAAACTAACATTTATTTATACATTATTTTAACTAGCATTCATGTTAACATTATTTTAATCTGTGTGCTTAAGGGAGATGGAATATGCTCAGACTGGCAGTGGCTATAGGCCAGGACCTGTGCGATGTACCTTATCTAGTTCGCATGCTGATTCTTTGAGAGCAGCATTCCCTGTTACTACCAAAGGAATTTAGAGGCAATCAGTGATGTGCACAAGGTTATGCAACTAAAGGGGGTGGAGTGGGATTCAGGCCCCTTCCAATTGACTGAAGTGCCCAAGCTGTAAATCCCTGCCGCACACAGCCTCTGTTGGCCCCTGGTTGTGTCTGGGCTTCAGAGGTTGTTTTTATAGCAGCAAAACAGTGAGTTGGGAAGAGGGAGACATTTTTAATATAGACACCAAAAGAGAGGCTGGAAGAGTTGACCATTTAGAAATGTCACGAGTGTCTGTGAATGGTGTTGGAGGCTGGGAGGCAAGAGAAAAAATAGTCCCCATGTTGCACAAGTAGCAGTAGAAACAGCCTTTTCTAAAAAAATTAATTTTGTTTATGCCTGTGCGCATAAACAAAAAAGGAATAGGAAATATGTGATATTTAAGTTTAATTTGGCACTTAACAAAATGTTTTGTCTTTTTTTGGTTTGCTTTCTTAAGCAGTAGCATTAAATTCTTGTCCCAGGGATACCTGATAGAGCTAATATAGAACAATATTTCAACGTAATTCGAAGTATTTTTTTCTTCTGATGGGTACGTAGTTTATTTTTATAAATAATTTAAAAAATTGTGAATCGGTTGCGTCTCTGAAACATCCTGATATATCTTTTTGTTGATGACCCTTAGCTCAGGATGTAAGACAGATTCTAAGATTCTAAGAGAATAGGTAGAATAGCCACATGTGTGACTTTCATAATATGTGTAAAAATTATCATGCCCATTCATTATTTAAAGAGCTGTGGCCTTTTAGTGAATACCGACATTAACAAACCATGTTAACGTGATTTAAAATACGTAATGAAATTTGCAATGCATCTGATGACGGAACTATCGAATTAGTGCACATGGCGTTGACTGATCGCCCTTAAAAAGAGTTACTTGCATTGTTTGAAGAGGGAAGATGCACATCCCCTTGTGGGCTGGCAGCAGTTTTGCTAACTTAAACGATGCTACTGGCAGGCTGGTTTATTTGATGTTGAAATGTCACACAGTATGTGCGCACCCTACGGTTTGAATCTGCTGTGCAGTTCAGACCAAATGGTAACGTTCTCTGTGATCGTGTCTGTGTCTGCACCCTTTTTGGTTTTGTTTCTGTTGTCTTCATCAATAGACCTTTCAGGAACCTTCCTTGGATCTCAGATAACAGTTCTTCTGGAACAGGATTATGCCGAGGTAGCAAAAGCTGTCCTGCAAATATGCCATTGCACAACTTTAAATAAAGCGGAAAAAAGTCTTTTCATTCAGTTCATATTTGCTACTTGTTCTCTTGAGTCCGTCAAAGTGATGACTAAGTACAGGTCTTTGGATAAAGAGCTGCACCAAGCAGGTATTGCTTCGTGTCTTGCACATACGTCCTGAGAAAGCAAAGGTGAATTTTATCAGTTGGTAGGTGGAAATAGAAAAACTTTTTTTTTCATTCACCAATTTTTTTTTCCCCCAAATGCTAAGCTTTCTTTGGGGAAATCTTAATAGCCATTTTTATAAGACACTGCATTTACAACGTGTATGGGGGCCACAGAGGACACACATGAAAATAACATGATCTGGCCAGATGCAGTGGCTCATGCCTGTAATCCCAGCACTTTGGGAGGCCGAGGCAGGTGAATCACCTGAGGTCAGGAGTTCGAGACCAGCCTGGCCAACATGGTAAAACCTCATCTCTACTAAAAATACAAAAATTTGCTGAGTGTAGTGTCGGATGCCTGTAATCCCAGCTATCGGGAGGCTGAGGCAGGAGAATCTCTTGAACCCGGGAGGTAGAGGCTGCAGTGAGCCAAGAAGCGCCACTGTACTCCAGCCTGGGTGACAGAGTGAGACTTGGTCTCACCAAAAAAAAATTAAAATTAAAAAAAGAATAAAAAAATTTAGAAAAAAAAAGAAGAAAAGAACATTAACTTAGCAGCTTTCCCTGGGCTTAGTAACTTGCCTGACTTCTCATGCTGGAGTTCGAAATCCCATGTTTCTAGAAGAGAAATCCTTCAGATATGAAGGCGTGTTCCGTGATTTTGCCAAACTTACCCTATAGATTGCTTTATTGTATATTCTGCCCTCTTCTATTCCCTGCCAATTGTTTCATTGGTATAGCTTTTTTTTTTTTTTTTTTTTTTTGAGACAGGGTCTTGCTCTGTTATCCAGGCTAGAGTACAGCAGCGTGATCACAGCTCACTGCAGTGTTGACCTCCTGGACTGAAGCAATCCTCCCGCCTTAGCCTCCCAAGTAGCTTGGACTGTAGGCAATGCCACCATGCTCGGCTAAATGTTTTTGAATTTCTGTAGAGACAAGATCTCCCTATCTTGCCCAGGGTGGTCTGGAACTCCTGTGCTCAAGCCATCTTCCCACCTCAGTCTCGCAAAGTACTAGGATTACAGGTACAAGCCATCATGCCAGGCCATTGGTATACTATTGTTTTTCTTAAACGTTTATTTATTTTCTTATCTCATATTTACAACATGTGGTCATTTTAAATTATTTTACAACGTATAAAAATAATATAAATTAATTTTTTAGCATTAATATTAGGGAAGACAATCTGACGTTTAAAAATACGTGTCTATTTATGTGTGTATACATACACAGAAGTATATGTGTAAATGCATACAAATACTAGTGGCTGCTAATAGGTGGCGCCATGTTTTATCTGTGTGTGTTGGGGGTGGAATTAGCACGTAGGGGTTGGGAAAAGGGACAGGAGGCTGTGGGATGATGAGTATATTCTTATTTGGCCGGTGAGGGAAAAAAAAATCTTTCATTTCCAACAATATTCATTGTCTGTGTCACCTCAGCATTTAATTTACTTCCCTTACACAACTACTTGAAGTTGTCCCAGGCTAGTTGGTTCTATTAATTACAACCTAGAGGCATTCTGTTAGTAAACTAATGGATTACAGTATCTAAATGGAAGCCAGCAGATGACTTTAGAAGAACTGATCCACAAGTGCCTTGTGTGGAAAGATTAAATGAAGCTTCCTTTAGCCTTCTCAGGTGCCCATAGTTTCCTATAACCTTAGAGGTTATCGAGGCCAAAGCTATTAATTTAGAGATTAAGAAGCCAAACCCTGAAAGGTTAAGAGACTGTGGTAAGTTCACACTGAAAGAGAGTGGTGTAATGCCGTTTTCACAGGCAGCAAGAAATTAGCCTATTTTATGTGTTTTTTGTTTTTTGTTTTTTTGAGGTGGAGTCTCGCTCTGTCACCCAGGCTGGAGTGCAGAGGTGTGATCTCAGCTCACTGCAAGCTCTGCCTCCCAGGTTCATGCCATTCTCCTGCCTCAGCCTTCTGAGTAGCTGGGACTACAGGCATCCGCCACCACACCTGGCTAATTTTTTTGTATTTTTAGTAGAGACGGGGGTTTCACCGTGTCAGCCAGGATGTTCTCGATCTCCTGACCTCGTGATCTCTCCACCTCAGCCTTTCAAAGTGCTGGGATTACAGGCGTGAGCCACTGTGCCCGGCCGCCTATTTTATGTTTTAGCAGACATGGTATCCCCAGCATTTTTAAAAAATGCCCTTTTCCTGCATAAGTAACTGGATTATTTCCAAGTGGCCTACAAGTAGAGCGTCATTTCATCTTTCATCAGGAGAAGCAGCTTTTCCTCTTCCTTCTGTTTTTTTCCTTCTCTAACCATCAAGGTCATGTGGTATCTGCCATTTTGCATATTTTTGCTTTGCTTCATGTTTTCCTTAAACTCTGTGCACATGAATATTTGTGGTATATGGCTTAATTGTAAGCGATCAGGCATCAATGGCTTTTTATGAAGCAAAATTTACTTTCTGCACTTGCGTGTGCCATTATTACAGATTGCTGATGTTTGCCAATGGATATTCTTGGAAATCCTCTTCTGGTTTAAATGCAGTTAAGTATTTAAAAATAATACCAGTGACATGTTTGCATTTACATTCAGCCTGAAGGCCTATTTGATGCTGCAAATGAAAAATTGTTAGACTAGATTTTATTTTATTTTAATTCTTTTTGAGATAGAGTCTTACTCTGTCACCCAGGCTGGAGTGCAGTGGTGCAGTCATGGCTCACTGCAGTCTTGACCACTCTGGCTCAGGTGATCCTCCCATCTCAGCCTCCTGGGTAGTTAGGACTACAGGCACATGCCAGCATGCCCAGCTAATTGTTTGTATTTATTATAGAGATGGGTTTTCACCATGTTGCTCAGGCTGGTCTTGAACTCCTGGGCTCAGGCAGTCCACCCACCTCGGCCTCCCAAAGTGCTGGGATTACAGGCATGAGCCACTGTACCTGGACTCCACTATGCCTTCCCCTCCCCTCCCCTCCCCCCCACTTCCCCATCCCACAGAGTCTCGCTCTTTTGCCTAGGCTGGAGTGCAGTGGTGTTATCTAGGCTCACTGCAATCTGTGTCCCCCAGATTCAAGAGTTTCTTGTGCCTCAGCCTCCCAAATAGCTGGTTTTACAGGCATGCACCACCACACCCAGCTATTTTTTGTATTTTTTGTAGAGACGGGGTTTCACCACGTTGACCAGGCTGGTCTCGAACTCCTGACCTCTCCTTGGCCTTGCAAAGTGCTGAGATTATAGGTACCCTGCCTGGCTGATACTTTCCTTAGTTGTTTTCAGTTTAATAACCTATCTTCAGTCTACTCTATGTCTTTTTCTCTCCTTTCCTCCCTGAATACTCACGCTTCCAGTGCGCAGATTTCTCCAACCCTGAATACGACAGATACCAACACCGTACTAGCTGTCCCATAGCTGCCCGTTTGTTTTGCAGAACGTTGGCCTGAATGACTCAGACTTGCAGCTTAGAAGAGAGAGAACTGATGTGGCCTGTGGCAGACATGTCCAGTGGCCTGCAGTGTCCTTGATTTTGAAGAACTAAAGAGTAGACTTGACCACTTTTTAAACATGACATTCCATCCACATGGCATAGCAAGGATGGGATCCACAAGATGGAGTGATCTTGACGCAATCCTCGTGACCGTAAATACTAAACCAATGCTCTGTTTCAGTTGAGTGATTTGTTCTATCACGTGAGGACACATCACTTGCATCTCACTGTGAGTCTGAAAGTGTTTTCTGTGGAGAAGAATGCTGAAGAAATGGGCCCTCCAGATGTCAGTAGGGACAGGGGTGTCACTAATCTTGTTTACTAAGTTCTTACCACAGATAGAAGCTATGCTACTGTACAAGTTTCATACTTGAGGAGTGGACATCTGACGCGGTGTTGGTGGTGGTTAAAGTGTACGTCTATTACCATGTTGCTTTGGAAGGTTGGTGCCACAACAAAAGTGCAGAATTCCATGTTTGATACTTTTTTTAACGTGATTAAAATGACGTGTGGATACAGATTTCACTAGCCATGACTGCCGGCCTTAACTTTCTCATGTACTTATTTTAAATCAGAGAGCCCACCTGTCCAATTCTAGCTCCTTCTGGGCACCCTGTGTTAGACACAGGCCCTCCCAGCATTCTGAGTCACCGTCCGCTGCTCTTGCACTGTCCATTATCCAAATGAGGAACTCATCAGTAAGGCCAGAAAGGAAAGGGAGGAAAAAAAAAAAAAAAGAACAAGAAGAAAAGAGTTTATTTACAGATGGTAAAGAATTCTGGACATGAGAAACCCAGCCAAACAAGTAGAATGTGTGCATAGGTGGCACTCCTGATCTTGTTTTATGAAAGAAATAAAGACCAAACAGATCCTTTTGCAAGGGTCCCCGTGTGTGTATGTCTAACCCAGTGACAGGTAAGGCAGCCAGGAACTGCTGTTATTTCAGTGCAAAGCTGTTTTCACAGTCACAGCCATGCACAGCTCAAAAACCCTCACAGGTCATGCCTGAATACCTTCAATGTGCCCCATGTAAAAATACACAGCAAGTCGATTGGACATGCCCTATGAATTATACCTTATTTATGATCATCGAGCCCTCCCTTTTCCCGTCATGCTTTAGAATTATGGGCTGGAGCAGTTTTTAATACTCTATTTATTTTAGGGGAGGAAAATGTTTTTCTTTAACCACAACATTCATGCAATACCAACTGCTGGCAGTTTCCCCAGCATTTAAGGAAATATTGTTGTAAGACTTTTATGTTCTGTACTTCAATCAGCCAGAGCCAGCAGTATCCCAATAGAAGGACCCTCAACAGACCATTTTCAGCATTTTGCTACAATTAAACTCCTCTGGTTTTAGCCCTCAGGCAATTTAGTACCTTTTTACATATGCACATTATGAACTTTTGACCAGGGTCTAGCAGTCATATATTAGAGTGCTGCTCTTGAAGGCAGGCTTAACAAGTTCCTCTGAGTATTACAGTTGGAGTCAGTTGTGGAAAAGGTAATTTAAGCAACTTGCAGCGAGGCCATTCAGAATCTCAGCGATGATCCTAAATATCTCTCTCTCTTGCTCACACTCTTTTTTTTTTTTTTTTTACCCTTGTTTCCTCTGGAAGCTGGTAGCAGGAGCTTTCAAAGTCTGTGATTGATCTTTTATTCAGTAGCTAACGAGGGCTGTGATTCTATTAGCGCTCTACAAGGCAAGAGAACAGTGATTTAATGAAGTGTCTAGTGAGCCGGCCATAGATTTATCCTGTTGTCGCTAATTTGCAGCGCTGTTGCCAGCATAAAGGAAACTGCACTCACACTGCTCTTAAGCAGGTATTTCCTTAGTAAATTGTTGTAAGGTCAGGTACAGTTATCTGAGCAAAAGCAATGCCTTACCTCTTCAGTGTCTGCAAATGACAGCCGCCGTGCTGAGCGCTCACTGAAGTGGAACTGGGAGATCAGAGGTCCGTCTCCAAGTCGCCCTTAGCGGAGGCAGGAGCAGATGAACTGCCAAGTAGGAGTAATAGAGTCATAATTGGTGATTAGAACTGGAAAGGTGCAATAACATCTTAATACAAACTGGCGTATGTTATAGTTACTGTCAGTTGTTGTAAACTCGTCCTGCCTCCTGGACTAGTTACGTTTCCCTTGATTAGCTATGAGAAACGAGGCAGCAGGCACTGGGGCAGCCACACAGACAACATCCAAATTTTTGTTGCTTTCCCGGGTCTTGCCCTGTCCTTGCTGTTTTCCTTGGGTACCCTGTTCCCCATTTAGAACACACTACAGTAACCTTTTCCCACCACCGTGGGAGGACTGTGATTTCATACGTGTCCTCTGATCTGTCCTCTTTGCAGAAGCAGTGACATTTATGCACACTGGCTTTGAGGCTGGTTGAACTTTTGTTTTATTTGCCTTTGCTGAGGCGGGGGGAGGTCTTTGCTTCATGTTAGATCCGTATCCCACTGCAATTCTATGTCACTGTAGCAGGTTTGGGGTTGGCGTGCCAGAGTGAAAACACGAAAGAAAATAAATAGGCAGCACTGAGGAATTATACAGTTGAGCTTGGCATTTTTCTGAATGCAGGGGTATTTTAGGTGAACTGAGCGTGTTGGAGGTGCCCTTGCAGGTATAGGTAGGCAATGTCCATCCGTGGCAAAAAGCAATCGAAGAAATTCTTATCTGATGCTTAATGAATTGCCAGCCTGGTTAAAAAGGATAACCCTTGAAACCCAGGTCGTCCAACTGCTAATTTATGTAGACTGGAGATGTTTCCATGCCTTGCAGCAAAATTTTTCTTCAAATTCACAGAAGCAGCAGCTATCCAGCATTGTTCACAGGTGCTGAGTAGTTGTCATTATTGATAAACATGTAACTGGTCATCTGTATTGTTTTGAGTAGGATAGTCTACCAGGATGCCTAGTAGAGAAAAATGAGATGAGATAATGAGATCCTTTACACTGACACATCTTAGAAATCTGGCACATAGTAGGTTCTCAATAAATATTTTTTGATTCTGTGACTGTTAGAATCTGTTGGCTGAAACTCTGTCATCTGGCTCTCACTCTGCTCCACAAAACTTGGGTAATTCTAATGCTTACTTCACCCCAGGGCTGATGTGTGTTAGGTTAGGGTTTATGATCAAGTAAAGGGTTTAAAGAAGTGTTTTATGAGGGAGTCCTGTTTGCAAATGATCACCTGGTAATTTAAGACGGTGAGCGAAACTTCCCTAATTTTCTAGTATGGACCTTTGGGGCTCAGGATGAGGATGTTCAGTTTGTACTGCTGGTGGAGCTGCCATCCCATTAAGGGCATCGTTCTCCAAGGGAACAGAAATCTTAGGTTGTTGACCTGGAGGTCAGGACCTAGTACAGGCAAGGCAGTGGGCTGTTGAAAAGTAGATGAAGCTGATCAGAGCACAGCCACACCAGTGACAACTGGTCAGGATGTGGGAAGGGCTCTGACCCATTCATCTCAGAGAGATGTGGCGTGAGGAACACTGAGACCTAAGGCTTGTTGCTTAGTGTTGTGGACAAGGGATGCTCTGGGTTGTCTAATACTAAGCAGAATGGAAGGGAAGGATGGAAGGAAGAGAGGGAGAGACAGAGGGAGATGGAGGATGATAGGGAGATGGAGGGAGGCAAAAAGAAAAAAGAAGGAAAGAGGAGGGGGGGAAGGGAGGAAGGAAAGAAGAGAGAGAAGGAGGAAGAGAGAGAAGGAGGCATAGAGGTAGAGAGGCAGGGAGATAATGGAGAGCCTGGCCAAAAGTTAATGCTCAGTTTCCAGTAGTCCACAGAAAGCACCTTGACCAATTGACTGAATACAATTAGTATCACAAACTACTAGGGTTTATTGGATGCTTACCATGTGCCATGTTTCCTTGAATCTTCATGGCGATCCTTCAAGGGGTCCCTGTTTTCTAGAAGGTAAAGGTGTAGGTTAGAGGCTATTTCAGAAGCAAGTCAGGATTAGAAGGCAGATCTGTCTGCATTTCCCCCTCTGTAAATCCAGAGCTGCTGCCTTGTTTCTTATGTGGCCCCCAACCCTGCAACAATTCTTCCTGGGAGGCTTCATTCCTGAAGGGAATTCAGTCTCCTTTTTGAAGACAGGGCCACTGCAACTCTCTGTTCTGATCTGGGGACATGTTAGACTCTCAGTAAGGAGAATCAGAGAAAGAAGAAATAAAACGTATTACTCCATTTTCATACTGCTATGAAGAAATACCCAAGACTGGGTAACTTATAAAGAGAAAGCAGTTTACTGAACTCAGTCATTCCACCTGACTGGGGAGGACTCAAAATCATGGCAGAAGGCAAAGGAGGAGCAAAGGCACATCTTACATGGCAGCAGGCAAGAAAGCATGTCCAGGGGAACTGCCCTTTATGAAACCATCAGCTCTCGTGAAACTTACTATCAAGGGAACAGCACAGGCAGATCCCATGGCTGTGACTCAGTTACCTCCCTCTGGGTCCCTACCATGACACATGGGAATTATCGGAACTGCAATTCAAGATGAGATTTGGGTGGGGACACAGACAAATCGTGTCATAGAATTATAAAAATTCCTATTCCTAAGGCAGATAAATAATCCTGGTTGGAAATCATACTGATTTAGACTTAAAACCATTCAGCCTTCTTTACCATTTCTGAATGTGGCCCTGAGGGAGGATTTGTCTTTTGCTGTTTTCTTTTTTTAAGAGATGGGGTCTTGCTATGTTGCCCAGGCCACTCTCGAACTCCTGAACTCAAGTGATCCACCCGCCTCGGCCTCTCAAAGTGCTGGGATTACAGGCGTGAGCCACCACACCCAGCCTGGGGGAGAGTTTGTTAAAGAACTGTCTGTTTTTATCACATGACCACAAGTTGAAATTTTGGGCAATATCCCTGAATGATACCTTTTCACTAGTAACTCACATGGACCCATCATCTCTGAATTTAACATGCTTTTCAGGAACATGTTCATACTTTCCACCTATAAAACCTGTTTTAGTAATTTACTCCCTTGTGAATGCTCCTTGGTATGTAAATTTAGCTTATTTCCTTTTAATTGTCCAGGTAAGTAATACCCACCGTTAGAGGGCACCAGTAGTGGAATCAACTTATTTTTAAAAATGTATTCTGTGTTTCATGAATTTTTCTGAATAACTGATCTTTAGAGTCTGAATTGTGTTCTGTTGGGCTTGACTTACTTTTAAATTAAAAGAGGCTAACACATTAGACACAAGAGGTCACATTTGATATTCCATTTATATAAAATATGCAGAGTAGGCAAATTCATAAAGACAGAATACAGAAACATTGGTGGTTTCCGGGGTGACGGGGGTGAGGGGAGTAGGAAATGACTGTTAATGGGTACACATTTCTTTTTTTTTTTTCTTTTCTTTTTTCTTTTTTGAGAAGGAGTCTCGCTCTGTTGCCCAGGCTGGAGTACCATGGCGTGATCTCGGCTCACTGAAAACTCCGCCTCCTGGATTCCTGCCATTCTCCTGCCTCAGCCTTCCGAGTAGCTGGGACTATAGGCGCCCGCCAGCACGCTCAACTAATTTTTTGTATTTTTGGTAGAGACGTGGTTTCACCGTGTTAGCCAGGGTGGTCTCGATCTCCTGACCTTGTGATCCACCCACCTTGGCCTCCCAAAGTGCTGGGATTACAGGCATGAGCCACAAGCCACTGTGCTCACTGGACCATTGGGTACAAGTTTCCTTTGGGGTGGTGAAAATGTTTTGGAACTAGATAGAGGTGATAGCTCTACAACACTGCGAATGTACTAAATGACACGAAATCGTACACTTTGTAATAATTTATGTTATGTGAATTTCATCTCAGCCAAAAGAGGCTAACACATAAGGAGATACATTTTGACACATGTGGTATATTAAGCTATTGTTGTTGTTTTTTAAATATTCCAGCTGGGTGTGGTGGCTCACGCCTGTAATCCCAGCACTTTGGGAGGCCGAGGTGGGTGGATCACTTGAGGCAGGAGTTTGAGACCAGCCTGGTCAACATGGTGAAACCCTGTCTCTGCTATAAACTCTGTCTCTACTATAAATAGAAAAATTAGCCGGGCTTGGCGGTGGGAGCCTATAATCCCAGCTACTCAGGAGGCTGAGACAGGAGAATCACTTAAACCCAAGAGGCAGAGGTTGCAGTGAGCCAATAACTCACCTCTGCACTCCAGCCTGGGCAACAGAGCGAGACTCCATCTCAAAAAAAAAAAAAAAAAATTTTTTTTTCTTCCATCTGTATCACACAGTTTCACCATTGTAGCATGGACAGGAAATAATTGGGTTGTATGTAATACCCAGGTAAAGTAAACAGATCTTGAAGAGGGATGCCAATCCCTGCCGTGCATGGTGTTATTCACAGAGCTGCAGGGACACAAACGTACCTTATCTCTTGTCCATGCGATTGATTAGTTATGTGTTTGCCTGTGTTATTAATAATGTATACCTTGAAAAATCTATGTGCATTATAGTCTTTGATCTTGTCATGAATTTCAAAGCCAAAGATTCCATTTTCTTTCTTCTTAAAAAAAATTTTTTTTAAAAGAGGTAGGTTGGAAGTAAATTTAAAACATTTCCCCTTTCTAGCAGAGGACTTTATACTGATCACCATCCATGTTAATTAGATATGCGTGTATGTGTATGTATGATACATATACCCATATACACACATAGTCTATATATACATGTATACACACATGCACATATATACACATATTTTAAGGAGAGAATTATAAAACGATCCATTCAAGCCGTATTACTATATTCTAGAGGTGAGGAATGTCTGAATACGAGACTTACTCATCTAGTAGATTAAAATAGAAGACTGTAGACTAAGGCAGGATCAAAGGACCTCTTTTCATTGTTCTTTTATTGTTTATTGACTTCAAAAAGACTTTTTAGTTTAAACGGACTTTAATGTCTCTTGAATGCTCTTTTGTAAAATGACTTTGAAAATTTGGGGATAATGTCTTCATTAAGTAGAGAAAAATCTTGGGAAAATATAACTGTAACTTGGCTTTCATTAGAGTAGAAAGAGATAAAGCTTTGCTTAATTAATGTCTGTTTTCCCTCTGTTCAGAATTATAAGGAAAAAACGGACTGAAATTAGTGCTGATAAAAGCTTGAAATAGACATTCTAGCACTGAAACTTTTTTTTCTTCCTTCCTTAGAGTTTGGAAAACATACTTCATACAATGCTCTGAAGCATAGGGGAAGATTTTAGGTGCCCTGTCTTCCTGGATCTAAAATGACTCCAAACCCGGTGGTACTGATCACCCTGGCTTCTTTCCAGCTTTCTCACTTCATTGTCTTTTTGTGTGTTTCTGACATCTGTTTACACATGGACGGTCTTGGGGATGGAGGGGTTCTGTTGGTCTACTTTCCTTACTGTTTAACAAAACTCAAAACTGTCTCTGCTCTTGTCCAAGCCACCAATCAAAAACTGACCTTTCTGAGTGTCCTCATTGCCCTCTGGGAATGTTCATGGCCTCTGGGAGTTCAGGAATTACTTTTCCACCGGATCTTCACTACTTTTACTATTCTGTGGCTTTCTGCCAGTTCTCTGCTCAGCTTCTCTTTTCTAGAAACCGGATGCACTTTGTTAGCTTAGAATGCTGTTCTAGGCTGCCTTTTTTTTTGGTGGCTTCTTGGTGAGCAGAACACTGGACTCCAGACTGTGAGGCTCCTCCTGTGCAGCCTGCTAGCTCCTCATACCCACTCCCTTGTCACCTTAACGCCACGTATGATTGCAATGGCAAAAAGGAGAAGTGCACAGAGGAACACCACCTATCAGAGTTTGCACTGAGTTTCCAGATCCATCCTTTTGCTTCCACCCATCCCAAGGAATGCAGTTCTTGGAAGGGTCATCTCATGATACATTGTTGGCCCTCTTAGAAGAGATTTCAGGCCTTCCCTTTTTGTAGCTTGATACTTACAGGGAGCGCTAGGGTAAGTGGAAAAAGCACATGACTTGGAATAAAGACCTAGTACAAATCCCATGTCTGATTTATACTAACTAGGTCCTGGACCTAGTTCCTGTACCTGTTTGAGCCTCAGTTTTCCCATCTGCAAAGGAGGGATGATAGTACTTACTCCAAAGAATTGTCGTTGGATCAAATGAGTTGGAGTGGGATACAGCAACATTCTGTATTCTGATTTCAGCAACACTATGCAATGTAATTCCGTATTATAATAACACATCTTCTGTGGGTCTTTCTTTTGGGGAAGCTAACGTTTTAAAAGGTTTCCCTTTTTAACCTGTGACGCCCTCTACCCCAAAAGTATATTCAAGAGCGAAACTTTTGGTATGATGATGTCTTACACCGATAGTTCTGAATGACTTGACCTGGCTATCTTTTTTGAGTCTCTCGATTGATAGATGGATGGATAGATTGATTTTGTTGTAACCCTTGTTCAGCCTTGCTGGCCTTACTCGTTTTTAAACACTCAAATGCCATTGAGTCACAGATTTCAGAGGGAGATGGTAATACCTCAGGTTTTATTTTTATTTTTATTTTTTTTTGAGACGGAGTCTCGCTCTGTCGCCTAGGCTGGAGTGCAGTGGCGCGATCTCGGCTCACTGCAAGCTCCGCCTCCCAGGTTTATGCCATTCTCCTGCCTCAGCCTCCTGAGTAGCTGGGACTACAGGCGCCCACCACCACACCTGGCTAATTTTTTGTATTTTTAGTAAAGACGGGGTTTCACCATGTTAGCCAGGATGGTCTCGATCTCCTGACCTTGTGATCCGCCCGCCTTGGCCTCCCAAAGTGCTGGGATTACAGACGTGAGCTACTGCGCCTGGCCAATACCTCAGGTTTTAAGTTGCAGGGAGTCACCACAGGTTTGTTATGGAAACCATCAGGGATATTTATTCCCTCTCCTGAGAAACATAATTGAGCCTCTAAACCACCCACCAAGATATCTGCCTGTAAAATATTTAAGAATTGGTACTATGAAGACATTTCCCTCATGCAATTTGTTTTCCATCTAGGAACAGAGCGAGGAAAATATAGCTGAGTATAAGTTACAAAGCCAAACTTTTAAGCTACCAAAGGCATCTCTTCACAATAGCACTTGGAGAAGGGCTGAAGGCAAACAGAAAGTGAGCAGAAGGGAGACCGATGTTCTGAAACAGAGATGACAGGCTCCACAGTGCAGGGTGATGATGCTGTTATAAATTACCCATTCAGTTTTAGACTAGACATTCCCTGGAAGCATGTCATGGGATGTGCAGAAGGGGCTTTTGGATAAAAGGGGTCTAGTTAATAGAGGTTATAAAAACAAACTCAAAAAGCATAGCAGGCTGCCAGGACATGTCTGAGTACCTCGCAGATGGTGGGGAATAGCCTATGGATTCTGCCTACATCATGGATGCCCAGGCTGGGCCGTGGGTTGTGTTTTTTTCTCTCAGTTTATAGAAATGTTATCAGGCATATTTTCCCTGTTTCCCTAGCCAGCCATAGGGCCAGGTGACTCCTAGAGGTGATCCTTCGGTCATTTCCTAAACAGATCTAAAACAAAGAGATACCTGTAACCTGGGATTAGATAGAGCCAATAAGATGTGACTGAAATGCTCAGGGATGCTAAGAGGTCTACATTTTAAGTTGGTATATTATTAAAGGTGATGCTAGCTGCTATAACAAATAAGCACACCCGTGCACCGTGGCTCAAACATAGTAGAAGTTTATTTCTTGTTTATATAAGATCCAGAATGTTTCTTGCCAATTAGCAGGCTGTTCTCTTCCAAGTGGTGACCCAGGGACTCAAGCTGTTTTCGTCTTGTGGCTCAGCCATCTTACACACATGGCTTCCAGGGCTGCCCTGCTGTTGTCTGCATGAAGCTGGTGGAAGAAGTAGGAATTTGCAGGACCATGGGTGGAGCATTTTAAGGATGAGACCTGGTGTGGCACAAATCTGTGAACTCCAGGAGGCTAGGAAATAGAGCGTAACCATGTGCCCAAGAAGAAGTGGGGCATAGTACATCTTTGCCGCACCTGATGTACTGTTGTTTGTTTAAAATCACTTTGGATTCTCATGTACCTTTTCCCCCTCAAGATCTTTATGTTTTTGACTTTGGAGATAACCAGAAATAACTAACCATGCTTCCTGCCCTCTACGATTTCATCCTGATGGGGAAGCAAGACCCCACTCTTTTATTTTTATGTATATATGTATGTATGTGTATATGTATGTATGTATGTATGTATGTATCTATGTATTGATGTATGTGTGTGTCTATGTATGTATCTATGTATGTATCTATGCATGTATGTATGTATCTATGTATGTATGTATCTATGTATGTGTGTGACGGAGTCTTGCTTTGTCGCCCAGGCTGGAGTGTAGTGGCACAATCTTGACTTACTGCAACGTCCTCCTCCTAGATTCAAGCAATTCTCCTGCCTCAGCCTCCCAGGTAGCTGGGATTACAGGCACCTGCCACCACATCTGGCTAATTTCTGTATTTTTAGTAGAGATGGTTTCACCATGTTGGCCAAGCTGGTCTCGAAGTCCTGACCTCAGGTGATCCCCCCACCTCGGCCTCCCAAAGTGCTAGGATTACAGTCATGAGTCGGCATGCCCGGCCAGCAAGACCCCCTGCTGTTGTCCAGTGTGGTAGGTGCCTTTGCCTACCTTCTACTATACAGGCTGGAACAGGTGATACTGTACCCACCTTCACAGGCTCCCTAGGAACTGAGGATGGCTCTGTGACAGGTTCTAGCCAACAAGTAAAATCAGAAACCAACAGCATGTTTCCTTGAATACCTTTTGCTTTGTATAAAATGGTGTGGCATTGCCGGTATTTTCACTCTTCCTTTCTTCCTACCCTGGATGCAGATTTGATGTTTCCAGCCGCAGCGGTCTTGTTGCTTCTAGGATCCAACAGGGAAGAGGGAAAAGTCAAAAGAATGTTGGAGAGAAGGCCCTCAAGTTGCAGAACACTGACCAGTGTTGGCAGCTACAGGACAGTCAGGCATGATTCTTCATTCAGAATCTGCTTTTCCCTGTCCTGCCAATTCATGAGCTGCTAATAAACATTCTGATGCAAATATGGAATACAGATTTCACAGGGCTTCTGGGTAACCCTTGGAGGTGAGGATGCTTTGCGAATGCAACAGGTGTCTCTGACATCATTTTTCTGGTAGAATGTTTACAAATGCTAATTAAGTTTTGCTTCAAATGGGGAACAGTCCTGTGCAGTATTTCTTGGAAGTTACCAGCTTGAACATAGGAAGATGTTCTCCATCATCTGGATTTTTCTCACCAGCACCTTTTAGTTGTGGTGGTTTGGGATGTGATGATCTCAGATCTTTTCATCCTCCATGAAATCTCTGCAGTGATAGCTGAATGTCTTGCCTTTTCTTTTATTGCCCTTTTTCTTTTGTGACTTTGTACTGAGACACATTTATGTTAGGGTAATTGTCTCATGGTATTTGAAAATCTTTATTTGGGCCACATTGGTTGGAAGATAAAAATATATAAGCCCTAGTCCCTGAACATCATTTGGCCTGAACTAAGGCTGGAGTTTCTCTTAATCAAAATAACAATGACTATTTTTCCCTGCCAAGGAGTGGTGTAATATCATGAAGTAGATTTATGTACACATTAAATAAACTTTTAAAGCATTTTAATGCACCAGTTTGCAATTTTTATTTCTGTTCACCAAAATATCCCAGATAATGGTTATCAGTTTTTGATTCTACACATACTTCAAATACTGTTAGTGCAAAATCCTTCTTTAGAAATGTCACCTAATTCCAATGTTTCATTTTATTCAGTGAAGACCTGCCTTTGGTTATTTCAGTTGGGTATTACAATGCCAATTTGCCCACACATTTTTTTTTAGGTGCCTATGCTTACAGTAGTCAGAGAGTTGGTGAAAAATCAAGGTCAAAACAGGAAAAAGTAACACTGTAAATACCTATTTCTGTACATAATTTAAATTAAAACCACAACCACCTAGAAGCATCAATACAAGGAACTGGCTGCATGCTGCATTCCTGTGACCTACTTCATTAATGATGGAATGACTAACAAGGATCAGAGGGAATGTGGTCATCCTCCTATCTCATAAGCCAAATGCTGCATATTCCAAGGCTATCAATTCTGAAAGCCCTTGTCTTAAATAAGGAAAAAGTTTGGGGCCTGGGTCGTTCTTTTTAAAGGAAGACATTAGAAAACTTAGAATATAAATTTCTGTTAGTAGAAACTAATTTATCTTGCTGATCTCTAAAGTATACCTGATTTGGAATATGTGCCCTCAAGTTTTGCTACATTGAAAAAAATTATGGGCCGGGTGCGGTGGCTCACGCCTGTAATCCCAGCACTTTGGGAGGCCGAGGCAAGTGGATCACCTGAGGTCAGGAGTTTGAGAACAGCCTGGCCAACATGACAAAACCGTTTCTGTACTGAAAATACAAAAATTAGCCAGGCGTGGTTGTACATGCCTGTAATCCCAACTACTTGGGAGGCGGAGGCAGGAGAATCGCTTGAACCTGGGAGGTAGAGGTTGCAGTGAGCCGAGATCGTGCCACTGCACTCCAGCCTGGGTGACAAGATTGAAACTCTGTCTCAAAACAAACAAACAAATAACAAAAAAAAACAGAAAACAAAAAAACGAAAAAGAAATTATGTCATTTCATTATCAGCATCCGTAGAATAAATCTTAGATCAAGATGGGAGTACTGGGCTACTCCCTTCTTGCCCAGTCTGTGGTTTAGCACAGGAAAAAGCAAACTAGGGCCCTTGGGCCAAATCTGACCTGCAGCCTATTTTTGTGCAGCTTGCAAGTGAACATTTTTAAATTGTTGAAAAAATATGAAAGAAAATATTTCAAGATGTATGAAAACTACACGAAGTTGAAACTTGAGTGTCCTTAAGTAAAGTTTTATTGGGACATGGTGTTTCTCATCTTTATGTATTGTTTGTTTGCTTTGAGACGGAGTCTCGCTCTGTCACCCAGGCTAGAGTGCAGTGATGCCATCTCGACTCACCGCAATCTGCATCTCCCAGGTTCCAGTGATTCTTCTGCCTCAGCCTCCTGAGTAGCTTGGCATATAGGCACGTGGCACCACACCTGGATAATTTTTGTATTTTTAGTGGAGACAGGATCTCACCATGTTGGCCAGGCTAGTCTTGAACTCCTGATCGCAAATGATACACCTGCCTCAGCCTCCCAAAGTGCTGGGATTACAGGCATGAGCCACCGTGCCCGGCCTTTTTATGTATTGTTGATACAGCATCACAAGGGAAGAGTTAAGTAATTGCAACAGATAAGAGCACAGCATGAAGAGCTGACAATATTGGCCGACTGGCCCTCTCAGACAAAGTTTGCCAACACCCAGTTGAGCAGATATACTTACCTGTGAGCAGAGGTGAGTCAGAGGTGATTCTTTTGTCCCTCCTTTCCCAAAGAAATGTGGAAAGATGAGAATGTTGCTGCCAGTGCTGATTTGGAGCATTTTTTTTTTTTTTTAATTCTCTTAAACAAGTCCCAACCTTGATTTTCCCTGTGTACCCTACTCTTTACTCCCAGGTCTTTGCTAGGTAAGCAGTCAGGTGTTAGCCGAAGATATGGCAACCCACCGGTGGTCCTCTGAATGCCCACAAGAGTCACCTCTAAGATGATCCAGCCGTTGCGTGGTGTAGCATGCCAAGTCCTTGCTGCCTTTCCTCTGCTCCGTGGTTACCGTATTAATTCAGGGATGATGAGGAGAAAGTGGTGTCCCTTTACCTGTTAATTCCTCGAAGGAAGTTCTGTTCGAAATGAATAGTCTGGAAATATGTAATAAAGTTACCTATGAGGACCACTTTGAGAGAGATTTAAATGTGATAATAAGAATAAAAGAAAATGAAGTGACATTGAGGGCGTCTTCTTTTATAACAGCTCTTGGTCTTGCCTGTTAAGCACCCTGTAAAATGACTTTTACACATTTATGGATTGAAATGGTTCTGCTGAAATTTTAAGTGTTAACATTGTTCAAACTTCCATTACTAACACCTCTCACATTGTTAGAAAACAGTTTTATGTTTGACATTTTGATCATACTAACCTGGGACATTTTATGCTAAAGTTCTCATTTCATGCCTTAGGAATCCCCTGCTTATTTTGATTTTAGCGCTTTTCTATAGGAAGCCAATACATTACGTTTGCACATCTTACCCCGACGCACTGTCTAAACCAGTCATCACAGAAGAAATTTTGTAGAGATGAAGGAAGCTTAAATGTCTCGTTTGTCAGACTGACTTGGGTAGAAAATAAGGATTTCAACCCCCTCATCCTGGTTCCTTCCCTTTTAGATTTTCTTGTTTGCTTTTCTTTTTCCCTTTTAGATTTTCTTGTTTGCTTTTCTTTAAAGCTGTTGTTACTCAAACGACAGTTCGTAAACTGCACTTTATTTTTTATGACAGCTTTATTGAGATAATTTACATGCTATACAATTCATGCATTTAAAATGTACAATTCTATGGCTTAGTCTATTCACAGAGTTGTGCAACCATCGCCACAGTCAGTCTTCTTACCTGAAGGAGAAAGCCTGCACCCCGTAGTTTTCATCTCCCTTTATCCACTTCAGCTGTTCCCCACTAGTCTGCAAACCACTAGTCTGCTCTTCATCTCCATGCGTTTGTATATTCTGGACGTTTCTCATTAATGGGCTCATCCAATATGTGGTTCTTTGTGATTGGTGCTTTCACTTTGCATCCATCATGTTTTCAAGATACTGCACCTTATTTTTCAGTTCCTTGCTTGTTTTTTCTTACAGATACATTTTTAAAAATGAGTAAACATATGTACAAAAATACTTTATTTAGGCACACCAGGTTTATGAGATTCATCTTTGTAGCCACCAGAGCAACTAACAGTGCTAACATAGCCTAGGCATTCTAAATGTGTTTGTCAGGTGCATAAATCTGTGATTGATAAAACCACTGTTCATTACTTGGTCCTTAAAATCTCCCTCAGTATAGCTGTAGGGACATACAGAAGAAAGGCTGGCTCATTAATAGGATATGTCCAGAGTTCTGCTTTAGAAATCATAATGTAGACATCATTGATTTCTCTGACGCTGGAAGCTGCTACTGCTGCTTCTTCGTCTTCATCTTCTTCTCCTTGTGTATTGAGAGCAGGGACCTCCTTGTGCTGTTTTGGGCTCTCCTTGGTTACCCAGATTGGCTGCATCAGCACCTTCTTAAAATATTAGTGTTGCTGAGATAGGAGCTTTTGGTAGATGGATAAATTGGGATTTGTAAATATTTTGCTTAGTTTTTCCCAGAGTTTTGCAGAAGAGAATAAGGTGTTGGTTTGTTATAAGGTGGTCCTTTATAAAGTTTAGGCCTGTTTTAACGAGGCTGACTTGGGTTGAAGATAACTAGAGCCATGACATCTTGACGGACAAAGACTGCTCACTCTACTTCTTTATTTTATATTTTTATTTCATTTCATTTCATTTAAGACAGTATCTCTCTCTGTTACCCAGGCTGGAGTGCAGTGATGTGATCTTGGCTTAGTGCAACCTCCACATCCTGGGTTCAAGTGATTCTGATGTCTCAGCCTCCCCAGTAGCTGGGATTACAGGCATGTGCCACCACACCAGCTAATTTTATGTGTTTTTTAGTAGAGATGTGGTTTCACCATGTTGGCCAGGCGGGTCTTGAACTCCTGAATTCAAATGATCTGCCTGCCTCAGCCTCCCAAAATGCTGGGATTACCTTTTAAAACTCTACCTTTTAAAAATATGAACCTGGACAAAGAGGTATTGAAGAATGTGTCTCTTATTATTATGGTAATGAGAACAGTTTAGATTTGGACCTACCTAGGTTTTTCTTTCCTCTACCCACCCTCCCACCACCCCCCCACCAACTCCTTACCATGCTTCCTCTGTAAAATGTGCACTCCCTAGTTGACAGGAATTGCCCCTGGAATCCTATCTGGTGTTCTAGTTGTTACCAAATCCAGGCAAATCTTGGCTGTGAGACAGGTGGTGAATCTACTGGTTAGAACTGGAGCATCAACTTTCGTTTTCATTTCAAGACCTGCCCCCATGATCACGGAGGATGAAAAGTCTGCTTAATTTATAAGCTAGCTAATTGCTTCTTCAGGTGAAGACCTAAATGAGTTTTAAAGTGAAATGCATATCTCTAAGGGCTAAGTAGCCAACACAATAGGCAACTGGGATAGCAAAGACTAATTTAGAAAAGGTTGTTTTGTTCGTTTCTCTTTTTCTTTCTTTTTCCTTCCCTCCCTTCCTTATTTCCCACCTTCTTCCTCCCTCTTCTCCCGTCTCCCCCTTCTCCTTTCCTTCCTTCCTACTTCAGTTCCCTTTTTCCTCTTTTTCCCCCTTTTATTTAACCATTATAAATGCGATGCAGTTGCGTCTGGAGCTTTTGCTGGTAATTAAATAAATTATTTATACATTTAACACAGTCTTGAATTACTAGGTGATCGTCTTAGGCACTCAAAAGCATAAGAGCCCTTGAAAGCAATATCTAAGCATAGATATTCCATAGCACGTCTTACAATCTAAATATTGCTTTTAGTGTAATCGAAGCAGCAAGAGTAGTCACAGCAGTTGATGGACTATTTTTCAAATTGATTTCAAAAATGTATTTAAGGGGATGATCTTCTAGTCTAGATTACCTATTGATTTTTAATATGAAAAGCTCATTATGTAAGCAGTAACCGCATATAAAAACCTAGCAAACCTTTGCATAAATCCTTTAATTGAATTTCCAGAGCCTGTGGTTCTACTTTTTTTTTAATTAAATCTATTTCTTTTTTTAAGTGTTACTGTGTAATTTGCATGCTGTGAAGAGGCCCTGTCCCAGATAAAGTGCCATTGATCCTTATTAAACCTCACCTCTGGGCTTGCTTAAAACTAACTGGAAAAATTAAAGTGTTCATGCCGCAATGCACTTATAGCTTGTGTGATAGGATTATGGAAAAAATAATAAAACTAATTTCCAGGGGAGAATTTATAATGTGAGATTTTATTTTTTTTCAATTTGATAATTAATAGTGAAATCATATCATATATATAAATCATATTTTAGCCTATAAACTGAAATGGCAATTAGGAAAGATAATATATACTTGATGTAAAACCATGTTACGTGCAGATAATCTTTTGGCACTTTAATTTTTTAATTGTAGAAGGAGGGAATTATGAATTCAAGCCAAACACATTAAATGGTGGGTTTCATCCGAAAAATCTGATTCTTTTACTATGCACTATATTAATGGATTTATAATATTAGTGTGAGGAAGTATAAAAGATATGGAAAAAGATATTCTGGTTAGGTTCGTGCTAAAATGTATGTATTAGAATTACCAGGGGAAAGAAAAATATAAAATCTGCAGTAGGTTTTTCTATTTTTTAATACCTAACATTTGTTATTTTAAAAGCAATAAAATCCCCTAAAGAAATATTCATAATCAATAAGAACACAAAATATGGAATATATTAACTGAGTTATAAAAATGTTTGTAGCATAGCACAAAATGAAAAACACAGCAAGTTATGTACGGTTTAAAGTGTAATCAATTTTGAGGTTGTATACAAGGATATAAATGATAAATACAAGTAGTAGCATTTTTAGTAAAGGCTGTTACAAAATACTGTATTTATGGCCTCTTCCATTCTTTTTATAGCTCATTAATGTAGAAAACAAACACAGTGTATCCATCTTCTCAGACACTTTAAAATTCCCTTAAATGATATTTTTAAATGTAAATAACTGAGCTCATTTGATCTGGTTCTTCCTTAGGCCAGCGTTAGCACGAATGGCAATATTCACCACCTTGGGGTTCCTTTTCAGACTCCGGAAAGAAAAAGTGATGATAATGACGTATTTCCCTCCCTTCCACAAAACAGAGCCCGGTGTGACACTCTCACACATGGCTTGGCAGCCTACTCTTCTCTCTCAAAACCCCTTGCCCACCTTGCTTTTGCACCCCCCACCCCAAGGAAAGCCTTCCCACCTTTGGAGGCTGCATTAATTCTTCCGGGCCACAAGGGGGCCGTTTAGTTACTGGTTCACTGCACTGGCTGGCAGGAAAGAGTTTTAATGCAGGCTCCAAAGGTGCTTAATTTCCTGTGGTCCTTATGAATATGCATACAGTATGTGCTCAACAATCTAGCGGTTCACACGAGACAGCTGCTTCTGGTGGTGACGGTTTTTAAAATTTATTATTTATTTATTTTTTTCTCTCCCCTTTCCTTGGACAAGCCCTTTCTGGGTAAGCTGAGTCTATAATATAATTTCATTAACTCATTTCCAGTATTTAATTTGGTTTTGATATTTCCATCATGGCCCCTTTTCTCCTTTCATTTTGTCATTCTGTAGAAGTCGTCAATCTGTATTATGATCAACAAGGCATATTGCTATGACTCTAGGAATCACCAACGTAGATATCCAGGCTTCCTAAAATATAAGTAAGTCAGATTTAGCATCCCTCTGTTTTCCTGAATGTAGGAGTATTTGCAAAAGGAAAAAAATAAACATACATCTTGGAAAGCAGAGAAAAGCGTTTTGTTTTCTATTTGGATTAACATATTATTCATCACTGTGTAACTTCATCCATCCAGTATGTATTGAATGCCTACTATGTGTCTGGCACCATTTAAGACTGAATTTGTATCAGTCAAGCCTTCCAGGATCTCATTATCTGGAGAGAAAGATTAAAACATATGCAAATAATTTTGAAACAAGCAAAGACCTAACTCAGCCTGAGAGGAGGTTGGGTTTAGAGAACGCTTTCATTATGTTTTAAAGCTTTTGTATTTATAACTATAGTTTATTTAGACTTTATGATTTACCAAGTAATATTATTAGATGCAAATATGATAGTACTATAAAGATTATGGTTTTTGAATGAAGTCACTTTGTGGCATGATGGTATAAAAATAAGATACTCTCATAGTGAAAATTGAGATAAGACATGTCCTATTCGCTAGAATAGACTGTCACTGCTCTGGTTGCCTCCAAGGAGGAAACTATTATAGGAGTGATTAACGTGGAGGTTCATCTGTAGAATATGGGCAGTCATCTACAAATTGGGAGCAAGGGCCAGGATGCCAAATAAAGTGACAGCCTCTGGCCTGGGAGTCTAGACAGTGGTCAAAGGCAGGATTCATAGAGTTTCCCAAGATAAGATTCAAGACCCCAACTAGGAATGAAAGCCAGGCTGAGGCTGCCACCAAGTAGAGGCCTCCAATAATGTTGACCCAGTGGGGCTGCATTGTTCACTGCCCCCTCCTGGGATGGAAGAGCCAGTGACAATGGAGCATCTAAGAGACAAGAGAAAGGGAGTGTAAAGGTGAGGATTCCATGGCTTTACACTCCAGACACTCAGGCTAGCTTGGTCTCATTGAAGCAGTCATACCTTCTGGAAGGCAACTACATGAATTACAGAACTGTGCTGGGTCCTTTAGAGTGTCAGAAATAGTGAAGCTTCTGGAGCTTCACTGTCCAATATGGTAGCCACATGTGAGTATTAAAATGTAAATTAATTAAAATTAAAACTACAATTTCTCTGAAATAAGAGCCACATTTTCAAATCCTCAATAGCCAGATGTGGTTATTGGCTACCATATTGGGTAGCACTAATACAGAACGCTCTATTGGATAGATCTGCTTTAAAGCTTTAGTCCCCAAAGTGTAAAAGATGAACTGCTTGGGTTCCAAGAGGAAACATTACATCTTCTGTTTATCCATTAAACTCTTTCATTTATTATTAGACGTCTCAACACACTTACTGGGTGGCAGGTACTGTTTTAGAATTTTGCATATTTTTTACACATACTGTCCTTTCAAATATTCTTTGAAGTAGGACTATTATTGTCCATATTTCACAGATGAGGAAAGAGATGCACTAAGAAGAGGTGGCAGAGTAGGGATTCCAGCTCAGTAGTCCACGTTCAGGGTTCCATACTTTTTAATGTAAGCATATTGGCTTTCAATTTAAAAATGTTATTTTTGTTTTACAAATAATACACAGATGCATTGACACAGGTACCCTCTCCAGTCCTCTGATGGCCAGGAATTGTGTGCAATATGCAGTACATTCTAAAGTCAGCCTGGCCATTTCCCCAGGGAGAAGGTCCATGTTGGAACCTTTGAAAATGTATTGTAGTTTTGCCTGTGTGCTTAGTTGGATGGATTGAGAGATCCGATTATGTGGTCTGAACTGAAGCAACCACCACAAAATGAACAAGAGACTTAAAAACATTTGTGCAAAAAGACCAGTGTTTGGATATAGTTCTTAGAATAGCAAATAGTAAGAAAAGAGCAGGATTGGTACTTCAGCTACTCCTCATAAAGCCCTTCATGTTGTGCAAAGTAAACACAATCATAGTTTGATCGGAAGTGGACAATCGAAAAACAAAAATCTAAATTAGCAAAGAGAAATGTGAAATTGCGTGCATTATTTTTAAAGATGAACGTTACTGTAAACCATACCATTCCTGGAGGTAGTAGGTAATAGAATGACCCAAGTTTATAATTTGTAAATAAGTAGACATCTATTGAGGTATATGCCCTTAATTTTTCTAACTGATGAAAGTGTACTTCCATAAACTCAAGCGAGTTCAAAGCAGCCTGGAGCCTCTTAGATTTTAAAAAGTCTGTGGCCTCTGCCTCTCTGGGTTTTCACTGCTCAGCTAAGATCTACTCTGTTTATCCTCTGCCTACTAGAAGGATATCCTTTCCATAGAGTTGAAAATCCTGAAAGAAAAGTTTCCATAAAGGGGGAAAAAAAGTCGTTGATTGAAAGAGTCCTGGCATAGATACTGAACTTTTGATGGGAACTTTGTAGGATGTTCATCTGTTTATCATTAAACCTGGGAGAGCCATCCCTCGCCTCCCTCCACCCCTTAATTTAAAAGTATGTAAAATCTTTTCAGGTACATCCTGATACCAGCACATGGTACACTGAGCCCTAGTGGATGGAATTGTGGAAAAAAAAATTTAAAGATAGAATGTTTTCCCAACATTTTGGCCATATTTGCCAGAACTTTTTCAAGAATGCTATGGCTTTTGCTCAGGGCAAGGGAAGTGTGTGTATGTGTGTGCATGTGAACTGTGGAGGTGATAAGAGCTGTGTTTGTGAAAACTGTGGAAACGTAACACATATATATGAACCTTTTAATCTTCTTGGAGCTGGAGCTTTAAAATATATAACTTTTGTGCGGAAAGAGAAACTTTCCTTATCCAAAGAGTTCGTAAGTTTCTCATATCCTTGGTTAAGGCTGAGCTACCTGGCTATCTGCATTTCTGATAGGTTTTGCTTTCATACACATTTCAAGGACTTAAAAAATCTGTTTCTAAAGAATAACTTAGAATGTGCTTGTTACTGTCCCGCCTATTCTGGGGAATAGGTGGATATTATACATTTATTTCAGTGGAATGGTGGATCAGATGGCTTCATGTCTTTTTACATCACAATTCCACAACCCTCATTAGTGAAGCAGAAGTTGAAGGAGGTCACTTGCTTTTTGCCCCAATGTCAAATAACTCCATAACTTTTTTATCCTTTTTTGAGACAGAGTCTTGCTCTGTCGCCGAGGCTAGAGTGCAGTGGTGCAATCTCGGCTCACTGCAACCTCTGTTGATTCTCCTGCCTTGGCCACCTGAGTAGCCGGGACTACAGGCGTGCGCCACCATACCTGGCTAATTTTTGTATTTTTAGTAGACACCGGGTTTCACCATGTTGGCCATGCTGGCCTCAAACTCCTGACTTCAGGTGATCTGCCCTCTCTGGCCTTCCAAAGTGCTGGGATGACAGGTGTGAGCCACCGTGCCTGGCCAAATAACTCCATAATTTAAGAAAAATTAACCGACATTTATTGAATACATACTAGGTCCTGTGCTAAGCGCTTTCCACATAATTTCTAATTTGCCGACCGTTCTGTGAAGTGGCTACTATTATTATTCTGATTTTCCAGGCAGAGAAACTGAGGCTTAGCGAGTTGAAGTAATTAACTGGGTGTTACACAACTGGTAAGTGGAAGAGCACTTACTGGCACCAAGAGTGTTTCTCAGGACCTTGTTGTATGAGAGTCAATGATAAGATGCAGAACGTATGTTTCATTTTTCTTGGGAAGGATCCATCTCACTCATCTGCCTTCCTGTGTCTAGCAAGAGTACCAGGCACATAAAAGACACGTGGCACAATCTGTTAAAAGGCATGAAAAGGAACAGTCATATCTTTTCGTGGAAGTAGGCATCAAGATTTTGGGGCACTGAGATTTATGCATGTTGTGGGCACACTTTAAGAAAAGGAGTCAAACATGTAGTGTGGAATACTGGAGGGGGTCCCTAGACATGAAGGGCCTCTTCAGCATACCTTTTGTTGGCTTCAAGTTTATGCCAAATTTTGCAAAGCGAAGTTGGAGACGGCTCTTGATAGTCATGGGTGTGTTTGATTCCTTTTCTTCTATTTTTTTAAAAATGTACCCAAATGTAAAAGATACTTTCACGTTTTTGATGTGATGCTGAAGGTCATTTGAAAAATACTCTGTCTTTATCTTTGAAATGAATTTACTCTCAAGAAGGTTGCATGTCACCTTCCTTGGAAGAGACGGGTCTCAGGGAGGTGTGCCTCCGCTTTCAGGAAAAGTCTTCCGTCTGCAGAAGCATTGGCTGACATCGAAGACATTTTTTTTTTAATGCTTTTCTTTTTGCCGGCATCTGGGTAGATTTTTTTTTTTTTTTTTTTGGTAGTTTCTTAATGGTCTTTAGCAAAGGAAGTAAGTGACACTGATCAGTGGAGGCAGACAGTAAGATTTATAATGTATTTGTGCTAGCTGATTGCCAACAGAACCGGCCTTTCCCAGCGGTGCTGTACGCAGACTCAGAAAATCAATAGGGATTAACCTTTGACCCCCTTCACATACTTATACTGTGGGCTGCATCGCTTACCAATATTTCATCTGTTTCACTTAGCTGCTGTTACTTACTCAATAATGTGTGGCCAATCTCGCAAGATACTAATTAATTTTTTAAAATGCAGCATCCCTTGAAGCTGTGATAAAATATCACACCTTTGGAAATCAAGGCTCTTCTGGTTTATTTATTAAACTCATTAATTAGCCTTAATTTAAAAAAATCAGAAGGGCCAGCATCATGATGCAAGCATTTACTTTGCTCACAGAAACCTCTTGTGGTCGACAGTGGGGCTTAGGGGGCAGGTGTTGTGGCTGTGACAGAACAGGTGGCCCCTAGCGTGTCTTGGAAGACGGCCCCCTCTCAGGAAAATTGCTTATGTTACTTTTTAGACATACTTTTTGTTTTCTGTTAAAGGGTCATTTATAGATAAATATGCTGCCTTGCAATGAAATGAACCCACTTTATCAATTTCGAAGGAATCAAAATTAACTTGAATACATTGTCTTTTTGCATATGTATGTAGTGGTTTGTATAAACATATGAATTTGTGGGAGCTGCTTTTAGTGATTATTACTGCATAGGCTGGAACAGAAGCAAAATTTATAATACACTTTTGTACCTTTCTCTTTAAGCCTTGGTATATATTAAAGTGCTATACATTTGTCTTAAAACTGGAAATTGTTGTAGATTACTTTCATCTAAGACCCTTTTGTTCACAGATTTTTTTTTTCAGGTATACCTATTCCCCAGAGTTTACTTACAGTTTGCTATTGATCCGGCAGCTGGTATTTGAATTGGTCGATATACTCGGTAACTTGTTTAAGATACCCTACCTGAGCTATTAGTTTAAATAATGTATTCATAAATTGATTAATCATTACAGTAAGACTTATTAGCTGCATTTATATCTGCGTGTTATCCACAATTGACTTGTAGTCTAATAATCACGCATACTTAAGCAGAAGTTGGGTTTTACATTACAATTTAATAATTATCAAGGTGGAAAACAATAGTATTTGTGTGTAGAAATTGAGTGGATATGGGGCTTTAAAGGTAGGAGTCTGTAAGCTAACTTTACGTTTCCTAGATAAAATAATTCTCTCTCCCAAAATGAAATATAGGAAGTGGAGCAAATTGTGTCACCCTGGACAAAGTGATTGAGTTTGCGGAAGCTGTCCTGAAGTTGGGGTTCTGGAAGATGGGTGGGGTGGGGGGAAGAGAATGTGAAGTGCCATCGTGTTTGTCTCCATTTCTGTCCCAGTTACATCAAGCCTGGGAGAATGTCTTTCCACTGGCTTTCCGGGGTGTTTCTGTGCTACACAGCCTGTGTAACTGGTAAGACGCTCACGCTCTGCTCTGCCCTGCCCTCCAATGAGCTGGCAAACACCATAGAGATGAGGTTCCCTTGGAACCAAAGATGCCCCATGAAACTCCCTGGGATGAATATTGGAAGTCCTTCCAACTGGGATTCCCAGCCAGAAAGGAAACAGTTCATCTGACTACAGGGTTTAGGTTTACATGTACTTTTAAAAAATATTAATAACCTTATTTTTACAGTAATTTTACATTCACAGCAAAACTGAGTGGAAAGTTGAGAGTTTCATATACTCCCTGTCCTCACACATGCACAGCCTCCCCCAGCTACGCACATTTTCATCAAACTACACGTTCATTAAAAACAATCTTTTGGGTGGTCGATGTTCCATTTTGGCTCTGCGTTGGGCCTGCCCAGTGAGGTCCTTTCTGACTCCCTAAGGAGCCCTGTTTTGGGTTTCTTTTGAGGTTGAAGGTATTTCAGATTCTTTCTCCCTCAACCTCCATAGGAACCAAACCCCCTTGCTTCCTCTCGTTTGGTTGGAAAGTTATTTTGCCTCACCGCGTGATTTTTCTACTGCATCACCTCCCCTTTCAAACATTATTCCACAATGTGCTAAATTAATGTATACTGTGTTCTTTGGGTAACGGGGAGGGGAGCCTGTCTCACAGCACGCATTTGTTCAGCTCTGTGTTGAAAGAGCGCTGCCTGCCGCGTGAAGGACATCTGCTCACAAGTGAGCAATTGTGCTTCTGATTCGGGGCAGCCCCTTTGCCTGGATGCCGGCTCCAGATGAAAGAACAGATTGCCGCGGAGCCGCTTTTCTAAGGATCCCTCTCCCCAGCGTGGGGCTTCATACATTATTGAGAGCAAACCTACTTTCCCCCCGCCACTCCCTGATGCACTTATTTTGCCAACCTTATTCAGAATGTCAGCATGGATCACTTGGCAACAAAGGCCTAAAGGGCCAGCCAGGAAACTTCCACGGATACGTTATTTATGGTGTTTAATTATTATTGCACTGATTTATTAAACGACTCTTACCTAGGAGCCCATGTAGTTGCTGAAAAGAATGTGCTAAACTTTGAATCATAGATGTTTTATCTGAAAAGAAAATTTCTTTGTGAATGCTGTTACCATATTCCCGGTGTCTAGGTGAGGGGGTGTGTGCTGGTATGCCGGCAACTGTTGAATGATTTGCTCCGTTGGCAGGAGCTAGGGGAAACAAACCCTGTTTTGTGGTATTTGCTGATTACCGTGGTGTAAATACTCACACCTTGGCTGATTTCAAGTTGCAGCTTGGAACTTGGAGTTGGAAAGAGATGCGCAGTCCCATACCATTTTATGTATGTAAAGTATTTGCACTATGCTGACTAATAGATGTAAATAACCTCATGAGCATGGATAATAGTCACATCTACTAAGATTATTCAGAAGTATTGAGCTTTGAGTATTTTTTACCTTTTTAATATAGCTTATTGAATCATACATTTATGTAATTTAATACTTAATGATGAGCATGCCTAACAACTAGCTCTTAAAGTTCCTGATAATTTAGCAGTGTGCTCTTTTAAGCCAGTCGGACCAGGCTGTAGTATGCTACAGGGTGTGTTTAATTGACTGTCAGGTTTGTTTTGTTTTGTTTTGTTTTGGGGGGGTACAGAGTCTCGCTCTGTTGCCCAGGCTGGAGTGCAGTGGCATGATCTTGGCTCACTGCAACCTCTGCCTCCCGGGTTTAAGGAATTCTCTGCTTCAGCCTCCTGTGTAGCTGGGATTATAGGTGCGTGCCGCCATGCCCAACTGATTTTTGTATTTTTAGTAGACATAGGGTTTCACCATCTTGGACAGGATGGTCTTGGACTCCTGACCTCGTGATCCACTCACCTTGGCCTCCCAAAGTGCTGGGATTACAGGCGTGAGCCACCGCTCCCGGCCATTGTCTGCCAGGTTTAAATGGCACCTTGGGTTTGGGTGAAGTTGATGATCTATTCCTAATGCAGGCTCATTGCTAACAGGGCATCCCTGCACAGTTTTCCGCTGGGGTGTGTTGAGCTGCTTCCCATCCTGCTAAGTGTCCTCGACAGCGAGCAGACACATGTACCCTGCTTGGTACATGCCAGATGATTCTGTTGTAGTGATATTAAGGACAACAGTATTTTGCCAGAAGCTATAACAAGATGATTCTGTAACAACAGCATGGTGACACCAGACTATGTTTTGCAATTTTCTTTAATATTTATGCTGGATAAATAATTTATCTTTTTGTTTTCAGTTTTTTTTTCTTTCTTTTTTTTTTTTTTTTTTTCCATCTCGAACATGTTGCTATAGACAGGTGCTAGGTTTCCCTGAATGACTAAAGTAGAGATTTGGTTATTTTCCTCCCAGAAAAAGCAGATGCATCAGCAGAGTTGAGCCTCTGGGAATTATTTCCCCAATTCCGTATCCCATCTACTAATACGAACTAATGAGATCTATTAGGGATGAGTCCACAAGTTTTAAGGGAGTCTCTTATTAATGTTCCGTCTTTGTGTGGTGTTATAACAGCAGGACCATTTTACACTGAGGGTTTGAGAGAGGCGCGGTTCCCCTGTTATGTATTTGGGAGTTAATGCAGATGCTTCCTCTAGTTCATCATGTTGAGGCTTAGTGCTGTTGATATTGGAAGGTGGGTCATTTGTACTGGGGGTCTGTCCTGTATCTTGCAGATGTTTAGTAACATCCCTGGCCTCTAGCCATTAGATTCTGTCTCCAGACATTGACAAATGTCTGGCCTTCTGGGGAACGAAATGGCCCCTGGCTGGAAACTAGTGTTCCAGAGCTACATTCTTAGCCACTTAATGCATCATTGTATTTAGCCCTGCTTTTCTCTGGCTTCTTGGAACCACCAATCCCCCAACACTAGAATTGGACATAAGGCGATCTTATGTCACCAAATTAATATCCGCCTGGGCAACCTGGACCACAGAAAGAAAAGCAATATTTCTACCCTAGGATCACTATCCCACCTTCCCCAAGCTTCGAAAGAGGTACAGGAGTCATCGGAAATGGGGCCTCTAAAGTAAGTGGAACTGGGACCTCTTCTCTCTCAGGCTGTTACTGGTGGTTCCAGCCTAGTTTCTGAGCTGTGGAGCAGGGAGAGATCTCACAGGAAACTGGGGAATGTACATTTTGGAGAACTTGAAAGGTTGCTGCTACCTTTGGCTGGGGATGGAGGGAACATGGAAGATGGGTCTTTATTTGGAGGAAGCTCTTTATCCCTGTACTCTGGAAGTTGGCATAGTCTTAGCAGTTAGTCCACATGTGAATTTCAGAATTATTCTGTGAATCTTCCAAGTCCTGTCTTAGCAGTGAAATAGGCTCAGTGTAACTTATGTCTAGGTGGCCGAGTTCATATTCTAGTCTAGGTAAAGGGCAGCTCCTGTAATTGAATCGTGTAAAACCTGCACAGTGGTACACCGGAGCCCTTTTTTAGGACCCAAGAGTGCTGAGATTGGCTTTTCCTGAGATTCCCTCTGTAAGGATGAGACTTTCTGATTTTTCAGCTGGATTTACCATTGTGCCAACTGCATATGAGCAGACTGATTACTTGTTGGCCCTACGTTGGGCCTGGGTCCTCAGGTAGCTGACCCGAGAGACCGTGGAGCTGCTTGTGATATACAGTATCAGTGCTCTGAGCTCATCAGGCCTCATCTGATGGACAGTGACTGTAGGGGACGGGAGGTAGGCTCTGAGTCAAGCAGACCTGGACTTTTCTTCGTGGGCCATTAGGAACTGCGTGACGCTGGGGCAACTGGCTTCACCTCTCTGAGTCTTAGTTTCCTTACCTGTTGAATAGGTATCGTGATATCTTTATGGCAGATCAGTGGGACTGTTGAGTCAAATAACATGCCCAATGCCTGTTTCTCAGAGTAGGCTTTCAGTGGGCCACATCTTTTGTCACTGTTCTTTTGTTCTTTCTTCCATTTGGGATGTGGTCTCTGATAATGGCGCTAGGCTGCCTTGTCCTCTCCTGCCTGTAGAACACAGAACTTCCCAGTCTCTGCAGTGTCTAAATCCTGCACTGGGCAGGCCCTTTCAGAAACACTTTAGGAGATCAATAGTTATCTGCTTACCTTTCTGGCTGAGATGAGATTTTATGCTTGTTACTAGCAGATCAATAGTGAAAGCAGGTTTTGTTAGGTTTTTCATAGGAGTCATTAATCTCCCTCAGCCTCAGTTTCCCTATCTGTGAAGTGAGTCTAACCAGGATGATAATGAAGAGTTAGGTCAAGTGAGGTTGGCAGCCAGACACCCACCCCCAGCCGTAACATGAGAACAGATGTTCTCTCCAGACCCCCAGGTCAGCCGAGGTCGCTCAGCTTGGAATAATGAACTGCCACATTGAGGATTTTTTTTCCTCTCTTTACTTGGCCAGATATCCAAGTGGAAGCTCTCACTCTGTGAACCTGCTAACATACATTTCAGTATCTACAAAATGTCTCTTGAGAGAAATCAGTGGGGGCATTTGTAAGCTCTCTTTTTCTTCTAACCACTTTCCCAGTGAGACTTCAGTTTTCATTCTCCCCTTAGCAGATTTCAAATATGTATGTAACACAATTTTTTTTTTTTTTTTTTTTTTGAGACGGAGTCTCACTCTGTCACCCAGGCTGGAGTGCAGTGGCCGGATCTCAGCTCACTGAAAGCTCTGCCTCCTGGGTTTACGTCGTTCTCTTGCCTCAGCCTCCCGAGTAGCTGGGACTACAGGTGCCCGCCACCTCACCCGGCTAGTTTTTTGTATTTTTTTTTAGTAGAGACGGGGTTTCACCATGTTAGCCAGGATGGTCTCGATCTCCTGACCTCGTGATCTGCCCATCTCAGCCTCCCAAAGTGCTGGGATTACAGGCTTGAACCACCGCGCCCGGCCTAGTAACACAAATTTTACATGTTTGGGCATTTAAACTGAATTTGGACAGGGCTTCTATTTCCAGAATCTTCTAGCTCTGTTTCTTTGTGACCTCATAGTCTTGCTCGCCAGGGTAAAACAATAGGGTGCAAATGGCCATGGAGAGCCCGAGCTGGGACCTGGCATGATGGCAAGATGCCATTCTGGGTTCACTGGGATGGCTCAAGAAGAGTGTGGAGACCTCCTAAGATGTCATCTGAAATCTGGGACCACAGTTCTGGCTGGAACACTTGTCACTAAAGCTGCTGATAACCAAAGGGTGTATCACTAGTATGGGTAACAGTTGTGGGAGGAGGAGGGGTCTGAGAGATAGCCGGATGATTTTAATGTTTATATTCCACTGGGGTAAGCTCTAACAAAGACCCATCATTTCCCAGATAACCAATTCTTTTAAAAGAACATCTGTTGAAACTGGCAATTTACATTCTTCTTAAAATACGGAGCGACATAATTAACCCTCTGGGGAGACTAATATTAGTTTATTAGAGACAATTTCTAGTTCTGTTTATTTTTAACACTAAAGGATTTGTTCAGATTGGGGGGAATTTTTTTTTTCTTTTTTTTTTTTTGGTTCTGGTGGCGTTGGCTTTTACTTGGGGTTGACCTTTCCTTACCGAGGACATACAAGGTAAATAGCTGGGTGATAATATATGGTCCCTTGATCATCAACCAAGCACCAATGGAAGCCTGTTGGAAGTGCACAGTAATGTTTATGAATAACTCAGCATATAGTAACTTTCAGGTACTATCAGTCTATTTTAAAGGGACCTCATCTGTTTTTAATGTATGTGCACATGTGTTGATGTGGTTACCTTTGTCTTCATTGCTTTGGACTCCTTTGGTGCTCATCATTAGTGCAATTCTCTTGTGATCATTGCTGTAGTTCCTGCAAATCCATTTAAGCTCTTCACAGGGAGGTCATGAACATGCGTTGTTTTCAAGGCTGGGTTCATTTCAGACTTCTGGCTTGTTGTGGGACGGAAGAGAAAGAAGACAGGGCATTTTGACATGGTGCAGAGACCTAGTAAAATAAATGATCCTCTGATTGCTCAGCTGTCCTCTTTAACTTGGAAAGCACCCACTTGAATGATGAACCATTTGGCCCTCAGTTCTTTGTCCTGCAGCAAACTGCATTGACTCATATTTTCTACACGATGGTCTTCAACTACCCCTTCCAAGCACCCCTTACCAAGCAAACCTGACTTCTGTTCCCCAGGCGGAGCAGTCAGTTACTCAGCCTAGGAAATGGCTCCGAGGAGCTCACCCATCACCATTTGCTCTACTGCAAAACAGGACTCATTAGCAGACGCTCATAAAATCAAACTGGCAATGAGCTCATATGGAAGAGGCATCATGGGCAACTCGGCTTGGCTCACCAGCCCCTGAGCTGGCCCCGAGTGACCGCTCCAGCCTTCTTTCCTTCCACCTCTCCCTCTTGGCCAACTTCACGCTTCAGTCAAACTGCACTGAGCTCACCAGACTGAGTCATCTGTACCAGCTATGCCCTCTCCCTGCTCGTGCTTTCTTGTCTGTTGGCAAAAGGCTCTCCATCCTGCAACATCCAGCTCTTGGCCTCATATCTTCCATAAAGACTTCCTAGACCTTTACTCACCTGGGTCATTAATCACCTTCCATTTCAGTCAGCTCGGACACCATGAGTACTTCTGTATCGTGACTGTCTGGTTACCAGGTCATCTTTTCCCCTGGATGACACGCCCCTTGGGGAAAGGACCAAGTTTTATTCCCTGCTTAACCTTGACCTGATGACCTAATAGGTGCTCAGTGAATAGTTCTTGAATTCAATTCTCTCCCTTCCCAGATGCTGCTGTGTATTTAAGCTCCTGTGGTGCTCAATGTGTTGTTTTATTTGTTCTTTTTTTTTTGAGACAGGGTTTTGCTCTGTCGCCCAGGCTGGAGTGCAGTGGCACAATCTCTGCTCACTGCAGCCTCAGCCTCCCAGGTTCACATGATCCTCCTACCTCAGCCTCCCGAGGAACTGGGACTACAAGTGTGCATTACCACACCTAGCTACCGTGTCTTGTTTTCAGGGCAGTATATAAGAAGGTGCATTGTATGCGTATGGGAATGATTACAGAATCCCATCAAAATGGGAATCACTGACTCAAAACTGGAGTTTCTTTGTTGGCAAGCTGGAAATGGCAGCTGAATTTGAAACCCCAGGAGAAAATTGTAGTATATAATGCCGTGTTGAATAACTATCATTTGCAGACGAGGGGGGCCACAGACGCCGCTGGTGGCCCAAGAGTCCCCTTCATGTACTACCGTTCCCTTGCCTTCCACTTCTCTGTGTGCTACCCTTGTCAAGATTCTACAGCCCAGGATGCTGCTTGTTGATGGACTTCGTCACCTGCTTTTCTTCCTGGTCCGGGTGTGTTTTAAGCATGCCAAGTGACACTTGCCATTCTCAATGGACAAAGGGAGTGGGGAGTGTGGGAGTGTGCTTTGGGGTTAGTCTCTAGGTTTTTGAAACTTGGCATTCTCAGATTCCTGGCCAACAGGCTTCACATGACCAGTAAAGGAGCAACCTGGAAGATGAGTGGCGTTTCCACACACGGGGAAGAATATAGTTCCATTAGGTGACAATGTGTGCACAGCTTACGGATGAAGAGGAAAACCTGAGCCTCAAGGCAGTAGAGGTTGGATGAGACACTCATTCCAAAGGGGTGTGTGTGTGTGTGCAAACTGTGTAATTTTTTCTTCTTTTGTATCTGCTAGCAAAGTGGGTAAGTTGACCCATGACGTGGTCCACTGGAAGGACCCCCTCTGTGACCCTAGCAGTTAAGCCTCCCTTCTCATCTGTGGATAAAACCAACCTCCCATTGTGCTGGAGTCAAACATGTTCAGCATCCAATCCACATTGGACTGTTTGCATATAACGTACAGAACACTCACTCGTCTACATCTAGGACCATAACAGTGAGCAGGAGACAGTCTGTGACCCTGTGGACTAAACCCGCAACCTGCCACTAGGAGATATTCACGGAATCACTGTTTCCCTTCCTTCTCAAAGAAGACTGAATTTATGTTGAAACTTTCTTCGTATATTAGCTTAGAGAAATTCTGTTGTACTTATGTGCTCTGGATAATTTTCAATGACTTACAGAGTTATAATTCTGGGAGTAATTGGTTCTAAGAGAATATGCATAATCACATCAAGGTGTGTTCTGCCTCCCCCACCAACATTTGTAGCCTTTTGACAAATTACTGGGACCTCATGCCTGATAGGCCGAATGCTTGTGTCCCTTGAGCCTGGAGATGGCAAATACCCAGTGTGCATGCATCCACTTCCCAAAGTCCTTTATTCATGACAGACATCACTAATCAATCAGAATCATGCTTAGCACACCACTCCAGGTAGTCATTACTAATCGTCTGCAGTCAGCATGGGAGATACTCTTTACCATCCCAGTAAAGTGACGTTTTGATGAAAATAGCATGGTTCTTCCTGCAGAGAACAGACTAGCCCCCTGTACAGCACACACCTTTGGGAATTTTAGGTCCGGTGATTTGCTGCTGTTGGAGCCTGGCCTTCTTCCTGGGAGAAGGCTGGAAAAGCTTCAAGTCAGTTACCTAATGGAATAATATATGTTTCCTACTTCCATTATCTGCCTGGACCTGACCCTTACTCTTTAACCATAAGCCGAAGCCACGTGCCAAAATGTCGTATGTTAAGAATCTTTATTTAAGACAGGTGGCTAGCATTATTCAGGTCCAGAAGCTTCCCTGGAAAGAAAGGATTCACTGCAAGATGGACAGGCTTACCCAGTTCATTTAGGCATGGCTTGAAATATGCACACAAAGTTTTGGGAACTTATCTGTCACATCAAGCTAGGTCCACTTGTGTGAGTAACTAACATGTTTGTTTATGCTTTTCTTTAACAGCACAGAAGAGCAATTTCATTGATCTCTGCAATATCAATTGAGTTCTTTATAAAATATATTTAATTGTTAAATTATATATATTAAAGATGTTAAAGGAGAATTATTCTTTTTACAAGTTCTGATTAATGACACAGGAAAAATGAAGTTAGTGAATGAGCTAATATGTATATAGTACTTGCCATGCACTTATATGTATATAAGCATATAATCCACAGCACTTTTTCTGAATACGTTACATACATGGAACCCTCACATCAATCTTATCCCCACTGTAGAGATGAGAAAACTGAGGCATATGGAAGAGTTGGAACCAGGCCAAGAGCATAGAGCTGGAATTGTTGTGTGAGCCTGTAGAGTCTGTGTTCTTAACCGCTGCAGGATGTGTGATCATCCTGAATTTTCTTTCCGTTTGGATAGATTAATAGTAACACTTCCCTACCAGGTAAAGCAAGGATTCCAGAATTTTATAATAATGCAAAAGTGTATTAGTCCATTCTTACAGTGCTATAAAGACATTCCTGAGACTGGGCAATTTATAAAGAAGGGAGGTTTAGTCTGCTCATGGTTCTGCAGACTGTATAGGCTTCTGCCTCTGTGGAGGCCTCAGGAAACTTAACAATCATCATGGCAGAAGGTGAAGGGGAAGCAGGTAAGCTCTTCACATGGCTGGCGCTGGAGGAAGAGAGAAAGTAGGAAGGTGCTAGACACTTTTAAACATGCAGATCTCAGGAGAACTCTTTCACAAGACAGCACTAGGGGGATAGTGATTAGAAGCACCTCATGATCCAATCCAGTTCCTGCAGAGGACAGACTGGCCCCCTCTGCAGCACACACCTTTGTGAGGTCCCTCCTCCAACACTGGGATTACAATTCAACATGAGATGTGGGTGGGGACACAGAGCCAAATCACATTGGAAGGTAAAAACGTTGGGAACCAGAGGCTTCAAGGAGGTTCAGATCTCAAAGCGATGTCTTTCCTTTTGCATTTTGGACGGTTTAATAAGTAAGATTGATACACAAAGCATTAAGCAAACAAAGGGAAATAAAAACGGCAACAAATAAAACTTTTGTGGCTTTTGAAATTTTGTTTTTGGCAGGCAACACTCCAAAGATCTTTCTGATGTAAAGTCTAGGAGTCTTCTGTGTGAGCCCCACACAGGTACTTTGGAAAGAGTGCATCTCCTGGATTTTGCATGGTCCTGGCTTAATGGACAACGTATCAGTCACTTTTTGAGGAGAATAAATTTAAGGTTTGGTCATCGGTCCTTGAGTCAGCACATTGAGCGTTTTGTCAATTAGCTCCTCCCCCCATCTTTATGGTATGGCTTTTCCTGTAATTACAGTCAAGATCCTATAGCCGGAGGAAGGCCTGTCAATTGAGTAAGAGGCTGATGTTCATCGCACAGTGACAGCCCATTCCGAAGGTTTTAGGCCTGTCCTTAGAGAGGCTTGTTATTTCCTCCTTAGGTACTTTGCTGCAACCCAGTTCACCGCCATCAGATGAATGGAGGTCTCTTAGGCTGTGGCTAAACCCAGGGGGTCAAGCCCCTAGGATATGACATACTGCAAAGTGAGGATGTTTCATTGATTTATATTTTTAAATTAAAAGTAATTATTTAACTTGCATCTGTGTGCTTATAGGAAAAGATTTAGAAAGATTAGTAGTAGACTGTTGTGTTCTTTTTCTTTTTTTTTTTTTTTTTTTTGAGACGTAGCTGCGCTCTGTCGCCCAGGCTGCAGTGCGGTGGCATGATCTCAGCTCACTGCAACCTTTGCCTCTTGGATTCAAGCGATTGTCCTGCCTCAGCCTCCTGAGTAGCTGGGATTACAGGCGCCCACCACCACACCTGGCTAATGTTTGTATTTTTAGTAGAGACGGGATTTCACCATGTTGGCTGGGCTGGTCTTGAACTCTTGACCTCAGGTGATCTGCCCGCCTCAACCTCCCAATGTGCTGGGATTACAGGCGTGAGCCGCTGCGCCCGGCCAGTAGTAGACTTTTGATAGGGTTTTTTTGCTCAGGGTGTGTGTTTGGCTAGGAAGTCATAGAAGAAGGGTCTTTTTTTTTGGAGATGGAGTCTCACTTTGTCACCCAGGCTGGAGTGCAGTGGCGTGATCTTGGCTCACTGCAACCTCCACCTCCGGGGTTCAAGCAACTCTCCTGCCTCAGCCTCCCAAGTAGCTGGGACTACAGGCCCGTGCCACAGCACCCAGCTATTTTTTGTATTTTAGTAGAGTCGGAGTTTCACCATGTTGACCAGGGTGGTCTCGAACTCCTGACCTCAAATGATTCACTGCCTTCACCTTCCAAAGTGCTGGGATTACAGGCATGGGCCACTGTGCCTAGCCAGAAAAATGGTCATGTTTTACTTTGAACCATTCTGTACTTGGTTTATTTTATTTTTTTTTCAATGAGTGTGGATTACGTTTATAACTTTCAATTGCTAGTTAGGTAAAGAATCAAAATTAATAAACACATTTATAATTCTCAGAGATTCCTTGAGACAGGAACATCTTTAAATGGATAACCACAGTCTTCTAAACACCTGAAAGGGTGTCTTTTGCTGAATTTTGGATTTTTGCTTTTGCTTTAGAATTTTTGGATGATTAAACTTGTACTTCTTTTAGGCTATTTTCTACCTGGTGCTATTTGGCTTCCGTGACTGCCCTCCTTCCCCACACACTACTTTGTTTTCTTCAGATTCCCCTAAGTCTCCATTCTTGTCCCCATCACTCCTGACTACTTGAAACACGACCTCAGTCCTCAGAAGGCAGCGATGTTCCCTCCTCCCGTTTATTTTTCGTTTTCCTGTTGCTTAAAAAAATCAAGCATATGTTTGCAGTCATCACTGGTGTTCTGCCTCGTCTTCTAAAGTTATAGATGAGTGCCAAGTTAGCAAAGCATGTAGAAAGATCACTGCAGATGCCCTTGTCGTGTTGACCTTGTGGGAGAGTTTCCTATCTGTGATGAGCTGTAAATGGAATTTAAGGGAGGAATCATGCCTGCCAGCAAGGGGTTGGCATTGTGTGGCCCTTTTCAACTAGCTTGACCACTATGATAACATCAAAGGTGTGTGGACCGTTGTGTGACCATTGAATCTCCATGGACATGTTTTGGGAAATGGATTTGTCTCATTACCCTGCTTTCTTTAGTGCGTAAGATCTTGAAGGGAAGGATGCATTCTGTGCACCCCAAGTTTCTGGTTTACTTGTGGTTTCAGGAGTCCCTTTAGATAACATTGCTGACAACTCACTATGTAAAACCAAACAAATTATTAGCTTTCTTACTGTGAGTTTGCAATTGCTGTGACCAGGGAAATGGGAAGCACATTAAGGAACAGGCCCCAAGACATGGACAGCTCACTCTAGCTTTACGGTAACACCTTTGCTGTGCCATGTGCATAGAAAGAGAGGAGTGAATGACTGTTGAAGACAGATGGCCTTGCTCATTGCGTCTCTCCTTTCCCGCCCTCTCAAGCCACCCAGAAGCAGAATGAAATGCTCAAATAGAGGGAGTTAACTATGGCCAAGATGTTAGTAATGGGAAACTTTGGAAGAAGGCGAGGTCAGAAGTTATTCTGCAGGGAGCTTCGGGGATGCTGGATGCGAAGGCCCAAGCCCTCTATTGTATGCCTTTTGCTTTGGCATAAAATAGCAGATGACCTTCTGTTAGGTGTATCTCTGCTCATGCTTGAGAGTGGTGGTGTCTGGAAAGACTCAAAGGCATATGCAGATATGGAAATGGAGCAAATGATTCCACAAGACATGCTCATTTTTTGCTCCGATTCTAGCTTTTCCTCCAATTTTATCAGAATTTGTTCTTTTCTTACCTCACACGACATACAAAAATCAACGCAAAGTGGATTGGAGACTTAAACATGAGATCTGACAGTGTAAAATTACTAGAAGAAAACAAGGGGGAAACGTTCCATGGCATTAGTCTGGGCAATGAGCTTTTTGTATATGAACCCAAAAACATAGGTAGGAAAAGCAAAAATAGACAACTGGGATTACAACAATCTAAAAAATTTCTATACAGAAAGGAAACAATCAACAGAGTGAAGCAGCATCTTCCAGAATGAGAGAAAGTATTTGCAAACCATGCATCTGATAAGGGGTTAATATTGAAAATGTACACGCAACTTAAATGCAAGAAAAAAAATCTGATGTAAAAATGGCCCTTCCAACACCTAACGTTATTGTGTGTTGAAGAAATACTTGTTTGTTTAGGTCTCATCACTCTTCATGACTGGAGTTCCAAAATGTGGACTCTCAGCAGTACATTACAGGGACAGTGGCTGGGTCTGGAGATGTCACCCTTAGTTATTTTTCACAATGAGAGGTTGTCTTATCATAAATAAATAAATGGCAGGTTATACACCAGAGTTACTGAGACTAATAAGAAAAAAATTCCCACATTTGAAAGGGAATTTGGTATTTTTAAGAAAGCATCAGGGTTATCACCATGAAGCAGGAGCAGAAAAATAATGCCATTAGACTTCTTATAGCGTATTTTGTGGTTTATTCTTATTGCAGTGTAAATTGCATGCTTTCATTCATGCGGCTCACACCAGTGCTTTCACAGTTTGTAGAGGAAGCACATCTCTTCCCAGCCCTTCCTCACCTAGGGGCACGGTTTTCAGGAGGAGCCCTTTTTCTCAACCACACATGCCCTGTTCACAAAGGTTATGATAAAACTCTACCCACTGAGAAGCACAAGGTGTGAGGCTGTTGATGGGGAGTTGAAGGTGATAGAGACTGAGAACAGGCTGCACACCTTTGGCCTACAGGGTAATTAGCAACACACAAGCATCGGGAGCTTTTCATGGCAAGAAAAATTCAGAAGGGACATTGTTCCACTAATTCAGTAAAGGAGAGCAGCGGAATTTATTTAGGCCAATTCCCGTTCTCTGTCTCTCTCTCTTTAAATAGAGACAAATCTCGCTCTATTGCCCAGGCTGGAGTGCAGTGGCATGATGGCATGATCATAGTTCACTATAATCTCGAACTCCTGGTTTCAAGCAGTCTTCCCGCCTTGGCCTCCCAAAGCACTAGGATTACAGGCAGGAGCCACTGTTACAGGCCTGTTTTTCCTTAAATACATAGGCAGCTTCCTCGGTTGTCTCTCCTTTGTTGGCATTGAGAGAGAAACACAGTAATGTTTGTTTAGATGGAATATTATGAAGATTCAAGGAATAGTTCTGAAGGCTTTTCATGTGCTAAGTACATGAGGTTTCTTAATAGTTTGGCTTCTGGCAACAATGGTTTTATTGTAATTTCATCCTTGTTGAGTCAATAAGTAACTGAGTTTGATTAAAACTGAATTTTCCTAAGTATAAAAGCCATGTGGCCCCTTGTCTTTCCTCACGTTACGTGGTGATAGTACATATCTAACACTCGAAGGTGTCCAGGCTGGCCCTAGCTCAGTGAGATGGCTTTACTTGAGGGGACGGGAGTGGTAGAAGGGCAGCAGGCTACGATGTTCTTGTGTGTGTGGCCTTGCTCCTGGTGGCGGGGCAGCACACATCCTCTGCAGGCTTTCTGGATGGGTTTGACCCATGGGAGAATCCCTGGCTGTCCACAAGCCCCTTTGTAGTAGTCTTATTTTTCTTTTGACTTCTATCCCACCTCTTTTCTTTTTACCGTAGCTAACCTTTCTAAGGGGTCAAGTGGGACTCATGGAGATTTTCCGTTCTTTGGAGAGTGGCAGCGACAGCAGATCATTCATCATCTGTCTTCTTGGGTCCACGATGCCGGGCAGTGGACGGGCTTCCTGCCTCCTGGCCCAGAGACCCTTTGCTGGCTGTTAGTAGAGCGCTAGTTGTACCATCTGGTAGTTGTTTGTGCGTTTGACTCTCTTCCCTATTAGGCTTTGACTCCTTACGGGTAAGAACCATGTCTTACTTTTTTAATCTGTAGGTCCAGTATCCAGCCCAGGACTTGACACCAGCCTCTCAGATACATCCATGGAATGTATTTGTGAGAAACCAAGGCCAAGGCAGTGGAAGTCCCATTGTCTCTGGATGCTGAGGCCTTGAATTTCATGCCATGGACCCCTCCCTTACATTCCATCTTTACTGTGCTATAAATAGACATTCCTGGCTTTGCCTAAATAGGATTAAGTAGTACCAAATGCTCCTTACCATTCTGAGGCCTCACTGAGACTCATTTTGAGTCTTCAAAGAAAGCAGTAGAGGGACGGAGTAGAAGGGGGTCAAAACCTGGTTTCTGCCTGTGGGAAAATACAAAACAACTCAACAAAACAACAAAACAGACTAGCGTGGTTCTAAGCACATGTTGAGGGTTTTGGTGTGCCATGCAAATGCATGAGATCGTATTGAACCAAGGATAGCTTTTTGGTGTAGAGTGTTGCCAGCCCTGGTATGGTACTGCTTGTAGTCACTGCAGTACTAATTGTGTGTGTGACTGTGTGCCGTGGGGAAAGGTGGAGCTTTAAACTAAAACAGAAGGTATGAACGGCTTGGCATTTGCTGTGGGTGCTAAGTCTCCATTCCACTTGCCAAGATTAAATTGAATTATTCCCACTGCCATTCAGTTTGACTCTGCACAAAATACAGCCAACATTTTTGCATTTCTTTCTTCCTTCCTCCTTTTCTTCTTTCTTTCCTTCCTTGCTTTCTCCCTTCGTGTATCTTGTTTCCACTTTTGTTTGTTTGTTTGTTTTTAGTTCGCTGCATGCTGCCACATTGGGTTAACCATGGTGGCATTTCACCATGACAAGCCATAGCAAGATGTGCCAGGTGCATGCTGCTGGTACACCTGGCTGAGGCTCCGACAGCATTTTCCTATGACTGAGGGTAAGGTAGGTAGATGACTCATTACAATTTATAAAATGGGGGCTCAGCTTGGGTATCATCTTGGTTATTCCAAGCAGTCTTCCAGCTGGACTAGCTTTTCGGGAACACGTGTATATTTGTGCTGGAAGCCCCAGTAATATCATTTAATTCAAAAGCTTTTTTCTATGATGAATTATTCAGGCAGTGTTTTCCAAAATTGTCATTGATCAGTACAGGCCCAGAGAGCATGTACAGCAGCGCCTGTGCTGGGCCTGCTAGGAGTTGATATTTTCTGGCTCAAAGAAGTTCCAAAAGAAAGAATTCAAAGCCAGTGTGTCTCTTTCTCTGGACGGCAAAGTAATGCAGGTACCACGCTTGGGTCTGCTGGTGTTTAGCTTGGCTTAAAACCCAGCCAGGGAAATATGTTTTGCCTTGGTGGGGTGCAGGTGGAGGAGGCTATCATTCTTCGGCATTCAACAGTGAAGAATGTTGGGCAGGACAGAGGGTCAGCTGAATGGTAAGGATTCCAGCTCTCAGTTAATGCCCACAAATTTCTGAACCTGGAACAGAAATACCCTCGCTGCAATTCGTGTTTTCTTTCTTTCTTTTTTTTTGTATTTTTTTTCTTTTTGTTTTGGTTTTTGAAAAACTTGTTTGGAGCAGCACCTGCCTGTTGTAAAAAAACTAAAAAAAACAATAAAAGCAGACCCCTTGGTTCAGATATCTTTGTTTGTGTAAACATTTTGGCATTCTTTGTGAAAATCTTCAGATTTTCAAGAGCTCAAGATGACCTCCTCTAGCCAGCTGCAACAGCAACCAGGTATCTGTGAAGGTGTAAGAAATGGAGACAGCCTGCAAAATAGCTCACCCAGCTTTTCTTTAGAGTTCCGACCTGTTTGCTGGATCTCTTTCAAACTGTACTCCTCACCTTGGGCTGTATGTAACCACCTGAGAAGTTTTTTCTTTTTCTCTTTTTCTCTTCTTCTTTTTCTTTTTCCCTTTTCTCTCTTCCCTTCTCTCTTCTCCTTTCTGCTCCCGTCCCCTTCCCCTTCCCCTTCCCCTTCCCCTTCCCCTTCCCTTCCCTTCACATGGAGTCTTGCTCTGTTGCACAGGCTGGGGTGTAGTGGTCGGATCTCGGCTCACTGCATGCAGCCCCCACCTCCCGGGTTCAAACGATTCTCCTGCCTCAGCCTCCCAAGTAGCTGGGATTACAGGTGCCCACCACCTGCCCAGGTAATTTTTGTACTTTTAGTAGAGACCGAGTTTCACCATGTTGGCCAGGCTGGTCTCGAACTCCTGACCTGAAGTGATCCACCCACCTCGTCCTCCCAAACTGCTGGAATCTGAGAAGTTACGTTAAACTAGTGATGACCTGGGTTAGTGAAATCAGGATCCGTGGTGGGGAAGGATGTTGCGGTGGGGTTGGGGTGGCAATGAAAGATGAAAACCACTGTGATCCCACCTGCCCATCATCAGATTTCAGTTCTGGGGGAACAGATACTTCCTCTCACAGTTAACGTAGAAGATTTCTGGGGGGCATGGACCTGAGTCTCATCCCCTTTGCAAAAGTAAGACTGGTATCCTAGCCTGACTCAGGGTTTTAGCCAACTTCTCTGGATGCTAATGCTGTTCTCTTCTTATACTTGTCCTCCCTCCCAGGGACACACGTATTGGAGCCTGGCAGAGCCTATCTGCCCTTAGCCCTACAATGTCCTTTTCATTTTCTTTAACAGTTTCATTGATATATAATGTGCCCACCATATAATTCATCTGCTTCAGGTGTACAATTCAGTGGCTTTTAGTGTATTCAGAGTTTGCATCCACCATCACAATCAATTTTAGAACATTTCCATGAACCCAAGAAAATATCCCTTAGTCATCACCCCAAATACCTCCTCTCTCCAGCTCCTGGCAACCACTAACCAATCTACTTGCTGTTTCTATGGATTTCCCTCTTCTGGACACCTCATATCAATAGAATGATATGTTAGTGGTCTTTTATGTCTGGTTTCTTCCTCTTAGCATCCTGTTTGGAAAGTTTATCCCTGTGACAGCATCTACCAGTTCTTCATTTCTTTTTGTGGCTAAGTAATACTCCATTGTATGGATATACCACATTTTGGGTATCCATTCATTAGTTCATGGATTTTGTGTCTGTTACGAATAATGCTGCCGTGAGCATCTGTGTTGTCCACAAGTTTCAGGGGGGACTTTTGTTTTCATTCCAGTATCCTTTGATGACATGTCTTGGCAGTGATGTCTATGACATTGGGCAAGTGTCTTGAAACGTTTTGCGTCAGAAAAGTCATTGCCAAGGCCGGCAGATCTCGAAAAGGTGACCGGGATATGTTGGTGATTTTTTTCATGCTCTACTTACAGTATGACTCGTAACTGTTAATGGCTGAGCTGCTCCGTAGGTGAAGAAGGAATGGCCTTTTCTATTCTGGGCCTCCCTGCTTCCAGCGATAGCAAGGAGCGAAATGAGATGCTTTCTGAGAGAGGAAGGTACTGCGTTCTTTGATTACTGCGCACTTTCAGCAGTGTTTGTATGATTAATGAGTCCACATTTCAAACGTTCCCATTTAATGTATTTGAGCCTTCTAACAACATTGCCTTTCATGTGTTGCTGTTTTTGAGATTTATGAGGCCTAACTCGCAAGCGATGTGTGTCTGGATTAAGAGAACCTGAGAATCTCTATTTATGTCTGACCCCAGGAAATTCCCTTTAAGCTGCTTATCAGAGGTGCATGCTGAGAGCATGATGGGAAGATGGAGTCCTCCATCCGCTGGTAAAATCTGGAATCTGCTCTCATTTCCTTTTCACTGAACTGAAAATAAGCTAACAGACCCTCAGGTCTACCTGTAAGTACCTTTCAACTGTTCTACTTTTGTAAATTTAGTTTAAATAATACATGTGCTGAAATTCCTATATCCCACTCCCCCCCACCATACTCCAGGTCTTCAGTGTGGAATTTAAATATAATTCCTTATTGTTAAAAAAAAAAAAAAAAAAAAAATTGATCATGGTGATTTTGATAAACTAAAAGCATCTTTAATTTTACTGACAGCAAAGCGATTCTTTATTTTCTCTCTAAAAGCACAATTGATGTGCCACGATCTTTGTCTTTGCATTTTTTAAACTGAAAGAAGATTTCCACAGCATTAAAAATAGGATTTCTTCTTAAAAATGTTCACGAGGTGCAGAAACACTTACATGTGTATATGCATGATTTCACCACCAGGGGGCATTGTGGTTTGACTGTCCGTTTATACAGCCTGCGTTCTATCAGTTTACCCAGAAAATAGGACTGCGAGTATTTCTGATTCCTTCCAAGAAGGAATCATATCTGGAAGAGAACAGATGTCGATTCTTTTTCCTCACTAGCAAACAGTAGTGTTGTCAAATTTGCTAAACTTAGCCAGTTGAAGATTAACATGCAATATATAATATGCATGTGCCTAAGTGTACAATAAATAGTAAATCACATTTTTATGCTTTCTCTGAACTTGGAAGCTGCAAGTTATGTTTTTTTTATTCCCTGGGTGTGATGAAATAAATAACATTCAAATACATTTTAAAGATGTCAGTCAGGGGGAAAAAAGTGCGTGGCAACTGTCTTTGATAGATTTCTTTTATGATTAATTCTCCTATTAAGTTTTAATGACTTTAAAGATATAAAGCTAGAAACCACAAAACTAGGCATGGTTAATAAATAACCGAAATACCAGGTGTGTAGAAATGCATCTGTGGAAAAATGAAATCATATATTCTCTAGCATGTATTAGGAAATGACTCTTTGGCAAGTCTAGAGGTAAAGTATCCCTGAAGGGGGAGCAGGTTTAAAAATGGTAAACTAAAGAAGATTGCTTTTCTTAAAGAAATTCCCATGAGAAAGGTACTTTCTGAGATTCACATACGTAGATTACATTGTTATGAACCAACATTTATTAGCAAGGTTGATCTCTCGGAATGCGTTTTGTCCATTTCAGATTTTTAAGAATCCTCGTACAAATTTTCCAGGGTTTCCACTTTGCAGTTTTCTTCCAGGGCTCCTATGGCATAGAAAGTACATTGCTATTTTGTTTTGTAAATGCTCAACAGACTGGCTCATTCCAGAAGTGGGTGTTGTGGTGCCAGTGTCTTTGTGATACTATCTTTCCCCTTTAGCACCCAGAACTTATGAAATATGACTCGGTTTATCGTTCTCCCTGTGGACACACAGGCCGATGCACATTTCTGTGCATCGGAGAGGATGGGAGAATTAATTCCAGTTTCTCAATTCCAAAAGTGAGGCTGGTCATGGGGTTTGGAACCACGCCATGGACGCATGAAGCCTCCCCATTTGCAGGACAAATCCAGAGCTTATGCGTTCATGCTCAGGGCTCTCTGTGGTAGGCAACAGCTGGATTATTTACTTTCTAGAACATCTCGAGTTCTTAATCTGAGCAGTTTAGAAACCTAACCCCCATTAATTAATATGAATAATGACTGGGAAGCGTTGCAGGGCTCCCAGGAGAAGAATGTATATATGCATATGTTTTTGTATATGCTTATATGCCTTTGTGCACGAAAGGAGATAAATGGTGTATTTCACACAGTTCCTTCTCCTCCACTAAGGGCTATTATTGTTCCTGAATTTTTCTGAGCCGCCGAAGCACAATCGGGTTTAGTGCGTTCACACCAGGCAGCCCCCACTCTTCAGAACTTCAAATCTAAAGATCTTTTAAATACACAGAACTTATTTTTGAAAGCTGTGGCCCATCCCAAATGAATTCCAATTCTCAGCCTCTAAAATGCCTGGAGTGAGAAAACAGAGAATATTGTTCTTTTCTGTTTATATTATTTCATACTGAGTTAACACACTTGCCAAGAGTCCGAGGCAGCTTCTGGCTTGACAATGCCTTCTTTAACTAGCCTAGTTTCTGGAATAAAGTGAGGGTCCACCAGGCCCTCTCAGTGGGGCTCAGGACACCCTGAGATGGAAGAGACTGGAGAAAGCCAATCTGTTTCTCCCTGAAAATCATCTTACTTTTTTAAGGCTTCGTACCTAGATTTGGCCTGGGCAGCCAAGGGAGACTGTTCAGCACTGGATACCTAGACTCTGCTGGGCTCCAGAGAGCTGCTGGGCTACGGCGCCCAGTGCCCTACCTCTTGGGGCCAGCCGGCCTCACCAAAAAATCAGGCTTCTGGCTTGTTCCAAACTCAGGAAGTTGCTGGGAAGTCTGGCTAGCAACACCCTCATTCCCAGTCCTGGCCATGCGTCTCGGCTCTCGCTAGCACAGGGAGCACGCAGGCTTAAGGCTGGAAGAAACCCCAAACGTTTGGCCAGGAAGAGGCAACTAGTTCCAGCTGGCCCGTGTACGACGCTTTAAAAATGACCCAGATGATCTGATTTTGTAGAGAGAGTGGGTGGAGAGGACTCCAGGGCCGTGGAGGAAGATTCGGCCTTTCTCTCCCTCATCATGAGCAATGTGATTTGGAGAGAGAAGGACCCGGTTGGCTCTGCAAACCGCATTTCCTTGGCTGAACGCCAGAGGAGAGACATGATCCGGCAAGAAGACAACGCCATCCCCGGTCAGCCCCTTCCAGACCCTTGCTCTCCTGGACCTTCTGCGGAGTATCGGGTTGGTCAGTGCCCAAGAGCTCCTCGCTTGGCCAGCAGGGGCTGCCTAGAGAAAGGGAGGACAGGCTTCGACTTGTTGGGTAGTGGCTTCTGTGGACGTGAAAAGACTACATGAGAAAGAGGAGGCAGCCCTCCAAACATAACTTGGCCGCTTCGTTCTCCCTCTGGACACACAGGCCAGGTTCTCCTGGCCAAGAGCCCAAGCGTGTTCTTGGTGCACGCTGACATTCTATATGGCTTTTGCCTCGGTAACGCATCTGGTCAGTGACTTAGCCCCTCTATAAAAATGAAGAGTAGAGCTCGAGTGCTTATAACATGTCATTTTTACCCAAGAAAGAAAGCAAAATGAAAGAGCCTGAGCATTCTTTGGATCCCCTCCACCCCCAACAGGTATAGTCCCAGTCTCCAAGACTGTCTCTGCCCACTCGCGTGTTTATGGCCCGGTGAGACCACAGCCTCCTTTTCCGGAAGCAGGGACACAGAATTCCCCAAGTGGGAAGAGCAGCTTTGGAGTGGAGGCTGTTCAAAGTTCTGTGGTGATTAATTATTACCTACCCAAGGTCTGGCCATTGCTATACTTTGAGTTCTTTTCAGGCTCAAGGTCTGTTCCTTTTTTTTTTTTTTTTTTTTAGACGGAGTCTCACTCTGTCCTCCAGGCTGGAGTGCAGTGGAACGATCTCACTGTACTCACTGCAACGTCTGGCTCCGGGTTCAAGTGATTCTCCTGCCTCAGCCTCCCGAGTATCTGGAACTACAGGCGCTGGCCCCAAGCCTGGCTAATTTTTTGTATTTTTAGTAGAGACGGGGTTTTACCGTGTTGGCCAGATTGGTCTCAAACTCCTGACCTCAAGTGATCCTCCCGCCTCAGCTGCCCAAGGTGCTGGGATCACAGGCGTGAGCCACTGTACCCAGCCCCAGGGTCCCTTCTAATCTGTGCTGTTGTCATAAACCCTAGAGAAGCCAGATCTTTCTACCAAGAGGAACATCATCCCAAATGAAGTGATAGACTTTGCTAGTGTTCTTGTATTGATTCAGCCAACAGAGAACAAATGAAAAGAATCAGGATTCTATTGAGACAGAACGTGAGTAATTTCTGAGTGTTGACTATTTTTAAAGACAAGATTAGCAGTAATACATAAACATAAATAAGATTTTTTTCCCCAGCCAAGAACCATAGATGAGATTTCACATTGAAAATGTAAATTGTGCCTAGGCAACATCAATGCTTATTTTAAGCAACTGACCCTTGGGATAAAAATAAAAAGTCGAAAGGAAACAAACAATGCTACTGACAAGTGATAGAATATTCTAGTTTATATCTCAGTTATTTTACAGCTCTGGCATTTCCAGGGAACGCTTTAGAATACTTCTAGTCCGGTTGGTCCATAAAAAGCTGTCTATGTTTTTATATTTTGAAAATACATGCAGAGAGGCCCACCGCGTGTTATATAAGGCGTCTTATCCATGAGTCAACAGGCACGCAACATCAGTGTCATACACTTATCACCCCCACACTCGACATCCTTTGAGAAATGCCTCGGTCCCGTTAATGCCAGATAAGCATTGCACCTCTTGGCGTGCATTCTTACCTATTGAGGATATGTTTGAATTCTAATATGGTAGACGAGGAAACACCGTCTTACTGTGCTGTGTGCTGAGCACAGAGCCATTCTCCGCATCCTGCCTTGATTAATAAGGCGTAAAAAATCCTCCAAATTTGCACCTGTTCAGACAAGCTTGTCCATACCATGACCCGTGGGTCACATGTGGGCCAGCACAGCTTTGAATGTGGCCCAGTACATATTCATAAACTTACTTAGAACATCAGATTTATGCACGGCCCTTTTATACGTGTACTGTGGTGTTTTTTGTTTTTTGGTTGTGTGTGTGTGTATGTGTGTGTGTGTATGTGTCTGTGAGAGAGAGACAGAGTCTCGCTCTGTCACCCAGGCTGGAGTGTAGTGGCGTGATTTGAGCTCACTGCATCCTCTGCCTCGCAGGTTCAAGCAATTCTCCCTGTCTCAGCCTCGCTAGTATCTGAGATTACAGGTGCCTGCCACCAAGCTTTGCTAAATTTTGCTTTTTTTTTTTTCTTAGTAGAGACAGGGTTTCACCATGTTGGCCAGGCTGGTCTTGAACTCCTGACCTCAGGTGATCCTCCTGCCTCAGCTGCCCAAAGTGCTGCGATTATAGGCGTGAGCCACTGCGCCCGGCCTTTTTTTTTTTTTTTTTTTTTTTTTTTTTTTTTTTTTTTTGATGCTCATCAGCTATTGTTAGTGTTAGTGTATTTTATTTGTGGCCCAAGACCATTCTTCTTCCAGTGTAGCCCAAAAGATTGGACGCCCGTAAGCAAAAACAACACAGCTGTCTAGCTGAAAGACGTAGCTACTTGCTCTGCAGAACATGGTTGGCCAACCTGGCCTTGACATCGGGGTGTCTCTCTGTTCTCTAGACCTCACACCCAGTCCCTATTCTTAGGTTTTATTTCTCAAACCAGGTTTTGCCTCACAAATGACAGCAAATGATTCAGAGCGCAATGATGTTGCTCATTTCTGGTAAGTCATTGAAAGCTGACCGTGCCCTCCATTTCAAAGCAACAGAAGAAAAGCTGGTGGTCGTGGTGAAAGAATTGGGAAGCAGAGCATGAATGCTGGGAGGCTGCTGTGGTCTGCAGATCTGAGCACTGTGCCTGCAGCCGATGTCTCTCTATGGGGCTGATCTGGTGGCTAAGGTGCCCCTGGTCAGATGGGATGATAACTGTTTCCTGTCTCTCCTTTGTCTCTGTCAAACCCACCAACTCCTTTCAGGAACGCAGATATTTAATTATCTTTTGCTGTTACATCTGCAGCACGTATTGGCTGGCTGTTCAAAAGTATCCTCTCTAGGCAAATAACGAGATTTTGCCAGCAGGATCTCCTGTTAAAGGTGTGCATGTGTAGACACATGTGCGTGCATGCATACCTGCCTGCCCTTGCACAGTGGACACTGTTTCCAGTGTGCGGTGAGACCCTCCCCTCATGTAGAACAGGACGGGACAGTGACAAGGTTATTCAATTAATTACTGAAGCTTGCTGGGCATGGTGGTTGACGCTTGTGATCCCAGCACTTTGGGAGGCTGAGGCAGGTGGATCACCTGAGGTGAGGAGTTTGAGACCAGCCCGGACAACCTGACAAAACACCATCTCTACTAAAAATACAAAAATTAGCTGGGTGTGGTGGCACATGCCTGTAATCCCAGCTACTTGGGAGGCTGAGGCCGGAGAATCGCTTGAATATGGGAGGCAGAGGCTGCAGTGAGCTGAAATTGCACCATTGCATTCCAGCCTGGGCGATGGAGTGAGACTCAGGCTCAAATAATAGTAATAATAATAATTGCAGCTCAATAGTCCATAGCCATTTTACTGCATGTGGCTATTAGCTGTGCTCTTGCGGTATCTAGGTCTGTTGTGTCCATACGGTGGAGTGTTTGCAGATGCTATGACGGTGCGCAGTGCTCCACATTCATCTTGGGAGCTGAAAAGCAGCTATGGCAGGACTATTTACACCATGGAAACAGGCAGAAACTACTGATCAAGCCTTCCTTGTTTTGTTTATTTTGTCTTGACTTAGAAAGTGATTACAATGACAGTAATGCAGATTAAATTGAAGAGTAAAGTGCCTATAAACCACTACACTATGAATAGTATGAAAAATTGAGGAGGCCATGTGGCTCACAAATACAGCACTTTGGGAGGCTGAGGCAGGAGGATGACTTGAGCCCGGGAGTTTGAAACCAGCCTGGGCAACATAGTGAGACTCCATCTTTAAATTAAAAAAAAAAGAAAGAAAAATTAGCTGGCTTGGTGGCACATGCCTATAGTCCCAGCAATGGGGAGGCTGCAGTGAGCCGTGATTGTGCCACTGCACTCTGGCCTGGGCAACAGAGAGAGATCCTGTCTCCAAGTCTCTGTCTCTCTCTCTCCAGGAAATATTCCTTCAGCGTATTAGTAAAGAAGTTACTTATGAGTCGCTTATGCCATTGAAGAATGAGTGATGGACCAAAATATGTCTGTCTTGATTGTTTCGCTTTCATCTTTCTTTTTTTGGAGATGGAGTCTTGCTCTATTGACCAGGCTAGGGGTGGCGCAATCTCCGCTTACTGCAACTTCCGCCTCCTGAGTTCAAGTGATTCTCCTGCCTCACCTTCCCAAGTAGCTGGGATTATAGGCGCCCGCCACCAGGCACAGGTAAGTTTTGTATTTTTAGTAGAGTCGGAGTTTCACCTTTTTGGTTGGTTGGCCAGGCTGGTCTCAAACTTCTGACCTCAAGTGATCCGCCCACCTCACCTCCCAAAGTGCTGGGATTACAGGCGTGAGCCACCGTGCCCGTGCCTGGCCACATTTATCTTTCTAATTAACTAAAAAGTATCAAGCAATACTTACATGAAACTGCAGTTTCTCATCAACTGTAACCGTAATTTAGCTGTAGATACAAGAGTTGGGCACAAATCCATGAAAGCATTGAGTGAGAATCAATTGGTTCTGTGGGATTTACGATGAAGAATATTGCTTATTTTTATTTGTAAATTGTGTGCTACAGATCCTTCATATCAGTAATATGTATAATAAACATGTATGTGTATATTCATACACACCCTTTCACTTTGTCAGGAATGATGGTTAAACATTTACCACAGCACTGAATTCACTTCTCCATCAGCTGCTAACTTGTGAGGATGTTTGAGGATGCATGACCTGTGTGATGCACCTGTTCCGGTGCCTGGCACAGAGTCGCAAAGCCACAAAGATGATGCTTGTTGGTTGTATGTGTTGTTTCCATCTGATATCACCATTGGGGGGAGCAAGATGACATGCGCTTGCCCCACGTGTCCAACAGCAAAGCCCCCGGTATAGTGGGCTGCTCAGTGTGCCTGGTTCAAACTGTGTATTTATAGTCCCCGGGTGTTTTCAGAGAGCAAAAGTCCTTTATGGTTAGCAAATTGCAGGTCCTCCCCTTTCTGATATTTACAGCCCTTGCAACCGCCTGTACAAAAATCAGGAAAAGGCAGAGGACGGCTGTCATTAATGTAAAGGCAGCTGGTTACCTTCCCCTCCTGAGCACACACATCGCCTCCTAATGCAATTAGTCACCATCTCTGTTCCCTTCAATCAACCCTTTTAGCGGAGTTCACAGGGATGCCTTCAGTCCAGACACTCTGACCATTGATGAAGGATTTGAAATCTTTTGAGAACTCTGAAATAGTGCACACCAGAAACATCCAGCTGAAAACGAAAAGGGGAAAAAGACAACATTTTGCTATCCCATGCACATGGCAGGCACATTGAATGTGAAGGTCAGTTCTACCTCAGAGGGCAGGCATTCTATCCCCCAAGCCTGTTGCTTAAGAAATGCCCAGGCCCTTTGAACAAAATGGTTTCGAGTGATTACAGTATGTTCTTACTTACATCTCCTAATATATTTCTTGTTATTCTCCTTGAGTACTGCATTCAGACAGAGGTTGCCAATAAAGTTTATTGTAGGAGCTAAGTGTCAATATCTGTAGTACCCCCCGCCTAGGGTGCTGGTAATTAAAATGCCACAGATAGTCTGGGAGACGCATGAAAATTTGATGGCAAATTGATTTCAGGTTCATCTTGAAATTTGTCCTCAGCTGGACTCGATACTTCTGGCAGACATGGGATGGCTTTTGTCAGAAGGGTCTGCTGGAATGAGACAGAGATGTCTTGATCTGAATATTAAATACAACATGCTGTTTATGACAGATTATCCATTTAGTGCTAAAACACCCAGCTACTTCTATTTACACATTCTTCTGCATTGAATGTGGAAGACAGCATCTCATAGATCCACTTTACATATGAAAAGAAGTTGTATCAAACTTGCTGGGCATCAGAAATAAAGGATTTTAGAGACCCTGGCTTCAAACTCAAGTTATTCCTTCCAAGATTCTAAACTTAGCAATGCAACTTGCACTTAATTTTTAAAAGCTAGAAAAATAATGATAAAGATTGTGTGATCAAGTATAGCAGCCCTGTGATGTTTCCTCAGAACGGTGTATTACAGAAAAGGAAAAAGCCATATATATGGAGAAAAATCTCCCAGTATTTAATATTATCAATTGCTGGTTCCTGTAAACTTGCATTTGTGGATCACATTATAACAGCGATTACTCTTGTGTATTGTTCATGCAGAAGTGCACTATGATGATAATATGCTTTTAAAAGTATGTTTCCAGAATTTAATTTGTAAGAGGTTTGAGGGAAAAATAATACTGAGTTTTGAGTGTTTCTGATTGTAAAAATGTGTTCAGTAGAATTAAACATCTTCACCAAAACCCATTTTATCACTTGAAATTATTGGGCAATTAATTGTATTTACTTAGCATTCAATGCGTGATTAGAAATGGAATTTTTAAAAAAGCAGTACTCAAGTGGAATGCATTCATTTGCTCATTCAGCAAACAGGGTGTTAGTCCCTACTATGTGCGGAGCCACAGTGGATGAGAAAGATTTCTGGGTGGGACTTCAATGAGACTCATTTCCCAGGTTTTCATGTTATTATGTATACATGGTATCTAATTTTTTCACAAGTACTTGCCCTAGTGATGCTAAAATCAGCTTGATTGGCTTATAAATCAATGAAGATTACTGTTTCGTTGCTTTGAAATTGAATTTAAAAACAGGAACAGAGCAATCTCTTTATTTCCGAATGCAGCCTCCCATTGGAATCACTTTGGAAGATGCTGGATCTGCGTGTTGCCCAATATTACTTTTCAGACAGTCCCAGGCAGGAAGGCCCATCAGTGAAAAGAGCCCTGCATATGCTCTGGGTCATCACAGCTGCTGCTTTGCACATTTAGGCAATATTTATGGATCTTTTATTAGGACAATTTTTATGGCCCAAGATTAAAAGTTAAAGTTAAGTAGTAAACGTAATGAACATGTGCCTTTGGAGGTTCCAACTGATTTGTATTTTCTTTCCCTCTGTTGGTCATGGCCCATTGAATTTTGATGATAGCATTAAAAAAAAAAAAATGCCTCAGATCATTTTTGGAAGGAGACAGGGTATGAATTGACAAATTAATAAAATAAATTCTACTTCAAAGATGCTAAATTATCTCTTCTGTTTAGGAGGCTCTCTTTTCAGATGCAGAGTTAATTTGTGGGAGCTTGAATATTTCTCAAGAAATAGTATGGGCAGCGTTTGATAGAAGATGTAATTATTGGGTTGTAGGAAATAATGGTTGATATCGTACATCTGCTGTCCTGGTGGGAGCATGAATGAGGGAAGGAATCACGGGAAAATGACATTTCTTGAGGCTCCTTCAAGGTGTAGCGTTTGCTTTGGCTTTTCAAGTGTGTTACTCTATGATGGTTGCTGCTGGGCTGAATTCCACCTTGGGTTCAATTCAATGTGAAACTTAACTTTTTGCTGAAGGAATGATCCAGAGGAAGTAGTAAAATAGTAGCCTGGCCTCCAATACAAATTGCCTGTGAGTCTGACTGATATTCACCAATATGCAGTGGTGGGGTGAAAGGATTCTGTAGTCAAAACTATTAATATTTCAGAAATACAATTCTTACCAGAGCCTTTGTATGTAAATGTCTCATATACCCCTCTAAGAAGGGGAGCAAATAGTATTTTCCAAACTTATGTCACCCCTTACCATCCACCTGGATACTTGACGTGTGTTGGAATCAACCTTACGGGGAGCCCTTGGTCGATAAACAGTGTTTTCTAAATTTATATTACAGTTCCCACTTTCCCTCCCCCGCTTTTATCAGTTTGTATGACAGTCTTCTTGGGAACATCCATTAGGAAACTTTCTTTCCTCGCAGGTGTCTGTTACAAGTCCTGGTTCACACAGTGTTGCGAAAGAATAGTTGTATGTCACAATTTTCTTCATACAGTGTTTATTGAGAAACTTCTTCTGTTAATAGAATGACTGAAAATCAGCCAACCCCATAAATACTGCTCAGGCATTTAGAAAGACTTCTCTCTCTCTATAGAGCCTTTGGACATCAGAAAAAAGTTAGAGAGTGACTTTCAGATACAGCTACCTAGTCTATATTATAGAACATTCTGAAAAGAGCAGATTTTAATATCTTTCCTCCCACACTTGCTTTGACTCCCTCCTTTAGTAATTAGATAATTATGTATAATTAGCACATTAATTATGTGCAACAGCTGCAGTTGAGTGTGTGCATGTACAACTGCTTGAAACAGCTTGTGAGTTCACTATTAGGCCCATGAAATTTTTCTCCTTGGCATGTTTTCACTATTAATTTGCTTGACAAAGGATAGATACATTTTCCATGTGTGTAGGTAAAAGCAGTGCTGTGAGCTAAAAAGTCAGCAAAGATGAAGTGGTCCTGATCTGCGGCCCTGTACACTTAGATAGGGCATCATTGCCTTCCTCTGAGCTCTTGGTGCCGATAACAGCCTCCTTGACAGATAAGTGTACCAGATTCCTTACCTGTCCCAGGACAAGATAGCAAGAGTTTCTCGATGCATTTAAAAAATGCATTTAGTGTTGGCAAAAGGCTTGCAATTTATTATTAAGTGGAATAAGCAGTTTAAAAACAGTATGTACAGGGTGGTTTTCTGGCTATATAAAAGCACAGGCATAGAAAATAGATATACATAAATAATGTTACTATAATTTGTCTGCCTCCCTTCTCTCAGAAAAGACCGATGAATTATCTATTATGTGCCACTCACTATTTGAGTGCTGGGAATACAGTACCATAAAGTGAAGTTTCATGTGTCAGGTAGCGAGGGCCATGGTCTGTGTTTTGAGAATTATAGGCAGTTTTGCGGCTCATGGCTATAATCCCAGCACTTGGGGAGGCCGAAGCGGGTGGATCACCTGAGGTCAGGAGATCAAGACCAGCCTGGTCAATGTGGTGAAACCCCAGCTCTAATAAAAATACAAAAAAAATTAGCTGAACATGGTGGTGCATGCCTGTAATTCTAGCTACTCAGGAGGCTGATGCAGGAGAATCGAATTCCAGCTACTCATGAGGCTGATGCAGGAGAACCTGGGAGGTGGAGGTTACAGTGAACCGAGATCGTGTCACTGCACTCCAGCCTGGGCAACAGAGCAAGACCCTGTCTCAAAAACAAGAAATGAATCAAAACAAACAAACAAAAAATAGTATCCCATAGTTAACCATTTTCTGAAATGAATTTGTTACTTTTATAAGGAGAAAAAAATAGGTCTCGTGTGTGGAGGGAATTGAAGATATAATTTCATAGTCTGCGTACAGCTAGGCTCATCGCAGGGACCTAAGTAACACTTAAGGAATTAAATGGCCTATCTCTGTTTGAGAGGCACGCTAAGATCAGATGCCGGCTCTTTTTTTTTTTATTTCTAATGGTTTGCTTGGTGTGGTGGTCATTTCCCTGGAAGTGCGCAGGAAGAGATAGGTGACTAGCATGTCGTCTACGAACGTTTTTAGAAATGTCTGGTGGAACCATGCAGGCATCAGATAGCTATCTGTGTGCAGAGCCAGGCCGGTGCCTAGGTGAGATGGAAAGCTTCTGTCAGCTTTCTTGCTGGCCTTTCCTTGCAGGCACTCCCTTCCACACCTGCCTTTCCACCTGCCAGACTGTGCGTTGCTCTGGCTCTGCATGTTCAGCACTTCTGCAACAGTTGCTTCTGCAAAGGTAGCTTAGCGGAGGGTGAAGGGTCTTCTTCCAATAAGTCAGCACCTTCAGTTAAAAGAAGGGAATAACATTCTCCAATCTTGGCAGTCTGGCCAGGTAGAAAGACACCTGAAGGTGAACATCTTTGGCCAAGACATTTTGTTATGTGTTGTTCGGTTTCATTTGTCTCTCAGCCAATCAATCAATGGATCTCTCTCCTTCCCTCCCGCCTTGTCCCCCTTTTCTCTTCTCTCCCCTTCCCTGCCCCCTGTCTTTAAAGTTTCACAGATTAAGAGAGTAGCATGCTGCTCATCCCGATCTTTGAAACCATGCAAATGAATAGCAAGAAACCTAGTTCTTAGCATGCCCGTTTCTTTCCGCAGTGCCCAGGCCAGCAGTACCTGCTGCCCAAGAGCACAGCTGACAACGCCCTGGGAGCCCTTCACACTCTTCTCTGAGCTCTTCCATCCGTAAACAGACATCTATGCCAAACGCAGGGAGGGTTTGCTGTTGGCTTGTACAAGAACACTGTCCTGTTATGCCTGCTGCTCTTTGCTTGGTTTTCCCTGGACGGTCACAAACATACCTCCAGGTCAACACATAAAGAGCAAACTTACTTCTTCTGATAGTTGCAGAATATTCCGTAGTACAGATATTCTGTTATTTATTGTTGTTAGATTTCTATCCACGTTGAGCTCCCATGCCCAGAGCTTTCCAGACATTTGGAAACATTTTAGAAAATTGACATCATCTCTTTAAATGTCTGAACTCAGATTTCCTCTATGATGTTGGAATCTTTCAAATATCGTGCACACTTGGCCTGTTCCTATAATTTTGTTCCCCAGCCCTCGTTCTCCATTTTGCACGTGTATTATCTCGTCCCATTCCTCTGCACCCTTCACACATGCCGGCAGAGTATATACTTTTGCACAGGCAAGAGTCCAGCCGAAATGATCCTTATTTAGCATAATTTAAACATGAGGGTTTCCTAATGCTCCTTCCATTTAAATAATTTAAAAATCCGTGACAAGGTACCTGAAAACTACTAAGAGAAGAGAGGTGTTATTGGACACATCATTGAGGCTGAAGCAGAACTGCATTATTCTGTCTGCAGTTGAGAACCGTAAGAAAAAGATTAAGATTAACATTATTGTTAATGGTGTTACCTCAGTTTGCTGTCTGTACCTTTTTGGAGACATGGGTCTGATTCCCGAGAAATCATTTTTCCTCCTTCTTGAAAAAAGCGAATTTTATTAAAGTGGTTTTAATTTTAACTGCATTATTTGTTTGCTTTATGTAGTTTTTAAAGTTTTATGAAAAAGTCTTCCATGTGTTTTTTATTTATGAAACCGGGGCAGTCATCCTTCACATATGAAGCAGGTATCTCAGAATATTGAACTGTTAGAGTGCATTTTGTAGGAGTGTGAATGATTTTTCTGCAATTGACATATCAAGGAACTTATCATCTATTATTAAGTTACCTTTTCCTGAAACAAAATATTTATCAGATGTAACTTGGTACCCAAATGCATTTTCTTGCTACACTGGAAACTGTAACACACACCCACCCACCCCTTTATTCTTGGTTCCCTCCTATATTTTGACATTTGAAGCATCCACAGAAAAGTATTAGAAGGAGCAACTGAAAATCGCGAGAACTGAAATTATTTCCAGCTATGTTTAAATATGAATGTCTTGTTCGACTCTTCGCATATGTATTTATGGCTGTGTGATATCATTATGGCATCGTAATGAATGTCTACTGAATTATGTGGGATTCAACAGGGGATACAAATGGATTTGGATTCTGTAACTGTCATGCTGTGGTCCGGAGAGGGTGGAAACTGCAGTATCCCCCTGCGTCAACATATCTGTCAAAAGTCCTCAGCGCTCCCCGCAATCCATGTGTGGTGGAAGCGCGAGGTGGTGAGGATGGAAAGGGCTATGCATCGACTCCATGTTAGGACAGGTCTTAAAAAACTAAACACAAGTCATGTTATGGAACTGTTTACCTTGGCTTTGAGGTTTATTTCCATCTGGATTAAGAATGTTGTTGTATTATATAACAAGAAGTGAAAAAAAAAAAAAGGGAATGATGTTATACAACCTTTTCTTTCTTTTTTCCCTTACTCTGAATGTGTAACTTTAAATGAAGAACCAGGACACCTCATCCTTTAGTCTTTTCTTTACTAGCGAGTAGCAGATATGTGCGGACCACAGAGATGGACTGAAAAGAGAAGGAACAGTCCTTGGTTTGTATTCCAGCCCCCACGTTCCTATGCCTTGGAGCTTGGTAATTAGATGCTTGGAGCTTCAGTTTCCCCATCTGTTGCATCAGAACAACAGTATGTGCTCTGCAATATTTTCATAAGAGTCACATGAAAAAGGTACCTACAGAGTCTAGCACTGTGCTTTTTAAGTTGGGGCTTAATATGTGGTAGTTGTTGCTGTTTTTGTTGTTATTATTATTGTTGTTTGTTGTTTGGTTTTTGAGATGGAGTCTTGCTCTGTCACCCAGGCTGGAGTGCAATGGCATGATCTCGGCTCATTGCAACCTCTGTCTCCTGGGATCAAGTGATTCTCCTACCTCAGCCTCCCAAGTAGCTGGGACTATAGGCCCCTGGCTAATTTTTGTATTATGTAATAGAGACAGGGTTTTACCCTGTTGGCCAGGTTGGTCTTGAACTCCTGACCTCAAGTGATCTGCCTGCTGCTTCCTCCCAAAGTGCTGGGATTACAGATGTGAGCCTGGCCCGTAAGTGTTATCTTTATGTAACATACTCACAGCTCCCTTGGGAGTAATTTTTCCATTTCTACACAATGGAAACTTGTAATTTTAGCCTCAGCAACACATACTTACTGGGCACCTAGGTTTCATTTATTTAGGAACTATTTAGTGAATGCCAGTTGTGCACCAGGCACCAGGCATGGCCCTGGGGAACCAGCAGGCAGCCACACAGAGAAGGTCCCAGTGGCACCAGAACAGGGTCTGCTTCCTAGGAGGTGTCTGGCTTCAAGACAGGGATTTCCTTTAGCTGGGTGGTAGAGAAATGGATTGCCTGTGATTTCACTGTGCATAAAGTGACCGTTCAGCCCTTAACCAGCGACATCCACATGTGTTCTTTGGTACTCACAGGTGCTGTGGTTCACAGCTGTGGTCTTCTGAAATATAGGAAAAGGCAGCTTACAGAAAAAAACTTGCTTGTTCACTGTTTTCTGAGCCAATGTCTCACCTACTGGCAAGTTAATAGGTCTAGTTTTGTTTTTCTTATTTAATTTTATACATGAGATAACTATAGCTGGATGTATAGTCTTTGAAGTGGGACCAGTTGGCTCTGTTTATTAGCTATGTGGCTCTTGTGCAGGTGACCTATGGCCCCTGGCCTCAGGGATCTCATCTCTAAAATGAGGCTCTTGGTATTACCTGCCTTACCCAATTGTGAGGATTAAAAGGGTTTTGTGTGTTAAAGAACTTGAGGAGTGCCTAGGACCCAGTGAGGGCCACACAGCTTGCTCCAATCGCTTTCTTAAAGTCAGTAAGTGTGTTGCTGTGGTAATACTCATCTTCAGAGCCATCATTTCGATCACATTTTGGCTTAGTTTCTTCCTCTACCCTCTTCCCACATCAAACTTTTCCATGGGAGGTAAAACATGTTAACAATCTAATTATGTTTCCTTCTAATTTTTTTCTTCATTTATATTATACATCTGTATACTACATAGATATTACATATGGATATATAGGCATATACATATGCATATTTAGGGTGTGCTGTGGTCAGAAAGTTTGTACCCCCCCCCCCAAAAAATTTACAGGTTAAAATCCTAATCCTCAAGGTGACACTAGAAAGTAGGGCCTTTGGGACATAATTAGGTTCTGGGGGCGGAGGGCACTAATCCTCATGAATGGGTTTAGTGTTTTTATAAAACAGACCCAGGAGAGACCATCATCCCTTTTACCATGTGAGGAGCCCGCAAGCAGGTGCCCTGTATGAGCCAGAGTGGACCCTTACCCATCGACACATGTACCGGCACCTTTATCTTGAACTTCCAGCCCCCAGAACTGCAAGAAATAAATTTCTGTTACTCATAAGCCAGCTTATGAGTTGTATACTTTTTTGTGATCACAGCGTGAATGGACTAAAGGTTTTTGAGATTTTTTTTTTTCTTTTCGGTAGTTTTACCTAATAAAACCTGGACTCATTCTATGCACACTCTTCTGTATTGTAGCATGGTTTTCCACGCTGAGGACATACGTGACCATGCAGTCATTTCCCAGATGGAACTTACTGAGGGGCATTCGCTTAGTTTCGAAAGGTTTCTCCCTCCACTCCCATCCCGGCCACAGATAGTGATGCAATAAGCTTCCTTGTTCACATGTCCAGACTGAAGCTTTTATTCCTATGGGGTGAGTTCCCAGGCATGGGATTGCGAGGCCAGACTCTAAATTTTGAAAATGGATTTTTATCATTCTAATGGATTACGGTGAAGAGAGCCAAAGTCTTGATAGAAACACTCAACTCAGAGTGAATTTTTTAGATGTAAAAGTGGATGGTAATTAAGGGTACACACATTAAAAGGAGTAATTTGACCAGCCCATCACAGTAGTAATTGATTTGATTGTCTCGAAGACTTCTGATTTCGTTTTTGAGGCTGGAAAGGCAGGTGGAAATTCCGCCACTTTTGCACACATGTATTAGAGAGTAGCTAGCCTGCTTTTACTAGGGGTTCTGTAGAAGAAACACAGCTTGAATAAATGTCCTCTTGGATGCCCAGCACAGATTGGCAGTGGCTGTCAGGATGGTCTGCTGGGAAAGGTGCTGGGACTCACCCTAGACTGGGAGTGAGGTGGGGTGGGGGCACGGCAGGAGGGCCCTGGCTGATTAATACTGTTTGTTATGAAGTCTGGAGTATGTGGGGAAAGAATCACGAATCCCTGCATTGGCCACCCCTGAACCACAGCCAGTGATTCACCCTCCGCAAATCCCAGGGCCGGATATTAGAACATCTGTGATGAGGAGTGCCTTTCTCTTCATGGCCTCCAGAGGTCCAGTTTTTCTGCGCTCGGGGGAGCCTTGGTGGTATCTGATAAGCAAGAGATGAATTTACATTTTGCCATGGTGTTAACAAGCAAAAGAAGACAAAAGAGCTCAAAATAGACTGGCGTGGTGGGGCCAAGGGTGGTGGTCACCAGGGCGAGCGGTTATGGGTGAAGGGCTGAATTTGCAGGGTCAAGGAGATTGCCTCCAGGCCCCTTCTGGAAACACATTCCCTGAGCCTTGTAGAATTGAATTGATTCTGTTTAACTGCACAGTGAAGAAAAGACTTCCTTGCTTTAAAACATGTGACAGCTCTCTTATATAACTTAATTCTTCATTCCGCTGGCTCTTGGAGCAGCCTCAAAAGTCATTTTATCTTCTCGGCTCTTTGATATTATTTGTAGTTATTTATTTAAAGTAATTAGAGATGGGGTCTTGCTGTGTTGCCCAGGCTGGTCTCTAACTCCTGGCCTCAAGCGATTTTCCCACCTCAGCCTCCCAAAGTGCTAGAAATAAGGTATGAGCCACCAAGCCTGGCCTTGATATTATTTTTTAATGGGGGGTGTGTGGGTAGGTGGTGATGGGGATATTCCAGCAGAATATCAGAAACAGGGGTGAGGAAGGCAGAGGGAGCTCAAAGACAAGGCTCAAGTTGATATTCCAATGTCAGTACCTACCACCTATGTGAAGCTGGGCTAATTATGTGTTTAGGTTTCCTCCTTCTTTAAATAGAGTTCTACATCTATTACAGGGCTGTCATGCAAGTTGATGAATTAAATACGCTAATGTATATAAATTCTGAATAAGTATTAACCAAAGAAACGGGACATCATATTGGTTCCCAATCTAGTTCACAGGTATTATAAAGATGGCTACCTTTCCAAGTGTCCGTTTGTTTCACTAATTCCAAAAGAGTATCTCTCAAAATACTAGTTAGTATTTGGTCAACACTTTAGCAAGTAACTTTTTTTTTTTGGCAAAAGAAGCCCATGTGAAAATACAGTTGACCCTAAGCCTATGAAAAATGACTCGTGTGTGGGACTGGGGTGACTCGTAGGAGAAGGAGGATATTTCTCTGGATTTTTACTGGTATGTATATAGTTTGGGTACTGGAGATGGGGACAGTGAGTATTTGAAGCTCATAGCAGGCCCATTTTGCAAGTTTTCAGGAAACTGAAATTCAGAGAGATTAAGTATTTTGCCATGAGTCACTTTGTAGTAAGTGGGAAGGCTGTTGCAAACCCACGTGTGTCCACACCCACAGCCTGTGTTCTTTTCATGTACACAGGAGTATGGAGGAGAAGGGAAGTGATAGAACGCTTTAAAAAAAAAAAAAAAAAAAAACTTCAGAAGCGGATTTGAGATTTATTCATCTTTGGTGTACTCTCTTTACTAAGGCAGGGTGTAGACTCATGAAACCTAGAAGGAGTTGAAAAATAAGGGTTAGGATTAAAAAAAAAAAAAAAACTAGTGAAATCAAGACACCATTTTTCTTAATTGAAGGCTTGCTGTACATTAAAGAACAACAAAAACCTAATTCTTTGAGTGTTTCTGAGGCCGAGCCTTTTCCCACAAGGCACTTGCGTGCACGGTTCTGGAAGCTCTCCTCTGTTTGCACAGTAATCACTCATCCTGCTCTCGGGCTCTGCCTGCAGTCTCTTCCTCTGTCTCACATGTCACTCTTCTCTGCCTTCTTCAGAAGCTGTTATATGACCTCCAGATTTCTCTTTGACTCCCTGTATTACCATTAGAAGACATCTACACTGGGAAATTGCTCAGTTCCTGTTTTTGATTAATATTTTATCAGCCGCAAGAGGAAATGGTATTCTATAGCAACACTAATAAGTAACTGAGCAGATGAGATGCTCTTGCTAGCTTTGGTAAAAAGTCGGGGCAAGGTTACAATGGAGGAGCTCTGATGAGACTTGGGATAATAAAGTCAAGTCGAATATCTGCTAGGGTTAAAAATCTAACAATGGGCCAGGCGCGGTGGCTCACGCCTGTAATCACAGCACTTTGGGAGGCCAAGGCAGGTGGATCACTCGAGGTCAGGAGTTCAAGACCAGCCTGGCCAACATGGTAAAACCCTGTCTCCACTAAAAATACAAAAATAAGCCAGGCACGGTGGTGTGCTCCTGTAATCCCAACTACTTGGGAGGCTGAGGCAGGAGAATTGTTTGAACCTGGGAAGCGGAGGTTGCCGTGAGCCCAGATCATGCCGCTGCACTCTGCACTCCAGTCTGGGTGAAACTCTGTCCCCCCCAAAAAAAATAAGTAAATAAAAATTTAAAAATCTAACACTGGTACGAGAAGAAATTATTCTTTACATCCTTCTTTGAGCAGTGGCTTACCTTCCTACGTTTATCAAAAGTGGTGGCAGTAGTGGTAATAATGACCAGCTTCATTTAAAGACGTGTCTAAACCAAAGGACCTAAAATATTTTTCATAGTGTTTAATATGTGCCAGTATATATAAATTCAAGATAAGGTAGACAGCTGTAAACTGGATCCCCTGCTGTAGCCAGCAAATGCTGAGAGCCCTGCTTTCCCCTCTTGTATTCACATGGCTCTGTAAGAGAGGAAGTAGTACAGCTATCAGTAACAATGCTATCCGGTAATTACCAAATTATAAATGTTTGGGGAGCTGAAGGTCATGGGCTTAGTAGCAATTCTAGTCTGATTCCTTGTGAATTTTAAATACTTGTACTCTCCATCTGGGTGATGGTATTTTGATTGCCAGTGGACAGTCTGATGGAGGTGGGGAAAGAGTTATTCTTCCATATTTATTTTACTTCACCTTGGGTGAAAAAACTTTGCTTTTCGTAATGTGGTACAATGTGTACTTCTGTAAATGGAAATGGTTTCAGCACATCACAGTCACGCTTCCCCGTTGAAAGATGCTCCGTTTTCGCGCATACATGATGTCCAGCACAACGTCTGATTTATGAGAACATGACCCTGGGGGCTTCTGGAACAGCTCACACACTCCCTGCAGGAGGCTCAGGCTCTCACGGGAGGCCCGTGGTGCAGCCAGGCGCTAGAGTTTTAGGGTCAAGAAATTAGAGGTAAGAACACAGCCCCATTTTAAGAAATACCTGTGATTTCTGTTTTTCCTTGTTCTTCTTTCCGTCAGTATTTTATTAACATGTGCTGCTGTACAAACACACAATTCACTTAGGTCTCTGTTTCTTGTGGATCACATGGGAGCTTTCATGAAATTGTGGCAATTCCAATTTGAGTGGTTATCAAGTCAATATCAAATAACATGAAGTGTGTTTTAGCCGGCAAACATCAGTTCGTAATTCTCTGATGTATTCGGGGCTGATTCCCTTCTTCCTGCTTTTTTTCCTCTGTATAAAGTTAACATTTTTATTGCAGAGGTACTGCTGCTGTTGATTTCTAAAGGCACTCGTCATGGTATGACTAATGTTGGAAGCAGACACAGCCATGATGAGCAGTACTCTTTTTTTGTTTATTTTCGTTGTTGCTGTTGCTGTAAGCCACTTTCTTCTGACTCTCTCTCCATTAAAATGCAACTTAATTGGTAAAATTTAGTTGACTAGAGATTTCGTTTATTTATTTATTTGTTTATTTATTTATGATGAGTCTTGCTCTGTTGCCCAGGCTAGAGTGCAGTGGCGTGATCTCTGTTCACTGCAGCCTCCACCTCCCGAGTCCAAGTGATTCTTTTGCCTCAGCCTCCCGAGTAGCTGGGATTACAGGCACGTGCCACCAGGCTCGGCTAATTTTTGTATTTTTAGTAGAGAAGGGGTTTCACCATGTTGGCCAAACTGGTCTCAAACTTCTGACCTCGTGGTCCACCCACCTCAGCCTCCCAAAGTGCTTGGATTACAGGTGTGAGCCACCATGCCCAGCCTATATTTATCTTTTTAAGTAACAGAGTATTAGCATTGTGATAAATGATACTTCTTATATAGTAAGGGAGGTCAAAGTATGAACTATTTTGATTTTTTTATAGTTTTTTTTTTAAATAATACATTGATTTTCCCTTTCTTTCTTTCTTTCTCTCTTTCTCTCTCTCTCTCTCTCTCTTTTTTTTTTTCTAAGTCAGGGCCTAGGTCTGGCACCCAGGCTGGAGTGAGGTGACATGATCAGGGCTCACTGCACCTTCCAACTCCTGGGCTCAAGCAATCTTCCTGCGTCAGCCTCCTGAGTAGCTGGACTTACAGGCTCATGCCACCATACCTGGCTACTTGTTTAATTTTTTACAGACATAAGGTCTCACTGTGTTGCCCAAACTGGCCTCAAATTCCTAGCTTCAAGCAGTCCTTCTGCCTTGGTCTCTCCAAGTGCTGGGATTATAGGCATGAGCCACTGTGCCCAGCCAAATTTTCTTTTTTTCTTTTTTTTTGAGACGGAATCTCGCTCTGTCGCCCAGGCTGGAGTGCAGTGGCGCGATCTTGCCTCACTGCAAGCTCCGCCTCCGGGGTTCACGTCATTCACCTGCCTCAGCCTCCCAAGTAGCTGGGACTACAGGCACCCGCTGCCACCACGCCTGGCTAATTTTTTGTATTTTTAATAGAGACGGGGTTTCACCATGTTAGCCAGGATGGTCTCGATCTCCTGACCTCATGATCCGCACTTCTCGGCCTCCTAAAGTGCTGGGATTACAGGCATGAACCACGGCGCCTGGCCCAAATTTTCTTATGAAGTCAAATGGGCAATACTTGTTTGCGAAAAATAGTTCTTTTGGTTCTTACTTTTCCGTGAGGATTAAGTCACAAAATGCCTGATAGCATCCACTGCATTTTGTAGGGGACAATTACATAGAAGATGCCAGCAATATCTTCTCTCTTTTCTAACATTCTTCACCTCTCCCACCCAAGGACAATGGTGGGCTGGAGTGAGCATTCAGTGACTCAGAACCTACCGGAAGCTCCTAGGACCACATCTTCCCCAGTCTTCTCCCCCAGGTTTGTCCCATTTCTACTGACTCTGACCCAGGTTGTCCAGACTTGAGAATCACTAGAAGTTTCAGAAAGATGCATACTGCTTAAAAAAGAAAAAAGGGTGGGGGGAGGGCAGTCTGAGAAGAAAGTATAATTCTTTTTCTTCTAACTGGAGATATAAAAATCATATAGGCATGATTTATTATTTGATTGGAACATTATATTTTATGGTTGTAGAGCACATGTATCATCCTATCTGCTTCTGACACCCAGGAAGCAGCTCTGGCTTTTATAATTTTGATGGAAGAGTTTCCCGACAGTATTTTGGTGTGCGTGCTCACACACCAGCCCTGGTCGTCAGCGAACAGATTCTTCCAGGTTTCCATTGAAGTGGAAGAAAGTGAGATCAGAGATCCCGAGGAAGGGGTTCAGTTTTAGCGATAGTGGAGCCAGAGAGTGGGGGGCAGAAGCAGCAGGAAGTCAGTGTAGGGCGCTGGAGGGCCACTCCTAATTGCTTCATGTCTTGTTGCTGAGCTGATGGACTTGGAGGCGCTGCTGGTCCTGGATCCTTGCAACCTTTTCTTCCAAGAGGAAATGTCGTGGGGCTGAGCCTCCCTTCCCCTGGCTGTCACAAAGATGGACCTACCCATGTGGGGGCCTAATGCAAGTAATACATGTTGAAATAGAAGAAGGGCCAGGTGAGGCTGGCTATGTAATATACAAAATCCATTGCAAAATGAAAATGGGGTTCTAGCCAGGGGCAGGGAAGTTAATCTCCCTTTTCTTTGGGCCCAACACCTGAACCTCGGGCAAACAGGTATCCCCCAGAAGATTGGATCCTCTGCTCTAGGACACATTCTTGTCCTCGAGCAGGTTGGGCAAGAGGCTTGTCTCTTAGTCACCAGCCTCAAACCCCGTGGTCTTGCCAGCCTAGGAAGTGTCAAGACTGCAGCCTTTCCTGACCTGCGACCATCCCCACGTCCATGCCCAGGCCCCTACTAGGAGTTGAGGACAACAGGGGTCATGTGTCTCTCCTGCTTAGGAAACCTGGGTTGAGGGTGGCAGTGATCTTGAGGTGGGGTCTGGGAGGGAGGAGCCAGCCTGGCCTGGCCCAGCCCAGAGTGCCAGCAGGGGTGGGTACAGTGGCTCATGCCTGTAATACCAGCGGTTTGGGAGGCCAAGGAAGGTGGATCCCATGAAGTCAGGAGTTCAAGACCAGCCTGACCAACATGGTGAAACCCCATCTCTACTAAAAACACAAAATTAGCTGGGTGTGGTGATGCACACCTGTAATCCCAGCTATACAGGAAGGTGAGGCAGGAGAATTGCTTGAACTCGGGAGGTGAGGTTGTGATGAGCTGAGATTATGCCATTGCACTCCAGCCTGGGCAAAAAGAGCAGGGGAAAACAAACAAACAAATAACAACAGCAACAAAGAGCGGGGGAAAACAAACAAATGACAACAACAACAAAAAAAACCGATGTAGGAATGGACAGATGAACAACCCACACGACCTAAGGACATCTTTGAATCAATTATTCTAAGCTGGTAGCAGAAGCCTCTTTTCCATTTGACTTGTATCTCACTTTTTTTTTTTTTTTTTTTGAGACAGAGTCTCACTCTGTTGCCTAGGCTAGAGTGCAGTGGTATGATCTCAGCTCACTGCCACCTCTGCCTCCTGGATTCAAGAGATTTTTCCTGCCTTGGCCTCCTGAGTAGCTGGAACTACAGGCATCCACCACCAAGCCTGGCTAATTTTTGTATTTTTTGTAGAGATGGAGTTTTGCCATGTCGGCCAGGCTGGTTTTGAACTCCTGACCTCAAGTGATGAGACTGCCTCAGTCTCCCAAAGTGCTGAGATTACAGGCATGAGCCATCGCACCCGGCCAGACTTGTATCTCTTAATGAGTTTATGTTTAACCATGTATGTTTCAGTCCTACTATGCATCTTACAGCTGACTAACCCTGTTTAAAAATGTGCTACTACATTTAATCGTTACGGTAGCCTCATGAACAGGCTATTCTTTAGTCCAGTGGTTCTTCCTCAGGAGTGATTTTGCCTGCCAGGGAATGCTTGTCAATGTCTGGAGACATCTGGGGTTGTCAGTTCAAGAGGGTAGGGGACTGGGGAGAAAAGATGCTACTGGCATCTAGTGGGTAAAGGCCAGGGATGGTGCTAAGGATCCTGCAGCACAAAGGAGCACCCCCACCACAAAATATCAGTAGTGCCCAGGTTGGGAAGCTCTGTGCCATTGTGCAAAGATTCAAGGTGGTTATGTTGCAGAACTGGTACGTGGGAGGCGTGGGTATTCTAACACAGTCTAGTGATGGTCCAACCTCCTGTACTATGAGTAATTAGCAAAGAATTAACAGCGGAAGATTGCTCTCACCAAAGCCCATCCAGAAAGTGGCTCTTATTCAAGGTGCTAATGAGGGTGTTTTGTTGCCAGTAAAAACATGAGTCAGATTTCATGATTGATTCGTGATGACTTTAGAATTACTGCTGCTGTTATCATACAAAGTAGTGGTAAGTGGAGGTGAGAGAATGTTTTTGCTTTGGGATACTAAGTCAACATTACAGTAAACACTCAGTAAACCCATTTATCTCTGGCTTAATGCTTTGTTGTTTCTTCTAAGCACTTCTTAGGTGCCTCTGGGCTTTTTAACATTCTTTGGCAGTTGTAATTTATTAATTGATTTTTAAATTTGACCAGTGAAAATGAACTTTAGGTAGGGGTTTGAGGAAAATGAAAAGGCCTATTTGTTTTTAAGTGGCTGGTTCTTCATGTTCAGCATTAGGCAGTGGCAGAAATCAGGCAACCTGTATGTGGTCTCAGCCATCTTGGATTCCCAGCTTCCTCACATCACAGATGGAGAGTCAGTTACTCAGAAGAGAACTTCCTTTTTTTCCTCCTCTTCTCCTCTCCTCTCCTCTCCTCTCCTCTCCTCTCCTCTCCTCTCCTCTCCTCTCCTCTCCTCTCCTCTCCGCCTTTCCCCTTTCTGCTTTCCTCTTTCCCCTTCCTTTTTCCTTTTTCCTTTGCTTTCCTTTCCTTTCTTTTTTTTTTGAGGGAGGTTCTGGCTGTGTTGGCCAGGCTGGAGTGCAGTGGCAGGACCTTGGCTTACTGTAGCCTTGACCTCTCCGGCTCAAGTGATCCTCCCACCTCAGCCTCCTGAGTAACAGGGGCGACAGGTGCACACTGCCATGCCCAGGTAAGTTTGTTCATTTTTTGTACATACAGGGTCTCACTATATAGCCCAGGCTGGTCTCCTGGTCTCAAAGGATCCTCCCACCTCAGCCTCCCAAAGTGCCGAGATTATGCGTGTGAGCTACTCTACCTGACCAATAACTTTCTATTATATAGATTTTATTTAAAAACAGTCCTGTTCAGTGTCCTCTCCATCGAATGCATTCTAACATAACCTCATAGAAGTGAGCCCTTTTACTGAACTATTTGGCTGGGGTTCTTGGGTGTGTTTTGTTCTATTTTCTGGTTGGTGATTTTCTTTCTGTCGGGTCCTATGGGCTCTTTTTGGACCTCTTCTCAGAGTGTTTTTTTTTTTTTTAATTTGTTTTTATTTATTTTATTTTATTTTTTGAGATGGAATCTTGCACTGTCTCCTGGGCTGGAGTGCAATGGCAAGATCTCTGCTCACTGCAACCTCTGCGTCTCAGGTTCAAGCGTTTCTTCTGCCTCAGCCTCCTGAGTAGCTGGGATTACAGGCTCCTGTCACCCACACCTGGCTAATTTTTTTGTATTTTTAGTAGAGATGGGGTTTCACCATGTTAGCCAGGATGGTCTTGATCTCCTGACCTTGTGATCCGCCAGCCTGGGCCTCCCAAAGTGCTGGGATTATAGGCGTGAGCCACCGTGCCCAGCCCTCAGAATGTTTTCAAATGCATACCGTTAAATACCTGGGATTATAAAGGGAACCAGCTATACTTACGTATAGTTCTATCTGTGACACTGTAGTATGTGCTGAAGCAAAAATAACAGGTGATGCTAATCACAAAGTTTTACAAATCTCTTGAAGAGTCTTATTGGTTTCTGTGTTGAGGAAGCAGGAAATTTCCCTGACCCCTTTGCAGGCAGGAAGTGGAGTGCAGATGCTGGAACCAGCTGGCTGCTGTGATGCCAGTAGAGGTGAACTCCACTCGCTGGAACCCCTGCACTCCACCCTTTGTGGGAGGGAGCACGCAGGTGAGCAGGTGCAGGAGCCAGGGTGAACACTTTTGGGCACCGGGAGGAATGAACTCTGTACTGGCCCTGGGGCAGCATCTGGCAGGGGGTGCCCATGACCCCTGAAGCCCTAAGAGGTGTTACAGTCAGTGCTCTTTTAGCTTTGCCATCCACGGACGCCTTAAGTGTTAACAGCTCAGTGGAGGGTCAATGTGACAGCCTTTTGCACCCGCACCCGAGTTCTTGTCCAGTGTCCAGGTCTCATGAGCCAGTTTGAAGGATGGTAAATGCGGGAGATTTTATTGCTGATGAAAGTGGCTTTCACTGGGAAGAGGAGCTGAAAGCAGGACAAAGTGGGAAGGTAATTTTCCCCTGGAGCTGTGCCATCACGCTGTTCTTCTGAAGTCCAGCCGCTTCTGTCCAACTGTAGTCTCCAATGTCCAGCTGCTTCTCCTCTTCTCTTTACTCTGCCAGTGGATCCTGGGGTTTTTATGGGCACAGGATGGGGGACAGGCTGGGCCATGGGTGGTTGTGGAAAAGGCAACATTTGAGTGGAAAAACAGGGATGTATGTTCTCACTTTGGGCCACAGTTCTAGGCGTGAAGATGGGGCCCTCACCACGGACCTGCCCTCTTCAGCCCAGAATTTCCTTGCCTCCTGTCCCTATCATTGATATCTGGAATTCTTTGTACCTATGAAATTTAATATGGTGATATCTGCATCTCGCTCCTGCTAGAGATGGTGCTCATAATAATTTTTAATATTTATTGAGTGTGAATAATAATCAGGAGCTGTGCTAAACATTTCATAGCACATTATCTCATTTAATCTTCACACCACCATAAAGTAGTGTTCGCTTATTTGAGGGATGAAAAAAGTTAGACTCTGAGAATTGATACTACTCTGCAAATATGGAATTAGAATTTCAAACCTATCTATGGTCTTAATCACTTCTCCATTCATTGTCCTTGTTTTATTAATGCTGATTACCTTTTAATTTGGTTTGGTTCTTTGGAGGAGTTTATATTTTGTGAGTCTTGGCATGTTTTTGGTAGAGAAACTTGCTAGGTTCTCACAATGTGGAAACGAAGCAGAAAACAAAGGTCTCAATTTGCCTTTTCAGCCTGAATGCAGACTCTTACATTCAGTCCTGGGAGTCTTTCTTGAGCGACAGTGAAAGCGATGGAGGGAGGGTTTCCATTCTCCGAGATGGATCGTTGTATCAGTATTTCCTTTTCGTTTTTCCTTAGGATGAGAAAGAAGGGAGTGCAGCCCTTTTCCTCAGGTTAGAATGGTTCTGTTGGTTGAATTATGCACCCTGTTTAGTTGAAACAATTGGACAATAAGGATGTGACTATTTGCATTGCTGTCTAATACTTTATTATGTCATACCAAAAATTATTTTTTGTATTTTGCTACCAGTTCTTTTAATTTCTCTTACATGTATGAAGTTGGATAGTTAGAATCAAATTAAAATAAATTGGACAGACATGTTGGCTCGTGACTGTAATCCCAGCACTTTGGGAGGCTGAGGCAAGGGGATCACTTGAGGTCAGGAGTTCGAGACTGGCCTGGCCAACATGATGAAACCCTTTCTCTACTAAAATACAAAAATTTTTAGTATTTTGGGATTCAGGTTACGTGATGTGCACCTGTAATCCCAGCTACTTGGGAGGCTGAGACAGGAGAGTCACTTGAACTCTGGAGGTGAAGGTTGCAGTGAGCCAAGGTCGTGCCACTGAACTCCAGAGGCGACAGAGGAAGACTCTGTCTCTAACTGAATGAATGAATGAATGAATGAATGTTGTTTCAACCTGCCAACTACAATAACTTTTTCAGTTTTTGTGTCCCTTTCCCAGCTTCCCAAAAAGGTGGGAAATTTCTACAGTAAAGCAATTAACAAAAAAAAAAAAGTTTTGGGTTGGACAGGAGATTAGTTAGAGACAGGATCTGTAGATCAGAAGTGGTATTTGGGGGAGTAGGGACTTTTTTTTCTTTTTCCCTTATGCATTTGGGAGTGGAAGAGCTATCAGATTCTGAATTAAGTTGGATTTATAATGCTAGAGACATTCAGCAGTCTGCCTTTCCCTTTCTGTTATAAAACCATGTTTTTATTGAATTACATTTTAATATTGTCACTTTAAAATGAAAATGAAGACTTGCAGAATGTATTTTTGAAGGAGGTGGGGCGGCGGGGGGAAATGCCATTTTGGCAACAGATGACTTCGGTTCAAGTCCTCTCTGTGTCTCTTACTTGCTTTGTGGCTTTAGACCAGCCACCCACTCAGAGCCGTGAAGTCCTCATCTCTGAAATGACCATAGGAAGTTCCTACCTAGGCTGTCTCCAGAAGCTAAAATGCATAAACATGCTTTGTAATTTTTTGTAATGATTCATACTAGCTGTGGTGTTGATAAGAAACAGCTGGCATACTTACTGGGTGATTGAGAAGAGTTTAACAAAAGACTGTATTTGTCTGTTTTCATGCTGCTGATAAAGATACACCCTATACTTGGTAATTTACAAAAGAAAAAGGTTTATTGGACTTACAGTTCCTTGTGGCTGGGGAGGCCACACAGTCATGACAGAAGGTGAAAGGCACACTTCACATGGCAGCAGGCAAGAAAGAACTTGTGTAGGGAAACTCTCCCTTATGATATCATCAGATTTCTTGAGATTTATTTGCTAACATGAGAACACCTCAGGAAAGACCTGCCTCCATGATTCAATTACCTCCCACCTGATCCCTCCCACAACACATGGAAATTCAAGAAGAAATTTGGGTGGGGACACAGCCAAACCATATCAAAGACCATTTATGAAACTCTAAGCAGCTTTAAAGGAAACCACCAAGGGAACAAGGCCTGATGAGGCAAGAGTAGGAGGGACCAGATGCTTGGATAGGGCAGGTGAGTCACAGGCTAATGGGAGCTGTCACCTTCAGTAGAGGTCCTGATGACCTGGGAGGATGAGAGCCAGACAGATGGGAGTATCCTAGCCTCTCAGTTCCTTTCCACCCTCAGAACTCCTCCTAGTGCCTCTCAATGGCTAAATCATCCAAAGGTCAGAGCCCAAAGAAACTTCTGATGCTGTCTTTACAGGTCAGCCAGTTGGGAACAGAGTTGATGGAGAGGACACAAGAGGTGACTAGATTTGGAAGGAAAATTAGAAAACTTTTGGCCAGGCATGGTGGCTCATGCCTGTAATGCCAGCACTTTGGGGATCACTTGAGTCTAATATAGTGGTGTCCAAACTTTTGGCTTCCGTGGGCCACATTGGAAGGAGGATTGTCTTAGGCTGCACATAAAATACACTAACAATTGTCGATGAGCTTAAAAAAAAGTCCCCCCAAAATCTCATAATGTTTTAAGAAAGTTTACGAATTTGTGTTGGGCCACATTCAAAATTATCCTGGGCCGCATGTGGCCCCACCAGCCATTGTACAAGCTTAGTCTAACAGGTTCTTCAAGGTGGGCTTGAGCGTTTGAAAGACTTCTAGTGGGTGAGATCACAAGGTGCAACTAGAGAATCCTGGGCTGGCCTGAGAGGCAGACCTGTGGTTATTTTGCTCTTTGAAAGTTGTCCTTCGGCACCCATTTTCCTCAGACCTAACCTCGATTTATGCTCCAGGTCTGAGCAGAAATGTTATTCCCTCCAGAAAGCCTTCCCTGGATGTTGAGGGATAAAGTTGGGGGCCCCTCCTGAATGCATCCTCAGAACTCGCTGGTTCTCGTCATCGTCCTCAGCATACTTGGTCATTGGTTGTCTCCATCTTTGTCATTGCCGTGTGCCCTTTGAGGACAGATATGTGTCCATCTAGTTAACAGTTGGCTCCCCAGTAACCAGCACAGTGCCGGATACAGAGTAGTAACCCTATACTCTAGCGTAGTCAAATACTCTAGTATTTGCCAAAACTAGAGGATGAATGAGTGATGGGTAAGAGTTCTCAGAAAAATGGATATAAACAATATGATAAATCATATTGGGGAAATAAATATTAGAATCATTGAATCCCTGAGTTACAGAAAAATGTATTAATAGAGCTCTCTGGCTACTCTTTAAAGTATGGACATCCACGATGTATTAGTTATGCATCTGTGGACAGGAGGCTTACCCGCTCTGAGTCTTATAATATACCAAACATAGGAAAACCATATCTTCCTGAGAATGTCATGAAGAATACGTCAACCAATCAGAATGAATCAGCTTGCCCAGTGTTTGGCGTACAACTGCTTAAGAAACATTAGCCATTCTTTGTTATTATAAATCCCCCTTGTATTTTAAAATCCTCATGTATCACTGAAACAACCAACTGAAGACCATCAAAAGACTCATAGTGAAAGAAGACAGCCATTGTAATTTCCCTGGAAACTCAATTTTGATTCGAATATCCACAGCATCTCATTTCTGCCTTTAAAAAAAATTTGAAAGTGACGTTTTGGCATGATTGAACTCACGGGTGGAGAAGGTATGACAAACATTCTGGAAATCTTGGAAGATGAAATACAGGGAAGATGGCCCCTATGGAGGTTCATTGTCCCCCATCTTACTTTAAATAATGACTTTCTTAAAACTACATGTTTTGGAGAAATGTCCTGCAATTTTTTTTATATCTTTTTTGTTTTGTTTTGTTTTTTGAGACAGTCTCGCTCTGTCTCCAGGCTGGAGTACAGTGGCACCATCTCGGCTCACTGCAACCTCCACCTCCCGGGTTCAAGCGATTCCCCTGCCTCAGCCTCCCGAGTAGCTGGGACTACAGGCACATGCTGCCACACCCGGCTAATATTTTGTGCTTTAGTAGAGACTGGGTTTCAGCATGGTGGCCAGGATGGTCTCGATCTCCTTACCTCATGATCTGCTTGTCTCAGCCTCTCAAAGTGCTGGGATGATAGGCATGAGCCACCACGCCTGGCCTATTGCTTTATATTTTAAGACTATACACTGATATCCCCAAGCCCCCAAGTTCCTGTCCGCTGGTAGAATTCACTAAGCTAGTTTATGTCTCCTTCTCTTCCTCTTCCGGTGTTGTCTCTTGCCTGCATTGAGATAGCATTGCGTGGTGATCCTTGCACTGTTCGAACAGAGGCTGCAGATGGACACAGGATCTGCTCAGGGAGATAAGATCACCTGCTAATTCTGCTTCCTCCATCAGAGTCTGAATGATCAGTGATGGGGACCAGAGCTAGGTTAGGTCTCTGGGAGCCCCCTCTGTCTGAGTCCGGGAGATGGATGATATGGGTAATGACTTGCTGCTTTATCTTCTCTCCATCTTCTTACAGCAGCTCCAACTACTGACTTTTATTGTGTGGCAGCTAATTGTAGGATTCTATTTCTCTAAAGAGAAGGCAAGAGAGGAATGCAGTGTCCACCATCCCTGCAGTCCTTCAGCCCCTTCCCCCTCCCACTACCTTGAAGTAGAGGGAAAGGGGACGACACAAGGCCCCTTAGAAGTAAGACTTTGTCTCTGATACCACGGACCTTTGAAATATTTTTTGAAAAGAAGGCCTGCTTTGGCTGATATCTTCTGTTAGTGAATAAAGGAAGTTGAAACAATTTCTTCCCTGTAATCATTAAACTCGTTGTCTTTGTTACAATGTATGATATGGTCTTTGTTACAGTGTATATTCACAAATTCCTAGAACACTCTTCCCATTGGCCATGGGATCAGGGGAAGAGAGAATCAGACACAGGTTGGAGGGAATCCATCTCCAGTGCTGCTCAGAGGTATGACCTAGGGCAAGCAGTTTGGGCTTTCTTGGACTCGTTTTCCTCCGTGGTGAAGTGGGGATGATTTATTGACAGTGGATCATGACGTTCTACACACAAAGTTCCTTGCATAGCGCCTGATACACACAAAGCTTTCAGGCAAGGTTGGTTTCCGGTATTTCCAGCCTTAGTCTTGGCCGTAGGAGCCATAATGAGGTTGTTCAGAAGTTTAGAGCTAGTCTTTATTATTTGCTTGCCACTAGGCCTTGTATACAGTAGGCATTCATTAAGTGCGGCCTCCTATTATATCCTTAGGTTTAAGATACAGGCACCACAACATAAACCACCCCCAGAGTACACATCCATTTGAAAATGTTATGGATATAATTTGGTGCCATTCTCCTCCCTTCTACCCCTATCTAAATGAAGTTTTTAATGTAAATGTCCTGTCCTTGGAACTGTAGATTTTAACCGACAGCTGATTGGAGGGTCTGAGTTTCTCAGCCAAATGAATGTCTGAGGATTGTATCCCTCCTGAGGATACTCATGTATCAGTTCCATGAGATGGAAGCTGCCCGCTGTGGGGCACCCGAGATAGTGTGACCTGCCCCGGGGTCCTCTGAGGGACTGGCCACCAAGTCAGGCTGAATGCTGCTTTGCCCACTAAGCTGGCTTCTCTCTGCTTTTGGCCCACTGAGCTGGCTTCTCTCTGCTTTAGGCCCACTAAGCTGGCTTCTCTCTGCTTTCGGCCCACTGAGCTGGCTTCTCTCTGCTTTAGGTCCACTGAGCTGGCTTCTCTCTGCTTTAGGCCCACTGAGCTGGCTTCTCTGCTTTAGGCCCACTGAACTGGCTTCTCTCTGACTGGAGGTGAAGAGGGAAGTCAGCTGATTGTTTTTCTCTTGCTGCAACTTCGCACTGCCCTTAAATATCCCAGTGTATACGGTGACCAAGGACAGTGCTATTCGAGCCTCCCCCACTGAGTCTCAGCACCGCATCAATGCAATCCCATGCAAACAAAGCTGAGTACACGATTGTGCAGGTTTAGCCAGCTGAGGTGTGGTTTCTGATACTGATCATGACAATGAAAATGGAAAATGGAGGAGAATGATGACGAAACAGGAGGAAGAATAGGTGACTTGCCTCTAGCTGATGTGGATTATTTTTCGTTTTTAATTTCCATGTCTTTGTAGCTTGCTCATAGATCTCAGCTTAAGGACAATGAAAGTCGTTCATTGAGTACTTAGTATGTGCTGGCTGCAGAGCCAAGTCTTTTTTTTTTTTTTTTTTTTTTCCCCCTTTTTTGAGGCGGACAGTCTCACTGTCACCCAGGCTGGATTGCAGTGGCACAGTCTCAGCTGACTGCAACCTGCACCTCTCAGGTTCAAGCGATGATCAGACCTCAGTCTCCTGAGATGCTGGTATTACAGGTATGTACCACCACACTCAGCTAATATTTGTATTTTTAGTAGAGGCGGGATTTTGCCATGTTGACCAGGCTGTTGTTGAACACCTGACCTGAGGTGATCTGCCCACCTCAGTCTCCCAAAGTGCTGGGATGACAGGGGTGACCCACCACACCCAGCCAGACTCAAGTATTTCAAGTATCAGCATTGCCTGCCTGCCTCCTTGTCTCCCTACCTCCCTTCCATCTCTGTGTTATCTGACTTAATCTTTGAAATAAACCAATGATGTATGATGTACACTTTCTAGGTGGATAGATGATGGATTAGGAAGATGTAACTTGTCCTAAATCACGTGTCTTCTAAGTTTTGGAACTGATTTTCTCATCGACTGTAGACGCTGAGCCCATTAGTATGATACCTACTGCCTTTTAATTTTAAAAGTTATCATTGTTTTTTTCCTTTTCATTATTATGTGATTTACCTTTTTTTTGTGTCTTGTAATCCGGTTGGTCATGCTGACATACTAAACCATATTCTCTGCCACTGGAAACCAATTCACCTGTGAAAAGTCATACATAGGCTCAAAGAAAGAGTTTGGTTATCATGTTGTTGTGACAGCTGTCTCGGGGGTTAGAGTAAGAGCCAGGGTCCCAACTGCCACCGTTCATGTGGGGGTAGACCACTGCTTCCTTCTGGTGATGAGGAAGCTGGATTTGGCAGCTGGTTTTGTCTGGATTTGAAAGGGAGGTAATCAGGGGTGTGCTGGGAGGGTCAGAACCATCCACCCACGTGTTGGTGCCACCCAGCAGTGGAAAAGCCTCTGGCCTCGGCCCTCTCAGGAAGGTTGTCCACGAAGCCAGTGAGGGCTGCTTTTTGCATTACAGCAGCCCAGCCTATCTCTCAGGAGGCTGATAATCAGTAAATGAAATTCACCTTTCCCCCGATTCCTGAAAACGGAAAAGTTGAGGGTTGAGTGATAGAACAAATCTTGAACACTGTCTTTTTTCCAGCATGGTATTTCGAGCTGTACAGAAAGAGGGAATTATTTTATTTGGGAGAAAAAATTTAAGTTTGGCAGTTCCCTGAAAGAAAATTAAGTGATTGCAAGTCCATTCCCTGGCCTTCTGAAGAAGATAGATTGTAATCTTTAATTAATCTATCACTCACACCAAAAAAAAAAAAAAGAAAAAAAAAAGTGGGGCAAGGGGTGGAAGAATGTTGATATCACATTATTTTGGATGTCTGGGGTTGCACCTGGAAGCTCAGGTGCAATATCTAGGCACGGCTGCCAGCGCTCTGTACATTGACGTTTGTTTAGTATTTTAATTTCCCCATGAGTCTTAAACCTCTGCGTGGTGTGCAAGTTGGGGCCTGGTGTATGCACTTTGGCCACAGGCTTTCCCATTGTAATGAAGATGGAATGACTCCATGGATGACCTTTCCATGCCTTTGTCTGTAGCCTGCCCTCCTCTTTAACTGAACACCTTCCAGACGAACATGCTGTGAACTCTTGAACTGCTCATTCTGTTCTCTGAGCGAATTGCGCAAGCTGCAGTTTATCATTATATGCCTCCAAAGACTTTGTGTTTCCTATGTTTGACATCGAGATAGAATTTTTCGTAACCCTTTACTAGTCATAAATTTGATTGTTAAGGGACCGGGTTAATCTTATTTCTAATACCAGCATCTGATTTTAAACCCTGATTTAGGAGCATTTTCTTTCTGCTATGTTCCGAAAACGCATAGGTGGAAACGTATATAATATGTCACCTGATACTGGAGGATTGTTTATTTCTGTTCATTTTGTCCTGAATAGTACCTATGAGATGCATTTGAAAACATACCTTGTTTATATGTTTCTTCTGTTGCAATTTCTTCCATTACCTGGAATAGCTGCTTTGGATGGCAAGCCAAGCCATGCCCTTTCACAGCTGTGGGATGAATGAGGAAAGAAGTCTTGGTAAGGAAGCAATTCAGAGACCATGGAAGCATCTCATGACAGGAGTCACGATGTTGTGTTGCATAATATTTCAGGAACTTGCAGCCCTGATAACTCATGCCTGCCTTTCTGTAGGCCTTTTCCTCTAGACTTTGCAGTGCATGACACGTAGTAGTTGCTCAATAAATATGTGCTCAACTGAACTTTGGTGGTTAGGTTAGTAATCAGGTGCGCAGACAAAATCGCAGTAGTTTCCGTGAGGCTTGTCCTACTGGTAAAGGAGTCTCGTGAGGATTAGTTGAAATAACTCACAAAAATATCCAACTCTCTGTTTCCCTACTGGGGACTCTTGTCATAGAAGCCACTGCTGTAGTCTTAGAAAACATATGGCATTATTTTGGGGGGAGAGGTTAGAGTGTTAAAGAGTGCATTTCTCTTCCAATAAGCAATTTTGCATCGAAAAAAGTAGACAAAGAATAAGTGAAAAATGTTTAGCTAATTCTTGTTGACAGAAGGAGGACTTCAGGTCCACATATGTGCATTGTAGAGCACACACATGCATTTTGAAGAATGTCCCAATTCTCTTCCGTTTGTGGTCAGATTTGCACTTATGTGTGTGTACAAACTGTACTTGCAGTGGCTGTCTGGGAAATGAAATTTCTGCACCCTGCCAGAGCATGTTTTCCCTCTAAAGAGAGGCAGCTGATAATTAGTAATGCTAATATCACAGTGAGGTGCGATAGATAATCTAACACCAGCAATGATAGCCAGAACATTTATCTTTGATGCTGGAAATGCATTCATTTTCTTTATCTTGCTATTAATGTACCTCTATTGGGCAATTTACTCCCTCTTCATAGATAAGATCAGATCCAGTATACATTTATAAAACCACACTTACATTTAAATACAGGCCTTTCCCATTTCACAGTCTTTCTAGCTCCCCTTTCCAATACATCTCTCTCTCTCTCTCTCTCTCTCTCTCTCTCTCTCTCTCTCTCACTGTCACACAGACACACACACACACACACACACACACACACACAGCCAAATCAGACACCAACATAAACTGTAGAGTTAACATTCTTTTTCCACTCTCATACTTACTTTAGCCCCGATCTGTGTTCAATTTCTGCCTGAGAGAGTGATATATTCAGATATTCAGATATGGTTAGAAAAAGCAAAATGGTAACAATAGAATCTGGACCGGATTGATGTCCTGCAGCAAGGAACAACAGGAAAAAAAAAAAAAAAAAGTGGAATCAAGAACCCAGGTGGTGTTTGTAGGTTAATTGTGCAGGGTTATCATGTATCCCTTTAAAAACACCATCCTGATTCTGAGCTTTGGTTCTGCACATTAGAATTGTTGCCTGGGCCGGGGTTTTCCCGTTGCATGTGGCGTGTGTTCATCCAACACATTTATTTGCTGATTGCAAATATACTTGTCTCTTCTCATGGGCATCAGTAGTACTCATGAAATCATCGATGTGGGGTAAACTGAGAAAAGGATTCGTTTTATTTTTGACACATAAACAAAATGTCATTTTACCAATTGCTCATTAACGCTGATATTTCCTGTCGGTCTCGGACTGTGAAATCTGCGTGGAATGGTTACACCCTGGGCTTGATTGTTAGCTCCTGCCCGAGGTCTGAGTTTCTGTGGATTTCTATAGGCTCCTGCAAATTTTATCCTGTGGACATTTTGTTTTTTAAAAAAATGGGGTCTCATTCTGTTGCGCCACCTGCAGTGCAGTGGCATGAACGTAACTAACGGCAACCTCGAATTCATGAGCCCAAGCGATCTTCCCACCTCAGCCTGAGTAGCTTGGACTACAGGCATGTGTCCCTATGCCAGGCTAATGTTTAAAATTTTTTCTTAGAGATAGAGCCTCACTTTACTGCCTAGCCTGTTCTTGAACTCCTGGCTTCAGGAGATTCTCCTGCCTTGAGCTCCCAAAGTGCTGGGACCAATAGAGATTTTTCTGAGAATTAGGTCCCCCACTATTAATAAGATCATTGTCAGCTGAGTTGAGGAGTTGGCATGGGTAGATACAATTAATTTAGATTTTTTAAAGGCTTTTGAGAATATTCAGATAACCTAATATATTTTGAGACCTGAAATTTATTTAAAATGTGAAAAGCAATTTACAAAATTGCACATACTCTGTAAATATACTTTTGTTATAAAAATAGACACATATGTACACACATAGACAAATATTCTGAGATAAATACACTGAGATACCTACAGTGCTTGTCTCTGGATAGGACAGGTATAATTTAATTGTTTAAAATTAATGAACTTGGCCAGACAGACCTGGGATCAAATTCTGCCTCTACCACTAATTGACTGTGAGGTGTGACACAGAAAAAGTGATTTAGCCTTGGTTCCCCTCCAGGTCCTTATCTGTAAGGTGGCAGTTACGATAATACCCGCCTCCCAGGGTTGTATGTCAATGGGTTAGGCACAGACCTAGCAACTCAGCAAATGTACTACTATGAAGTATTAGCGTTTACTGTTTCTGGTTTTCTGAGTTTTGTCTCCTGTTGTGAACATACGTTGCTTTTGTAATACAAAAAATAAAAAAAAATTAAATCTGTTTTGTCTTTAAGAATTAGTCGAGTACAGATGGGACTATTTTCATGGATTAGTGTCTTGTTTGAAGTCAGTTACCAGAGGGTTTCTTTCAACCGAGTATACCAAAAAAAAAAAAAAAAAAAAAAAAAAAGAAGTGGGAATTACACAGACTCCAGCTTAGGACCTGGGCTTAATCTTCATGATATTTGTAAAGTTATACTTCCTAGAGAAACCTGCCAAATTTCTATCGACACTAGACATCTCAGGATTTGAAATGTTAAGCTAACAGAACTTGTTCATCAGGTGTACCTCCAGCCCTCCATAAACACTGCCAGATGGATGAACCTATGGAATGATCTCCTGGCGCCATTTTTCTGACTGTGGATACTTGGGTAAGGAGGAGACTTTGACTCTGGATGACATGATGTACCCTGTGTTCTGCAAGCTGGAGAACATCATGTAGAATCTGAAAATTAGGAGAGAGGGGCAATCGGAAGAAGACAGAGTGGGTGTTGCAGGGACCTGCAGTCAGCCTGGTCCCTCAGCTTGCCTTTGAATTTGGTCCCAAATTGTTTTGTTTTTGTTTTTTAGTAGTTAAAGCTGAGAGCAAACCACTTTGCTTACGATTGTCAGGGGATGAAAACTATGCAACAGAAGCTGATCTGCAGGGGTGACCACTGTCCCTGGAATTGAACTTCAGCAGGTGCCTACTGCACAGGTCCACACATAAGGGATTGCGTAATGCAGCCAGCAGAGTTGTGCTCCACTGTGATTTCAGAAAAGACACAGAAACACATATCAAATAGACAATTCTGTCAGCCCTCTAAACTGGCATAACTTTGAATCGTAATTCCATGAATGCGTTTCTGCGAAAAGTGAAGATAAGAAGCTCCAAGTGCTTTTGTTTCCTTTCTTTCTTTCTTAATGCAGGGAAAATCGAGATGGGATTCTCAGTTAAAACCCAGACGAGGGGCCTGGGAGTTGTCACAGTCTGATCCCTGAGGATGTTAGCCCGATCTCTTTCTGTAGCCAGAACCAATAGAAAAATAGGAGGAGAGTAGAAGCACAATAGCACACATTTTTCCTTTCATGGTCTAACCGTGTGACTGTGTGTGTCTAGAATGGGATGTGGTTGGGGAAGGGCCTAGTACACATATTTGAGCAGAACACACGTTTCATTTCTTCCTCATACTACATGTCCAGTGTGAGCTGGCGGGTTCTTCTGTGCAGTCCCTCAGGGACCTGAGCTGATAGAGTCTCTGATCTCATAGCTGCTCCGTGTGGCACACATGGCCTTCTTGATCTCCAGTTAGGGAAAGTCACCACAGCAATTAAATGGTTTGGTCTGAAGTGTCACGTGTTGTTTCCTCTGGACTGCCTACTGGCTAGGCCAGTCACATGGCCCTGCAGAGGATGGGAATGTCTCATCCTCCTGTGGGCTTAGAAGAAAACCAGAGGTCTGTGCACACTATGAGTTTTTACTACAAGGATGCCGTTTCGCATACAGAGAGAAGGATTGAGAGGTACTGTACTGTTGGTTGATAAAGATAAAATCAAACTTGCGAACAGAGCAAAAGGGCATTGCTTGGTCGTTGCAGCTTCCACACGTGCACTTTACACAGAAGTCTGGGCCCTAGCACGGAAACTTTTCAAAAGTGGCCAAATTTTGTTCGGAGTACTGTATTGAGCATACCATATGCTGAAAGACTTGGCACACAAAAACCTAAGGCCAAGGGAACTTCTCAATATTAAGCCCTCAGTTGTAATGGAGGCATCAAGCCTGTAAGACCCAAGACCTTACCTTTTGTGCTTCTTGTCTTGTGGAGGGAACATCCATTCTCAAAACAGAAACCTGTCAGATCCCTTGAATATACTGACAATACATTGATGAGAATTGAATGCCCCATAAATTGCATCTCCCGTAGGGCCTGGTAGGTGCCCTGTCTTGCTGCTTATGATTCAGAAACCCTGTTTATTTGTATCAAGGACGGTTGGTACTTTAATCATCAATAAACTAACATTTCAACAGCCTGCCATAAATTTCTTGTCAAAAAAAAAAAAGAGATTATGATTAGAACACTGTGATGAAAGAGAATCTGTAGATAGACTTATATCCCTCAGTTTCAAAGCTTCTAGTAGTAGGGCTTAGAGGTTCCTAGAGTAAGAAACCCTAGCCAAGCAGAAACCCATGTTTTTGACTTTCAGGATATTTGTGAATTAATTTACTTGCATATATTGGCCAAGATCTGGCACAGTCTCTTAATTTTCAATGAATGAAAAATTGAGTTTTGAGAGCAAATATTTTGGTAAGGAAATAGAGAACTGACAGTAATATTCTCTCTGACTATAATTGTAAAACAGTAGACGTCTTTCACCAAGCACTAACATTATGTTAATTATTAATAAAATCCAACTGCTTAAGTAATAATATAATCATAGTTACCAAATTGAGAGCACTGTTCTGAGCATTTTGCATTCTTTATTTAATCTTCCCTACAACCTTATTAAGTAGACATTCTCTTCATCTTGTTAAGTAGGTAGTTCCTCATTTGCAGATGAGGAAACCGTGGCTGACTGAGTTAAGCGAGTGGCAATGTCATAGAGCTGCTAAGTGGCAGAGTTGTAATTTCCATGCAGAACTGTGTGGCATCAAAGCCATTTTCTAACTCATTACAATATACAGTGAGTTAAAATGAGATGATTAAAAATGAGACCTGGCTGGACGTGGTGGCTCATACCTCTAATTCCAGCACTTCGAGAGGATCACTTGAGCCCAGGAGTTTGAGACCAGCCTGGGCAACATAGCCAGACCATCCATCTCTACAAAAATTTAAAAATTAGCCGAGTATGGTGGTGCAATCCTGTGGTTCCAGCTACTCAGGAGACTGAGGCAGGGGAATCGCTTTAGCCCAGAAGTTCAAGGCTGCAGTGAGCTGTGATTGCTCCACTGCACTCTAGCCTGCATGACAGAGTGAGACTCTCTCAAAAAAGAAAAAATGAGGTTATGGCCAGGTGTGGTGGCTCATGCCTACAATCCTAGCACTTTGGGAGGCCAAGGTGGGAACATCTGTTGAGCCCAGGAGTTAAAGACCAGCCTGGGCAACGTAGTGAGCTACCGGCTTTACAAAAGAGAGAGAGAAAGATAGAGATTATATCTAGAATAAGCAAACCAAACATGAATTAAGTTTTCATTCTCATTTTAGTGATTCTCTAAGTACATACCCGTATTCTGATTCCCTCAGCACTTTAGGACTGTCTGATAGTAGTCACTTCCTTCCCACTGGTACCACTGTGACCAGGGAGTGACTACAAGGGTCAAAACTTTTGTTGGGGGGCTGTTTGCACTAAGTGATGGTCCAGCCCCAGCTCAGGGATGTTGTATTAGTTCTAATCTCTGCTTCTGAGGAAACAGTTACCTGCAGGGCGATGGTGGCCTGTTGCTCATGGAGTATCTTGAGATGGTTTCTTTTAATCCATTTCTTTAAAACACAATTTTTTTAAGAGATGGGATTTCATTATGTTGCCCAGGTTGGCCTAAAGTCCTGGGATGAAGGGTCCTCCTGTCTTAGCTTCCAGAGTAGCTGGGACTACAGGTGCCTGCAACCATGTCTGGCTTAATCCATCCTTAAACAAGTTCAATGTTTTATTTCCTTCAGGTAAAATGAGAGTGGAGAGACCACAGTGATGCCCAGGAGTAGTCATGGTTGGTGCTTAAATAGCTATTAAGTCTCCATTCTGAAACAGGCACTGTATTCATTTGCTATGGCTACCATGACAAAATACCACCCACTGGGGATATTAAACATTAGAAACTTACTGTCTCACAGTTCTGGAGGCTGGAAATTCAAGACAAAGTTTCTGGCAGGGTTTCTCTGAGGCCTCTCTCAGGCCTCTCTCCTTGGCTTGCAGACGGCTGCCTTCTTGCTGTGTCCTCAGGTGACCTTCCCCCTGTTTCTTGGTGCACATCCCTGGTGTCTCTTCCTCCTCCTATAAGGACACCAGTCCTGTTGGATTAGGGCACCACCCTTATGACATCATTTAACCTTAATTACCCTTTTAAAGGCTGTATCTTGAAATACAGTCACATGGAGGGTTAGAACTTCAGGACATAAATTTGAGGGGGACACAGTTGAGTCTACAAGATGCTCTATACTGGGCACAAGGAGTGTTATGGTGGATAAGGGAAAAATGGTCCCTACCCTCTGTCAGTTTTTTATTGACAAAGGAAGTCTTTAAAAAAATTCACATAATTAATCACAAAAAGCCTAATACTATGACAAAGAATGTGAGATACTAATATAACTTAGAACAGGTGACTCTAACCTTGTGTAGCAGCTAGTGAAGGCTTCCCTGAGGAGGTGAGGTTGGAATTGAAGCATGAAAGGGAAGCAGAAGGGGGTCAGGCAGGAGAAGGCTTGGGACCAGGAGGCAGAGAAAACAGTAGTGTGATCAGAACTTTAAGGCCTGGTTCTGTATACAAAAGGTTTCAGGACTTGAAAGGCAACCTACATTGACTGTACCTAGAAAATGAGGGCAAGAGATTGTTCAAAAGAATACTGGACCCAGAGTTTCATCACTTTGTTAATTACATCTAATATTGTGGGATTGCAATTATCTTGCCCAAGAAAACATTGTTCATGATTCCATTGTTTATATTGTTTGTTGAAATAAGTGATTCTTGAAACTTCTGAATACCTGAGACTCAGCTAGGAACTTATTTATAAACTATAAATTCCTAGTCCCACTCCCTAAAGGTTCTGATTCAGTGCATTCAGTATGGGGTCTAGGAATCAGTGTGTTTAATAAGTGCATCAGGTTCTTCTGGTACAGATCGTCCATGAACCACACTTTGAGAAAGCTCCATCTAAAGAGATAAGTTGCTGACATTTGTTACCAAAGAGAGCCTAGAAAAGTTGAGCACAACAGTAGTTGTAAAGAACTACCAGACCTGGGCCAGGCCCGGTGGCTCATGTGTGTAATTTCAGCACTTTGGGAGGCTGAGGCGGGTGGATCACTTGAGCCCAGGGGTTTCAGATCAGCCTGGGTAACATGGTGAAACCCTACCTCTACAAAAAAATAGAAAAAATAGAAAATATAGAAAAAATAGGAAAAATTAGCTGGGCATAGTAGTGCACGCCTATGATCCCAGCTCATTGGGAGGCTGAGGTTTGAGGGTTGCTTGAGCCTGGGAGGTCAAAGCTGCAGTGAGCCAAGATCATGCCACTGCACTCCAGCCTGGGAGAGCATGAGACCTTGTCTCAGAAAAAAAAAAAAAAAAAAAAAAAACTAGGAGGCCTGTTGGAATGTCTGCCAGTTTCAACCCACGGGGATAGGGTGAGATGAACATTGATTGAGACTTTACATTGGAGACACTATAATGAATGCTTTGCACATATCAACTCTTTCAAATTAATACAATTCTACTAGAGGGGGCACTATTAGTATCCCCAATTTACAGATGAAAAAAATAAGGGACAAAGATGTTAGATGTATATCTAAGGTCACATAGCTCACAAATGACAGAGCATGCACCTAAACGCCAGGTTTCAATAATACTATGGTGAAGTGTGATAGCTGGCACTTGCCTAGTGCTGACTGTGCTCTAGACGCTGTATTAGTTACAGGTGATTCTGCTTCTCATTAGGTCATCCAGAAAGCCTTGTGCCTTAGTCTGTCCTGCCTACTGTAATAAAATATCATAAACTGGGTGGCTTATAAACACCAGAAATTTATTTCTCATGGTTCTGGAGGCTGGGAAGTCCAAGATCAAGTTACTGGCAGATTGAGTGTTTGGCAGCAGCCCACTTCCTGGTTCCTAGATGCCCAGCTTCTTGCTATGTCCCCATATTGTGGAAGGGGCAAAGGGTCTGTCTCTCGGGCATCTTTTAAGCCCTAAACCCGTTCATGAAGGCTTTGCCTCAATGACCTAATCACCTCCCAAAGGCCCCACCTCCTAATACGTTATATTGGTGATTAAATTTCGACATATGGCGGGACGTGGTGACTCACATCTGTAATCCCAGCACTTTGAGAGGCTGAGGTGGGCAGATCACTCGAGGTCAGGAGTTCGAGACCAGCCTGTCCAATATGGTGAAACCCCATCTCTACTAAAAATATTTTAAAAATTAGCCGGGTGTGGTGGCGCACGCCTGTAATCTCAGGTACTCCAGAGGCTGAGGCGGGAGAATCTCTTGAACCCAGGAGGCGGAGGTTGCAGTGAGCCGAGGTCACAGCACTGCACTCCAGCCTGGGTGACAGAGCAAGACTCTGTCTCAAAAAAAAAGAAATGATTTTCAATGTATGAATTTTGCAAGGACACAAACATTTAATCCGTAGTTGTAATGTGGACATGATTTGAGCTAAGACTCTGCTGTTGATTCTCTTAAAAAACTTGGCAGTAGCCCTTGGATCCCATCATTTCCATTCGACAGTCATGTATTTTATTAATCTTTATTCCTAAAGAAAAATAATCCAGATTGTTTAGAAAATAAATGCGACTCACGCAGGACAGAGTTTGAATTTCCTAAGTGATGAACATTTTAACATATTATTTTAATCTAAAAGCATCCTATCCCTGAATTTAGGGGGAGACTTTTTTTTAAGTGAGGTTTATTTTTAAAATTGTTTTGCAAACTTTTTAAGAGCACATCACAGCCTCATTGGATGAATCATATTTTTAACTTTCACTTCCCATCAATTTAAACATCATCTCTCAAGGAACTGATGGGCCAGTTGACTCTAAATGAGTTTGCCTTTCATGCACTGTTGTTCCGTCCGCCTGCCACAGAAGTGATTCCAGGTCATTCCAATTTATTTAATTAATTTTGGAGATGAAATTATTTTGCCCAATAACTAGAATGCTAATGGGACTTATTGTAATGGTTCAGTTCAGGTTTGTTGGTTTGAAAATAAACGCCTTCATTTCAATATTTGCCTTTTGGCTGCAGCCCGTTAACTGGTCACACACTGTAACCTCATTAACATCAAGGCTTAATTGTAAGTTAATGTGCACCTAGTTTTTGTAAAGCAGGTTTCTATCTTAACTGCCAAGTTTTGTACCCACCCCCCCCAAATATAGCCCCAAACTGGCATTTCCAACAGATGGATGGGTTGGTGTAACATAATTCATGCTTTGAAACATCATAGTTTTATCAATGCCTTGATGATAATAAAAATTTGAACTTATTTTTAGAAGTTAGAATAAAGTGAGGAAAATATATCTTAGCTCTCTGGAGTGTCACTGTGGTATTGAGATTTGTGGAGGTGTACTACATCCGTAATTGGGAGAGGTTGCCAGTCGTAAAGGAGGGACAATAGAACCTCTGTAGAATCAAAGGCAGAATTAAAATCTGCATGTTAATAGCTTTCCTGCCAGTCACGAATAGATTCATTCTTCACATCTCGGATATATAAAGCTTATTTCAAAATAAATTCTGGGGAGCGTTCAAGCTGATTGAATCTGCTGTAAGCTCTGTTAATATATTTGTTCAAGTCACTTGCACTCAAAAGCTTTTTAGACAGAATATCACTTTTTTATATTATTCATGGTAATGTAATTCCCCCCTTTAATCTCTTCAGGGTTTCCCATTCAGTCATGATATGCGGTTCAGAGAAAGTTGGATCGACCATTAATCATGCTATCTGGACTTCTGTGTGTCTCCTTTTTGTCCATCTCTTAAATCAGTCACTTGGCAGCAGCAAGACATGTGGCCACTCCAGACCATTTGATCGAAGAGCTCTTGTTAGGAGATTAGGCTGCTAATCTGCAAGCCAGCTAATGGAAATCATTCTGGGCAAGGAAATAAAACTGAACAACATTAGCAAAATCACTACATATTATAGGAATCAAGTACATTCTAAATGGCTTAATCCTACAGTTTAGATATGAAGCCTAAGGGTAAAATGAACATCTTAGATGATCTGAGATATCCAAATACCTGTAACATACATTTGTTTGGTGTATGTAGGGCAGGACCCCCATCAGAAATAGGGAATCTTTAAAGGATTTTTTATTTAGCCAGATAAAAGAAACAGGGACATAGTTGACTGAGAAAAAAGAAAGGGGGAAAAAAAGAAAAGTCAGGTGAGGAGAACTCAAAATTCCCGCCCGCCCCCACAACAATGAAGGGAAATGCCTAGGTTGAAAACATGTGATACACATTCAATAAATGTTCATGGTTGAATCAAGTTACCCGGTAGAGATTTAATCTTTATTTCAAAAAGAGTGGTTTTGAGTCTTTAAAAAAGTTCTTTGGTTCTTTGACCTTCTCTTCTTCACTAAACCCAAATTAATAATTCTGTGATATTGCCATTGAAAGTTCTTACTGGATCATTCCATTTATACCCAAAGAGTAACAAAGTAAACCCAGTTATTTGAGAGACCCTGAAATGAATTTTCAGTCTAGAACAGCATCTGCAAACTTTGTAAAGGGCCACATGATAAATATTTTCTGCTTTGTGGTCTATAAGGTATGTATCACAACTACTAAACTATCATGCATTAGTGAAAGCACATAGAGAATCTATAAACAAATGGGCATGGTTGTATGACAATAAAACTTTATTTACAAAAACAAGGGGTAGACTGGATTTACCCTGTGGGTTGTAGTTTGCTGGCATCTGGTTGAGAGCACATGTTTGTCTGGGAGACATAATTTCAAAAATCATTTTCTTTTTTATTTTCAATTATGGATGAATGCTCATCTTTTGAATTTTCATTTTTGTCTGACATAACTCAAAGCCCTTGCTTTGGGAGTTCTTGTTAACCCTGAGATTTCTTGTCAAATATGCCACTCCTGGGCTCTGCTGGGGATGGCAGCAGAGTCGGGGTGGTTGGATGGGAAGATGGGAGAGAGCTAGCTTGGAGATGATACACTTTTCCATCCTGGAGTAACTTGGGAAAAAGTCAGGAGTTTGTGATGAAGAATTGGAATATAAAGGCTGAGGGTGGACCTAATTTTTTTTTAAGGATAAAGAAAAAAGGAGTAAGAGAGATAGTATAACTTGTCACTTGGCTGGGGGCTCAGCATTAATTGATAAATCCACTATAAGGAATGCATGACACTGTCATTTGAAGAAAGACGTTGCATATTAGGATTCTGAGTAACAGTCAATATATTCCAGGAAATGAATATCCAATATATTCCATGAAACAAGTATCATGAATATATTCCACAAAAGAAGTATGAATATATTCCATGGAACAAATATCGTGAATATATTCCATGAACCAAATATCAAATATATTCCATGAAACAAATATTGTGAATATCTTCCATGAAACAAATATCCAATATATTCCATGAAACAAATATCATGAATTTATTCCATGAAACAAATATCGTGAATATATTCCATGAAACAAATACCGTGAAATCATACTATTGATTTTTGAAGAAACCTAATGAAAACAGCGTGCTCCTAAATCATTTTTCTGGATGTTCTTTAGATCTCTTGTCTTCTTAAACTGTTTTGTATCATTGTCTGAATTTTCCCAAGAAAGGAGGATTTTGATCTCCTACTTATTTATTTAAATTTTTAACCTTCACATTGACCTAGTGTTGTAAGGAAATGGGAGAATATCTCCCTGATATCTTGGAAATAGGGACTCCCATCTTACAATTCAAGTGTTGGAATGTTACAGGGAGGCTGGGCTAACGTGGTCTTTTCCTGTCACTGATTCAAAGGAAAGGAACAGCCTAGACCTAAAGGATTCTGTCTGGTAGCTGTTTGCTCTTCGCACCTGCGCTTTGAATGGTGAATACCCACAGCGGGAGGCAGGCACCTGCTGCCCCTGTTTCTCAGATCAGACAGGCAGGCTGAGGAGCGCTTAACACCCCAACCTCCTGTGAAGCATCCTGAAAAAGCAGATTTTGTCTTCCTCCATCAGCTTTGTTTGTCCTCTGCCAAGACTCCAGGGACATGATTGCTCTTCATTTTACGCTCGAGATCAAAATAAACAGAAACTACTTTCACCTTTCCTGTTCCAGGGTTAAGTGCCCATGCCCAAGCAGGTGTTGTTTCTGTCGTGTGGTTTCCAATCAGCAAAACCACCCCCTTTTACCTGTGGCGGCAAAGGCAAGGAGACTTTGAGACCTGGGGAGGGCTCTCTGCTGTGTTAACAGAACTGGCTTTTGGTTGGGGGGCCGGGGGGGGCACCCATTCTTGGCTTCCTGTAACACTTCGTTTCTCATGCATTACCTGGGTCTCCCTCTGGAAGGGAAACGATGGAGAGGTCACTGGCCTGATGACCCAGGGATCCAGGCAGTCCTTACAGGGACCCAGAATTTCACATACAAATGTGACCTCCAATGAAAGCTGGACTTGCTTAACCCCATTTCCCCCCCAAAAGATGATACTCGTAATGCCATTCTGATGAAGCCATCTTACTCCGTAAACTGTCATCTGATTTACACAAAGCCATCTGCTTCCATACGGGGTGTTTTATTTGGGATCCAGGAGAGGAGAAGGCACATCTGCCCCCTCCATAGCATCTGAATCTTAATGAATAAAAGCACTGACACTTCTTTAAAAGGGAATAGTGTGATGCTATTTAGAGTTTGGTACAGTTTTGTAATCCAGCTCCACGCTGGGTGTTTACTGCCAGTCATTTGAGGAAGTTCACTTCTCTGCTGGTTTTCTGAGTGAGGTAGCGATGAACAGAGGAGCAATTGGAGGGCCCAGGAGCCCCCTGAACCGAGTATCCGGTGGGAGGTCAGGTTTCCGCATTCACAACGAGAGCTTGTACGGCGTCCACGCGTGTCTTTCTCACACATATCAGCAGCCCGAGTGGAAGAGGACTTCTGCAGCTCTGTTAATTCTTTATCTTCCTAAGAAAAAGCAGATTTTAAGTGACTTATCATTTGTTCATTGAGGTACTCATTCCTTATTCCTTCTTCATTCATTTTCCTTTTCTCCTTCCTTTCTCCCTCTGTTGTCTTCTTCCTGTTTGAACAGGTTTTATTTTTGTTTTGGTGTGGTAAGGCCAAGATGAGGAAATGACTGCTGTTGCAAAGACGGTTTGTTACTCACAGATCCACGGGGACTCCGCATGCCACAGCGAGTTACCTGGGAAAGCCCCAGGGTCGGGCAGGAGGCAGAGGGAGAGAGAGAACTGTTAACAGTTTTAAACTGGACGCCATTATCCTCAGCAAACTAACGTAGGAACAGAAAACCAAATACTGCGTGGTCTCACTTGTGACTGGGAGCTGAACAATGAGAACACATGGACACACACTGGGGCTTGTCGGGAGTGGGGTGTGGGGAGGGAGAGCATCAGGAAGAATAGCTGATGGATGCTGGGCTTAATACCTAGGTGATGGGTTGATAGGTGCAGCAAACCACCATGGCACAGGTTTACCTATGTAACATACCTGCACATCCTGCACATGTACCCTGGAAGTTAATTTTTTTTTAATGTTTTGATTGTGGTTTTTGCAGGAAAGAAGGGGCCAGGCAGGGTAAGCAGGCTTAGGATTGGCTGGCTTGGGTCATTTCCATGGGCTCTGGGACATAGGGGTTGTCTTTAGCTGTCTGACCCATGGCCGTGAGGTGATTAAGGCAGGTGAGTGTGGCCTGGAGTGTGAGCCCAATAAAGCCAGTGGTGAGGGTTTGGTTCTGGATTGGTTGCATTTGAACAGTGCTTACCCGTGAGCTGTCTACTATCTCTGGGAATCCACTAGAGCCCTGTAAAGAAGGCCGACAAGGCAGCAGGGTTTACACAATAATTAGTGAGCAGTACAGCACCCTAATAGAAGGAGGGATGCCTGTGGCCAATAAACATGGCTCAAACTTGACCCTTTTAGAGAGCCTTTCCCTAGAAGGTGTGGAAGGGAGAAGGCCTGGGAGAGACAGCAGGGTGACCAGAGCAAGTGAAGTCACCGAGGTGCCAGTGAACGTGGCCCTGCAGGTCCTGCAGACCCCTCTGGTGGCAGTATTGGTGGTGACAGCTGGCAAAGGGGAGCGTGGCTGCCCGGAGAGCGTGGCTGAGGTTGGAACATGGAAGTTTAAGAGAGCAAACTCCCTTAGCTTGGTGCAGAGAGAAAAGTGTAGAAAGGTCGAGTGTAGTGACACAGTGGAGGGCTCCGATGCTCTACTGAGGAGTGGAAGTGTTTTTCTGAGGGTGTCCAACAGGCCGTCAAGCAGGGAGGCAACACATCTGAGTTTTTCCACAAATCTGTTGAGTGCAGTACAAGTTGGTACAGTGGGTAACAGGCTAAACCGTGTGGCACCCCTTCCCACTTATCAGTTTCTTGCTACCATGCAGAAAAGTGCTGAAGGTGGCCTGCCCTGAGGCAGTAGCAGGAAAGCAGGTATGGGGAGGATTTGGTGGCCAGATGAACGTGGACATGATGAAAAGGGGAGGGAAGAACTGTCAAGATTTTCACTGTCAATGGTATAAGTCCCTTAATCATATGCCTAGTGTTCCATTATTGGAACTCTAAGTATGTGGGAATTACTTTTATCCTACCACTCAAAGCCATCACCGAGGTCTGAATGAGAAAATTCAAAAAATTGCAACCTCAGGCACAAATGGGTTTTAAGCTCCATACAGTAAAACCCAGGGTATGAAAACAATTCTGGCTGATGGGTTGGTAGAAGTGATAGATATAGATACATATTTACACATACATACACAGTAATAGATACAGGTAAAAACCTTGATATATGTATGTATTGTATGATACATACTCATGCATATAAATATGTGTACACATACATGTACACACAAATATATATGTGCCTTTGGACAAAAAAAATCCCCAGGACAGTCTCGTTTGGCTTTTAAAATGCTACGGTTGAATAGGATCGTAGAGGTGCTCTAAGGCAGCCTTCCATTTAGGACACATAGATTTGGTTCCTCAGCTCCCTTCTTCTCTGAGTCACGTGGGCTACACCTGTCTCTCAGAAGCCCGCTGCCCACCCAGAGCCCCTGACTCTGAATGGTGGCCCAGTGTTTTCTGAGGACAGAGGTGGGACCTGGCACTGGAGACAATCCATTCCTTTCACAGACTGTAAGCCTTACCCAAGCATTAATTTTGCTGCATAGGCAGCCTGTTCTCCCACAAAGCACTGACTAAGAAGAAAAGGGGCCCGGAAAACCCAGCAGGGCCTGGCAGACAACTTGTGGCTCCCTTGCCATTTAAGGTCCCGAGGAATCCACGTGGAGACATCGGCGGGGCCCAGGGTGGGTTTGGAAGGAGGGATTTTTTTTTTCTCTTTCTCTCTCTCGGTCTTTCTCTCCTTGTCTCTCTCTCTCTCTCTCTCTCTTTCTTTCTTTCTGGGTTGCTTGCTTTCTCGCTTTCTCTTTCTCTCTTTGTTGTTTTTAATTATAAATATAGTTAATGCTATGATTTTGTAAAAAAAAAAATTCTAGTTTCTCATAATCCTCATTGGAGGCATATGTGTATTTCTAAATTTAAATGTATTCTCCTATACTGTCTGGGGAAAGAATGCATTTTTCAACCACAAAAAGGTAGGGAAAGGTACTCTCTTTAATACTCACATTTCCCAAAATTTATCCTCAATATTGTGCATTTGGCACAGTTCTTGTTGAATACTTGGAAGGCAGTGTATATAGTATACAGAGCTTCAGCTTTGGACTTTGTGGCTTTAGGTAAATTACTTATTCTCTTTTCACCTCAGTGTATTCATCTGAATAATGGGGACAGCAGCAACATCGATGTCTCAGGGCTTCTGTGAGTATTCCTCAAGATAATATGTGCAGGCCTGTGCCACATTCCCCACTAAAGGAGTGCCCCTTATTTTTACTGCTGGTATTATTATTGTTGTTGTTGCTGTACCTCTGAAGGGCTTTGCTCCTCTTATGAGCAAGACAAAAGGGGCAATATTTGCTCTTTGAACCGGAAGCAAAAACCCCCTGCAATTTGGAACGACTTCTCATTTGAAACGAATTTACAAGGAGCTCCCAAGAAGCCTCTTGTTTGACTTTGCCCACAAATGCCAGAGGAGGACTCTTCTGAACCATGCCAAGAAGAAAAATGAGAATGCCAGGTTAAATAAATGTTACCACAATCTCTATAGAATCGTGATGTCTCCGATTCTTAAAAGTGTCTACTACAGGGTATTTATTATTCTGTGATAATAATAAATCGCTGCTTATGAAATGCAGGGAATCGAGTGTCGTGGAGGGGAGGAAGGGAAGTAACAGGGAGAAGAACTGCGAGAGACGGAGGTCCAGCAAGGCCCGGGCTATTAATCATCGCCCTCCATTATTTCCTGAAGATTCATTCATTGTTCCATAGGTACCTAGAGGGTCAATTAGAGACCACAGACAGGCTTTTTCAAAGACACAGGAGGGTCAATTAGGCCCTCCTTATAATTTTCTGCTTTAACAGCAAATGCCAGCCTATCCTGCATCAGAGCATCAGATGCAAGGGAGTTTGGAAATAAACAGGGTACTTTCCCTCCTCCTTTGAAAAAAGAAAGAAAGAAAGAAAATCCAACACAGAGGCATGGAGGCAGTCAGCGATTGGGAGCGCTTGGCTTGCTGGCTGTCAGGATCTGGTTCAAAGGGGATTTTATCACCAACCGGGACCATGAGGAACAGGTTCTTGTGGGGTCAGAGCACGGGGAACGGTCAGGGATTTTGTATGATGGAGCACCCTGTTCCTATATCTGAGATGATTCATTTATCTTGAGTGCCATCTTAGCTACAATTAGAGTACAATTATAAAGTATCTACAATGGAAATGGGACCTGAAATCAATCGCAGCTGCGCTGACGTGTGGTGAGTTGCCGCGCCCACCACGACTGCTGTCTGTGTTTAGGACAGAGTTCAACCAAATGCAACAGTGTGTGATTTTGCACAACGCTGTTTTGTATTTGTTTTCCCTGGAACTGGCAAGCACATCTTTTATTTATTTTATTTTTGTTTTTTGAGATGGAGTTTTGCTCTTTTCGCCCAGGCTGGAGTGAAGTGGCACGATCTCGACTCACTGCAACTTACCCCCGCCCCTGGGTTCAAGCAATTCTCACACCCTCAGCCTCCCGAGTAACTGGGGATTACAGGTGCCCACCACCACGCCCAGGTAATCTTTGTATTTTCAGTAGAGATGGGGTTTCGCCATGTTGGCCAGGCTGGTCTCGGACTCCTGACCTCAGCTGATTCACCCACCTCGGCCTCCCAAAGTGCCGGGACTAAGGCGTGAGCCACCACGCCCAGCCGGCAAACTTATTTTGAAACAGATTACGATAAAATAAAAAGAAGAAAGGATTGTTCTAAGTGAGAAGCAGAGATGAAAATATGGAAGGAGGATTGTCAGAAGTCCACATTGCTCCATTTCTGTTTTCTTTCTTTCTTTCTTTTTTTTGTTATACTTTAAGTTCTAGGGTACATATGCACAACGTGCAGGTTTGTTACATATGTATACATGTGCCATGTTGGTGTGCTGCACCCATTAACTCGTCATTTACATTAGACATATCTCCTAATGCTATCCCTCCCCCGTGCCCCCACCCCACGACAGGCCCCAGTGTGTGATGTTCCCCTTCCTGTGTCCAGGTGTTTTCATTGTTCAGTTCCCACCTATGAGTGAGAACATGTGGTGTTTGGTTTTTTGTCCTTGTGATAGTTTGCTGCCACATTGCTGCATTTCGACTTCCTGTTTGTAGTGGGCTATTAGATTTTGCCTCTGCTTGTTTCTGAATACCCAAGCTTGCTAACACAGGGAAAGACCAATTATCATGATTATTATTATTTACCTTGAGACCTGCTTCTACCTATCTACCGTCACACAGATATTTGGAAGCAAAAGGGAAATGCTTTTCATGTGGGAAAAGCCAATACCAACTTTAGTGATATTTTTCTCCCCGCTGGGCTCTTGGGAATACCTCTTAGCCCTCAATTGTCACATTCATTCAGCAGATGTCAGCACGTGCACGCACCGTTCTAGGTGTTGGGGATACAAAAACAAGCAGGAAAACCCCATTCTCTTCATTTCTGGAATGTGGGAGCCCTGGGCCCATGGGGCCCGTTTCACTTCCACGTTTTTTGTTGTCTTTGTGTTTCCAAGAAGGGATTGGCACTACAGCTGAAGAGCATGACCCTCTATCAGAGACTTTGCTAAAAACCACTGAAAACTGTCCTATTTTTCATTTTCTCCAGAAAAGGGACACATAAGTACATTCCTCTAGGGAAGGGATTTTTTTTTTTTTTTTTTTTTTTGGAGATGGGAGTCTCACTATATCACCCAGGCTGGAGTGCAGTGGTGCGACGTCAGCTGACTGCAACCTCCACCTCCCGGGTTCCAACAATTCTCCTACCTCAGCCTCCCGCGTAGCTAGGTTTACAGTCACCCACCACCACACCCAGCTAATTTTTGTATTTTTAGTAGAGACGGGGTTTCACCATGTTGGCCAGGCTGCTCTCGAACACCTGACCTCAGGTGATCGGCCCACCTTGGCCTCCCAAAGTGTAGAGCAGGAATTTTGTTTGATTTGTACACTGCTGCTTTTTCAGAGCCTGGAACAGTGCCAAGCTCGTAGTCTGCCCTCAGTGAATATTTGTTGACTAACTTAGCTCGCAGATGTGGGGCTGTGATTCTGAAGGCCCGCGCTCATTCTTGGCCTTCAGAGAGGTTTCCTTTCACTCCTGGGCAGCTTCGGCCCTGGCTGCTGCTGCCACCGCCTTCCTGGGGGTCAGCTTCATTTTTGGTGTTTTTGCCCTTCTGATCCCTGCATAAGAAGCAAGAAAATTTTCTAGTGCCTAGAGTCTCCATCCTCATTTCCCAGTTGTATCCTGTAAGTTGCAAATTGGTGGCTTGCAGATGTCTTTGGTTTGGCCTGCTGAAGTTTGTTTTGTCTTTTTTAATGAAATGAATTGGCTGTGAACATTTAAAACTTGGGAGACATCCCATCAAAATTGGGATTTTTTTGCTTATCTCAACAAAGCAGATCTGGCATCCTTTGCCTACATTTTGCATTTGGCAACAGTTGGCTGGACTTGAGCAGCGGCTGCCCCTCTTTAGCTGGGGCATGTGCCCTCTGGTTTGCCATAGTACCCATCAGGCCCGCTTCACTCATTGTAGAAATGGCCTGGCCTCCTAGGCATTGGAGATTGCTGTTATGCTAACTCATGAGCTTGCCTGCTTGCACCTAGCTGTTGTGGTGGTTCTCATAGGTCTCCCTGATTCCAGCTTCCAATTCACTTAGCTGACCTTTGGCAGTGTCACTCCTTCCCAGTCTTGGCTTTGATCAAGCTTGGAAAGGCCTGGCCTTTGTGTTGTCACATTCTTCTGCCTAGAGTGTGCCTTTTCGTTCACCAAACCAAGTGGCTCTTCTAGAAGACTTGCCTGAACCCTAGACCCCTTCTCTCTACAACTTACAGTCTGAGTGGGGTAGCTTGCATCCTCCTTTGTTCGCGTAATACCCCCTACAACCATGGTCATCTTGTGGTTATCTGTTTACTTCTCTGCTGGCTGTTCCAGGCTGTCATCTCCCTGACTATAAGGACTTTGTTGCTCATGATCATATCCATGGCATCCACACGAGATCTGGCCTCTACATGGAAGGACACGTAGTTCCATCTGGCTTGGAGCCTAACTTGGGAGAGGGACAGTGGTGGGGAAGAGTGAGCTTGGAGATAGAGCTGAAGTCCCCAGGTGCTTCAGTAGTTACAGCAAGATTCTAGATCTTATCCTGGCAGTCACAGAAAGCACTGGGAGAGTTTATGAATGCTGTGGTATCTCACATAATAAGAGGACCGTGCATGCATTTTAGAAAGAACCTTCTAGGCTGGGCGCAGCGGCTCAAGCCTGTAATCCCAGCACTTTGGGAGGCCGACACAGGTGGATCATGAGGTCAGGAGATCGAGACCATCCTGGCTAACACGGTGAAACCCCGTCTCTACTAAAAAATACAAAAAACTAGCCGGGCGAGGTGGTGGGTGCCTGTAGTCCCAGCTACTTGGGAGGCTGAGGCAGGAGAATGGTGTAAACCCTGGAGGCGGAGCTTGCAGTGAGCCGAGATCGCGCCACTGCGCTCCAGCCTGGGTGACAGAGCGAGACTCCATCTCAAAAAAAAAAAAAAGGAAGAACCTTCTGGCTTCAGTGAAGAATGATGGATTTGTGAGGGTCAGGACTGGCAGCAGGTGGGCTCCTAGAATAGTTCAGGCAAGAGATCATGGAGACCAGAGCCAGGGCTAGATATAGACACTCACTGTAGACTGAGTGTTGAGGAGCAAGTAGATCAAATTCTAGCATGAGACGGGGAGAAAGAGATGCTCTCCAGCCAATGGATTTATGAGATTAATGAACTTTTTCCCTTTCCTCCCAAGCATTGCCTGTATCACCTTGTTAATATGCTTTCTTATTAAACATGTTGGAAAGCAGAGGCTCTAAGTGCGTATGCTTTTAAAGCAGCATTATTAGCAGATGGCCACTGGCTTCATTTTTCCTGTGCAAATATTTTTGTGTATTCCAGGAGGATTTTCTTTTCTTTTTCTTTTTAATCCTCCTCCTCAAGGGAAACACCCTTCTCACAGTAGCTTCCTGGTAGAAAGTTCTAATTAATGACTTTAATAGTGTGAATGTATTGCAGAAATGGACAGGACAATTCTCAGCCCATTCATCTTGCACACCTCAAGTGAACAGGCACAAAACAACAGGCTCCACCCTCCTTCTCCCCTCTTTATCTCATCCTTTACCTCAATTTATGACTTGGCTTACAATCTGTTGCAGAAAGCCTTGCTCCCCAGCTTCTCCTGAATCTACGTTTTTCTATTTTTTTCTGAACTAACCAAGGTCTCTGGAGTTTGCTGTTACATTGCTTCAGAGAAATTAGTGACATTGAAAGGCTGTCGTCTTTTTTAGTGTACTTTTGGTTGTAAGGAGAAATTTATAAGGCCATTTTTTTTTCTCGCATCTCTGCAGTTCAGGAGATTATATTAGAAAATATTTTATACAAAAAATATGCGTAGTAGCAGTTTTCTCCAGCAAGTAGCTTAGAATAAGTCAGTACTACTGAAACAGGTACATTTTGTAGAATAGATTCTGAAATCTGTTTGGATCTGAAATCTTTCTTACTTGTCTTTGAGTAAGACATAGCAGAGAAAAACAATTACACTAGCTGCTGGTCTGAATTCATTTGTTAGAATAGAATATTATTATCATCAAGAATAACATTAGTGGCCCGGTGTGGTAATCCCAGCACTTTGGGAGGCCGAGGTGGGTGGATCACCTGAGGTACAGAATTCGAGACCAGCTTGGCCAACATGGAGAAACCCCATCTTTACTAAAAATACAAAATTAGCCAGGTGTGGTGGCGCATGCCTGTAATCCCAGCTACTTGGGAGGCTGAGGCAGGAGAATCCCTTGAACCTGGGAGGTGGAGGCTGTAGTGAGCCAAGATTACACCATTGCACTCCAGTCTAGGCAACAAGAGTGAAACTCTGTCTAAAAAATAATAATAATAATGTAAAAATAGTAATATTAGTGATACATATCATTTTGAAACCAGTTCTTAAGCAATTAATAAAGAAAAATGCAGCTATGGTGATTGAATTTTTGTGTTATGAGTTTTATACTCTGAAGGCACGGTCATTGTGGATGCCAAAGAAATAAGCAGGAGAAAATTTTATTGGAAAGCTGGGATTGTTGCATGCTGCAGATTTTTTTTTTTTTTTTTTTTTTTTTTTGCTATTGCTGTGTAACAAATGACCACACACTTAGCAGTTCACATTCACATTCACATCTGTTTATTAACTACAATTCTCTAGATCAGAAGCCTAGACACAATGTGACTGGCTTCTCTGCTCAGGGTCTTGTGGTGACAAAATCAAGGTGTGAGCTGGAGGTACGTCCCTTCTTGCAGGCTCTGTGGAAGAAGCAGCCACTGCCAGGCTCATTCACGGTGCTGGCAGGATTCAGATCCTTGCAGTTGTAAGACTAGGGCCTCTGTTTCCTAGTGACTTCTGCTGGTGGCTGCCTTCAGCTCCCAGAGGCCACCCACATTCCTTGACTTTTGGCCCCCTGCATCTCAAAGCCAGCAACAGAGACTGTCTTGTGCATGGAGTCCCTTCCTGCTTTGAATCTCTCCGACTTTCCTTGACTCTGATGTCTAGGTCTGGATTTCAAGGGCTCACGTGATGAGGATAGTTTCTTTATTTTAAGGGCAACTGATGTGGAGTGTTAATTAACATTGGCAAAATCCGTTCATGATAGTACCTAGCGTAGGAATTGACTGAATAACTGGAAGAAGTCATGCAGACACCATGAACCGGGAATCTGGGAGGCTAATTTAGAATGTTACCTATCAAAGCCACTTTTTTTTTTTTTTTTTAAAGTAACAGAAAAAAAAAAAAAAACAGATCTTGGTAGAGACTTTTTCAAAGGTAGAAAGTTTAATATAAAAGAAAGGGGGTAATTGAAGAAGATATAAACTGCAAAGAAAGGATGTTTAGGTAGAGCGACTTACAGGGAATCAGAGGTTTTATTATAGGCAGACACGGCCTTCACCTGTGAGCCGAGCAACTGATTTTGCCTGCAGAGCAGAGTGCAGGGTTGGTTCTGTGGCTCACGATCTTCAGTTACCAGCAGCGGAAGTGAATTGGAAACGGTTCGTCTCTTGAGTGACCTGATGCAACTCATTATCTTCTCTGTGCCTCATTGTCTCTATCTAATTTCCCATTAAAAGTAATAGGAAAAAGCGCAATGACTTTTGCACCAACCTAACACAATGCGTTGATACTCAGGATTGCTATAATGATGAAGCAATGGCAAATGGAGTCTTCGTTTTTAGCCATGTGGAGGCATATGCTGGGTACTCAACAAGCATCCCTTTCTCTGTCCTTTGTCAGATAGAGTTATCCAAACAAATTGGATGCTCAACTCTGGGTTTGATCCAAGCTCTCTGGAAATCTCTAGCTTCTCAAACTGTTTCATGGTGAAGTGCCTTTTGGGTACAGGAGAAGGAAATAAGAGCCTCGCGAGCCTGGGGAATGCTGCCTCTAGCTCCCACGCTGCATGCAAAATTCCTCCTCTGAGAGCTCACTTTATCTCAAAAACCCATGCATATTCTGCATCTACTCTGAATTCAAAAATATTGTGTGTTACTATATGAACCAGTATTTTTGTTACTTACCATTTGCATTCACACTCCAGGAATGTGTCTGTTCCCGCACCCCCTGATGCTGAGCATACCAGGGTTAAGGGAGGCAAGCAAGGCACTTAACCTCCCAGGTTCATGCAGGTACCCATTCTGCAGTTGCTGACCCTGAGCTCGTGGACTCCATAAATGTCTGCCCTTGGCATTGCACGTGCCTCCCTCTGGGCTGACCGTGCTGGATCTGTCACTTACTCCCATTGGAAAGGCCTGTTTCCATGCATGGCTTTGTCAGACACTCACACTTGGTCAATGCTTGCCTTCCTTTGGGCCGTCTGCACCCACTGACAATCTGATTGCTCCCCTGAATGGAGGTGAAAGCATGCAAGCTAGGAGTTATGATCTTTAACCCAGGGAAGACCCTGTCTATGGAAGTGCTGAGCTCTTCAGTGTCATCACAGAAAAGCATGAGCCCGTCCCTGGTACGAAGTCATCACATCCCATAACTGAGCGATGTGGGAGCTCCACGATGAGGAGGTGACACACAGTCAGTTAATTACATAAAGAGAACTTGAGCAAACTCTTACTCTGCCATATGCCGTGCAGATCCCTCTGAAAAGCTTTACAGATGTTCTTTTTTTTTTTTTTAAATCCCTCCCCCATCTTTCTTTCTTTGCACCCACGATGCTCTGCACTTCAAGCTAAATATAATGTATCTGATTTCCCAGCATACATACTAATCAGGTTTGAAAGTTGTCTTGTGAGGCTTTAAAAAGCTAGCCAAGAGCAGTGCGATTTCTCCAAAAGGATGTCTGCAATCAAGATGATTACATGGGAAAATAAATCATAATTTATATTGCTGAAAATGTCATTTGCAAAACACTTTGACAATACTTTCCTTTCAGTCTATTTTCCTGTGTATGGGGTAAGTGCTGCCCCTCTGCAACTTTCCTTTTATTTTATTTATTTATTTCTTTTTAATACTCTGAATATCACTGGAGCAATTGCAGTTTCAGGGTGGTATGGGGTGGTTCAGGAACAGAACTGACAGACATTGAAGCCAAAACTTGAACGATAGCAACATAGGAGAGAGAATCCAAAGATAGTACGTGTTCAGGATGCAGGCACTCGTGTGGATGAACACACACACACACACACACCCTTTTTTTTTTTTTTTCTTACGGCAATAGAACGTAAAGGTAGATTTTTAGAACCAAATGACTTTTAGGAAGCTATCTCTCTTCCACCCTGCTGCCTTCATGTTCAATAAACTATATTAAATTATCCAGGAGGAATGATTAGTGATCTGATTCATTAATATCCCTTGTTATTAAGAACCGTCTGTATTTGTGTCCTGGTTGGCAGATATTAAATCCATAGATGCCAACAATTAATATCTGTGGTTGACCGTAAAAATGGCTACCAATTCTTCCCTCTCCCCTGCACATGTACATCCTTGCATTGTGAAATTGTAGATCTTCCCCTCCAAAGGTGAAGTTCGTTTCTCCACTCCTTGAACCAAGATGGCATGAAACTTGATTGGAGCAATGAGGCATTTGGAAACACGGCACAAGCAGAGGCTTGAAAAACGCTTCTGTGTTGGTGCTTGCCCACTTGCTGTGCTAGGAACCCTTTTACTTCTGGGTGTGAACAAGCCCAGGCTAGCCTTCTGGGTGATGAGAGACACAAGACCATGTTTCCACATTGCCCCAGCCAAGAGCCAACCTACAGACAAAACTGCCTTGCTGACAGCAGACACCTGCCCAGTCGAGCCCAGCCCAAATTGCTGACCCATACAGTCTTGAGCTAGAAATAAATAGCTGTTGTTTATAGCCGCTAATCTTTGTGATGGTTCATTGCACAGTAAAATTGAATGGAGACAATACTTTTGAATTTGACTCTTCGGGAGCTGTTGTAAAGAAGTAAAATGTGTAGTGTTTGCCCTTTTCCTCAGCTGTAGTCCTGGTATGCAGAAGTATTCAGTTATTTGGTGAGTGAACCCTCGCTGATGCCCTGGCCAGTGTTTTCTGTCTCAGGAAGCGTGAACATTTCATCCAGGGTTATATGCTGCAGGGATATTCAACAAATTGAGGATCCTTGAAAATCTTGTCTCCCTCACAAGGATCAGGTGGCAGGATCTAATGGGAGGGGTAGAGAGTGAGTGTTAACACACACAAAACCCCGGGGAGAGACATTTCTTAAAGGTGTCATGTCAAGAAAAGATCATTTCTCCTAAGCAAACAATTTCTTTTTAAATCTGAACCTAATATCTGATAATATTTCCTTCTTTTCTCTGGCCACTCAGGAGCTCAAAAATAAATCTTGGCACACTTCTGCCTGGCTCCAGCAAAGTCATAGAACCATATGGCACCTCTGTGTCAACTCATTTCACCTATTTCCTTATTTGTTTAAAAATTTTAACTTAATTTTTTTTCCCTCAAGATCTATTTACGGATCATCTGTTTTATTTTTTCTTCTTTTCCTTCCTCTTTTTCTTTTGCTCCCTTCTCTCCTCACTCTTGACTCTTCTCTAGTTTTTATATGCAGTATGTATATATGCATGCCATCTGAAATTCTCCTTCCTTTTTTTATTTTATTTTATTTTGTTTTATTTTATTTTATTTTATTTTATTTTATTTTATTTTGAGACGGAGTCTCACTCTGTCGCCCAGGCTGGAGTGCAGTGGCCCGATCTCGGCTCACTGCAAGCTCTGCCTACCGGGTTCCAGCCATTCTCCTGGCTCAGCCTCCCAAGTAGCTGGGACTACAGGCACCCACAACCGCGCCCGGCTAAGTTTTTGTATTTTTTTTTTTAGTAGAGACGGGGTTTCACCGTGGTCTCGATCTCCTGACCTTGTGATCCGCCCGCCTCGGCCTCCCAAAGTGCTGGGATTACAGGCGTGAGCCACCGTGCCCGACCCTTCTTTCCTTTTTAACAAGGTAAGTAGAAAACGAAAACAAAACCAAAGGATACACTCCACAGTTGTTGGAGCCCTAGGAACCGAGAGAAGAGTACGAGCAGGTTCTTGGACTGTTCTCTCCCCAGCAACTGTAACTGGAAGGAACCTCAGTTTGTCCATTCATTCATTCATCAGGGCAGCATAGCAGAGTAGAAGGAACGCTGACTTTGGCATTGGTGCCTCTAAGTTTGAAGTCTGAGTCCATCACTGTATCTCTTTCTTCTTGCTGATAGCTGATTTGTTATAAACTAATTACCAAAAACATACTGGCTTAAAACAGCACATGTTTATCATCTTGCAGTTCTGGGGAGTCACAAGTTCAAAATCCGTCTCGCCTGATCAAGGTGTCGGTAGAGCTGCTTCCTGCTGGAGGCTCTAGGGGAGAATCCATTTCCTTGCATTTTTCAGCTTCTGGAGGCCTCCTGCATTCCTTGGCTCTTGTCTTCTTCCTCTGCCTTCAAAGCCAGCAGTTTAATATCATCACATCTGCTTCACTGATTCCTCTTCCATTGTCCCATCACATTCTCCGCATCTGGCCCTCCTGCCACTCTCTTATAAGGACCCTTTTGATTCCATTGGAACTACCCAAATAATCTTGGATAATCTGTCCATCTCAGGGCCCTGAATCACATCTTCAAAGTCCCCTTTGCCATGCCTGATGACAGAGTCACAAATTTGGGGGATTAGTGTGTAGACTTCTCTTGTAGGGAATCATCATTATTCTACCACAACCACTAATTCTGGACTTCAGGTTCCCTCATCCATAGTGTAGGGATAACAATATCCTCCAGGCTATCCACAGAAGTAGAGAATATAAGCTTTATCCAGGCGGTCCCTCCGTGATTGGAGTCTTCCTTATAAAGCTGTCCCAGGTCCATCTCTCAGGACTGAAATGTGGGCAAGACCATCACGTTTTTTGTCCCCACCCCACAACAGTGACTGAGCAGATATTCATACGATGGTGATTGTTTTGTCTGCTTGGATTGCTGTAACAGAATGCCATAGACTGGGCAACTTAAACAGCAGGCCTCTATTCCTCACAGTCTGGAGGCTGGGAAGCCCAAGGTTAAGGCGTGGGCAAATTCAGTGCCTGCCTAAGGCTCTCTTTATGATTCCCACATGCATGCCTTTGTGTATCCTCCCATGGCAGAGAGAGGAAGGGCTCTGGACCATTTCTCTTCTTATAAGGATATGAATCTCATCGTTCCCTGCCCCCTCCCAAGATCTCTTGAAATTAATCACCTCCCAAAGGCTCACCTCCAAATACTGTCACATTGGGACTTAGGACTTCAGCATATGAATTTGGGGGAGCTGGGGAGAAGAACACATACATTGAGTCCATAACAACTATGTCACTTACATCTCTACTTAGTGATTCAGAAAATAGCAAGTATAGTAGGGAGAACATGGTATCAGAACCTTTCTGAGTTCTGCCAAAAACAAAGTTTTGCTGCCTTGCGCCTGTGGCTTCTCCTCTCTGATCATCTGAGGCCTTGCTGTAAATTGTGAGGCATCAATGTGAGGCACAGGATGGTTCCAAGGACCAAATGAGGCTGTCTGTGCTGAGGTTGGGGAGGTGTCAGGGCTCAGAGACAGCTGGAAGCTGTGGTTTCTACCTCCCGAGACTGCAGAGCTTCCTTCTGTAGGGAGAAGTCTCTTAGGACAGGGCTCATAACAGTGCAGTAGGGAGACTGGAAATTTCACTGACACCAAAGTGGGCTTTACTTCCTCCTCCTAGAATTCCTGCCAGAAAGGCGGAGATGTGCAATAAACTGAGCACCAAGAACATGGTTTTTTCACACTGTTTGATTCATCAATCAGAGCGGGGCATGGCTGCCATCAGTTTAGAGTTGAGAGAATTGAAGATCAAAGGGGTCACGTCTCTGTGAATAGTATTAGTAATACCAGCAGTATCGATAGCACTCACGATAGTAATTAAAATTGAAGCAATCACCAGTGTGAGCATAGCAGAAACTCACATGTGTGTGCTTTCTATGTGCCAGGCACGAGGCTGAAGTCATATATTCATTATTTGTTTATCCTGCCCTAAGTGATAGGTGTATCCATCATTCTCAGTATCAGAAGAAGAAACTGAAGTTCAGAGTGACCCAGTCAAGATCACAAGCCCAACCCTGGTAAAGGCCGTGATTGGCAGAAGCCCAATTTAAGCCCCCATCATCTCCCGACCCTTTCCCAAAGCTGTGCTGCCTGCCAGGGTCTTTGCTCAGAAGTGAGGTTTTTTGGTGTGTTCTGAAAGGCCCCCAAGCTTGCCGCAGCCTGCTATTGTATTTAAAAGGTGCCCTTTGCTGTGTAACTAGGGCAAGGAAGAACCGACTGGCTCTTCCCCACTGACTGTGGAAAGTTCCAGCTCATCCACCTTGCCTCTCTGGCTGAGTCAGGGGGAAAAAAGGAGAAAGTTTTTCTCCCGCAACTGGGCCACCAAACCAGCGGAGCCTCCAGCCGGGGTGGTCTCAAAGAGGCCCATTACCGGCTGGAGTGACAGAGTGTGGCGAGCCTGCAGCTCATCCTGTGTCTAATGGAACAGAAACAGGCACCCTGCTGCCCTTGTTTTCCAGTGGCTCGTCGGGGCTCTGCGAGGTTTATTAATCTTAGCGTATAATGGAAAATGTGTTGCCATGTGAAATCCAGCGCCTCTGTTCACAACTCCGCGGACTGAAGGCGGCAGGAGTCTTTGTCTTATTTACAGACAGTGCCTGTGAGAGACACTTAGGGCAGAAGAACGCCATCGTAAAAATCCGTGCGGAATTTGAAAGTGTACATTAATGCATGTGACCAGATGGTTCTAAAATGTGCCACTTTAACCAAAAATCATCCTCTGAAAAACTCTTTTGAAGAACATCGACTGTGCATAATAACTGCCTTGAGTAGGGCCATTTTAGAAAATATATGGGGTACGGGATGAAGATGAGGGAGGAAAATTGTTCCTACTTATCATTACTTTGTCCCTCCAAAAGCCTGCATGGGGGGAAGAAAATCCACCCAATGCAAGAACCGTGGCAGTACTTAGACCATTTAGAATCACTTTGAGTTATTACCCAGAAATTGCTAACCACTGCTTTCTAAGTTCTATATTAAATTTTTCTTTTTTCTTAAAAAAAGGCTTTCAACTATTTTTTTTTTTTTTTTTTTTTTTTTGAGACGGAGTGTTGCTCTGTCTCCCAAGCTGGAGTGCAGTGGCTGGATCTCAGCTCACTGCAAGCTCCACCTCCCATGTTTATGCCGTTCTCCTGCCTCAGCCTCCTGAGTAGCTGGGACTACAGGCCCCCGCCACCTCACCTGGCTAGTTTTTCATATTTTTTTAGTAGAGACGGGGTTTCACTGTGTTAGCCAGGATGGTCTCGATCTTCTGACCTCGTGATCCGCCCATCTCGGCCTCCTAAAGTGCTGGGATTACAGGCTTGAGCCACCGCACCCAGCCCCAACTTTTTCTTTTTTTTTTTTGAAATGTAGTTGCACTCTGTCATCTTGGCTGGAGTGCAGTGGCGCGATCCCAGCTCACTGCAACCTCCACCTCCCAGATTCAAGCGATTTTCCTGCCTCAGACTCCCAAGTACCTGGGATTACAGGCACCCACCACCACACCCAGCTAATTTTTGTATTTTAGTAGAGATGGGGTTTCGCCATGTTGGCCAGGCTAGTCTCGAACTCCTGACCTCGAGCGATCCACCTGCCTCAGCCTCCCAAAGTGCTGGGATTACAGGCATGAGCCACAGCACCCAGCCCCAACTTCTTAAAAGCCAGAAACAACTGGCTGTTAGTTAGCTGTCACAATATTAATACTAGTGTCTGCATGTAAGTTTGTTTTCTGCTTCTGTCTTAAAAGTTTTAGGGGCCATCAGTAGATGCATCTAGTAATCCTGACACTGTCATCCTTACATGTGAGGTGTTGTTATCCACTTATCCCTTAGCTATGTAAACAGATGAATAACCTACTCTGGATTTACCCAGATCATGCTGTTGTGGACAGCACACACAATGAGACTGGAGGCTCCTGGGTGTCAGCCTCTCGGGCTGGCTCATTACAGGGGGAACAGGATGCTTCCAAGGTGAGCCATCATTGTGGGCCAGGGGAACTTCAGACCACTTTGTCTGAGGAACACTCAGGTTTACAAACTGCTGCTTAAAATTATAGGATACGTGGGGACCTGTTGGGGTGGGGTGGGGGGCAGGTGGCGGTGGGGGGAAGAACACTATGGGCAAAAATGTGACTGTCTATAGCAAAGGTGTACTGTTTCCCACTGAGAAGAATCAAAAATAGAAAAGTGCTCCTTGTCTCTCTCTATTGTTATTAAAACAAGTAGATGCATTTTCATTGAATCGAGGCAGTTTTCCTTTATAAAATGTTCTATTTCATATCCCTGTTCAAACCTGACATCTACATTTGAGTTGGTTTAAAATATCACCATTTGGTTGACATTCACCTGTATTATACCTTTCAGTTGGTCAAATCATTTAATTTATCGTGAACCATTTAAGGAGCAGTTGGAGAAAAGGGGGAAAAAGTTAAATGTTAATGAGTCCTTTCGTGACTGCAATTTTGTCGGCTCCTTTTTGTACATATATGATTATGAAGCAATTTGCATGAAATTTACACCTTTTCAAATTTTGAAAATTGCCTTGTTGAAAAAGAATCGCTGTACTTCTCAATACTACACTGATTAATCACAGTTATAGAGTAGACATAACATTTTTATTAAACTCTCAGTGAGCAGGAAAATTAGCACTTCCTGCAATAACGATACTAATTTCATTAGTGAACGTTTTCATTTATAAAGTGCCTCTTCCTTATCTTGAACCTTTTATCCTTTTCTTATTGACCAAAGAGAGGGCATATCTTTGGGAGCTGGCAATAAACCATATTCGTAATACGATGTGGCCTCATCGACAGGCTGCTGCTTCTAGCTGCTCCTAGCTGCTCATCTTCCTTGATCGTAAATATCCATTGGTACCTCTTGTCACATGGTGCTCTTAGAGCTTCCTCGTTGAATTTCAAATGTGATAAGAGATGGTTTCCATCCTCAAGAGCTTGCAATGGGATGGTTATTGGAAAGATTAAAACTCTAAAACTAACAGGTGGATATAAAGATGAAGAAAATATAGTATTTTGTTGATTTATGTTCATATAACTTCTTTATTGGTAAAAGGAAACCACGTGAGAATACAGGAAATCCTTGTGGCCCTGTTAGCATTTTTAGAAATTCAACTTTGCAAACAAACTCAGGGGAAACTAGTGAGGTGGAAATAAAGACTGCTAGACTAGGGGTCTGGGGCCCAACTGTTTTATTAATATAAAAATTCACATATAAATGTCCAGTTTCACCACCAAGTCCTTTCTGAAACAATGGTAGTAGATGAGCTAATGCAACAATTTATTTTTCTTCGAGACAGGGTCTGGAGTGTGGTGGTGCAATCATAGCTCACTGTAGCCTTGATCTCCTGGGCTGAAGTGATCCTCATGCTTCAGCCTCCTGAGTAGCTGGGATTACAGGCATGCACCACCATGCCTGGCTGATTTTTTTAAATTTTTCTTTTATAGAGATGCAATATGGCTCTGTTGTCCAGGCTGGTCTCAAATGCCTGGATTCAAGTGATCCTCCCGCCTCTGCCTCTCAAAGTACAGGGATTATAGGTGTGAGCCTTCAAGCCCAGCTGCAACAGATACTCAACTACCTTCCTAGAAGCCAGGTGTTTCTCAAGCTTCTGAAGACATAAAGGTGAACCTCAGACAAGCCAGGTTTACAGAGTGTACATTCCAGTGGGGGAACCAGGCAAAAAACGAGTACACACCAAGATAAAATATATTCCAGTGGCGATACATTTTCAGAAACAAACAAACATGGTGCTGGACTAGAAATGAATGGCCAGGGAGAAGGCGGGGCAAGCTGTAGAAAGGACAGCCAGGTAAGGGCAGAGTTTCAAAGATGAGAAGGAACTGGCAGTGTGAATAGCCAGAGGAAAAGTGTTTCAGGCAGAAGGAACAGAAAGTGAAAAGGTGCCCTGGCCAGGCAAAAATTGATTGCTGAAGAAACTATGTTGCGCAGGTGACCTGTTCATGAAACCTGTGATCTTTTAATTTAGCATTGAGGTTTGAAGGGAAGTATTGGTCCTTTCTTTGTATCTGCATGAGAAAGCTTACTGTAGCTACTTACAGTAGAAGAGAAATGTACATTTCTGACAACCCACTGAGGGAGAAAGGTGCAGTGATGATTATGAATGTTAATAATGCAGATAGCCTTTTCTTTATGTGTCAATTTTAGTAAATGTGTTGCTTAAATAGCTTTTTATGAGCCAGTAATGCTTTAGAAAGGTAAATGACTTGCCCAAGGTCATACCACCAGTACAGTTGGGAGCCAAGATTAATTATAGATGACTTTGTGAAATGTCCCATTAAATATATATATATATTACATGCGTTACAGCTTAACAGGCACACATTCATTTGACACATTATGTTTTAACTTTATTAATAACTTTTTGTGGGCATAGGTCTTGTTTGGCCAACTTGACATGTGGCTTTTAAAGGGCAAGTGCCTTAGAATAGAAACTATCTTATAAAGACTACTATATTATCGTAAACATGTTCAAACTCATGTTAGAAGGCATTGCAATTGGCTGGGTGCGGTGGCTCACGCCTGTAATCTCAGCACTTTGGGAGGCCAAGGCAGGTGGATTACTTGAGGTCAGGATTTCAAGACCAGCCTGGCCAACATGGTAAAACGCCTTCTCTACTAAAAATACAAAATTAGCTGGGCATGGTGGCACGTGCCTGTAATCCCAGCTGCTTGGGAGAGTGAGGCAGGAGAATTGCTAGAATCCGGGAGACGGAGGTTGCAGTGAGCTGAGATTGTGCCACTAAACTCCAGCCTGGGCAACAGAGCTAGATTCCATCTCAAAAAAAAAAAAAAAAAAAAAAAAAAATAGGCATTGCAGTTAATACAACAATGATACATTATTTCACACTCACTAGATTGGCAAAAAGTTAAGTAGTAAGGTAATAACAAGTATTGGAAGGATATGGAAATAGGGAATTTTATACATTACTGAACTGAAACAGCCATTTTGGAAAACATTTTGGTATTACTTAATAAACTAGTGTTTAGGAACATAGGCAATTTCATTCCTATAAAGATGCCTTAGAGAAACTCTGGAGAACTAGGAAAAGTTCAAGAAAGCTTCTGGCGCATTATTTGTGATAGCAAGAAACTGAAAGATCTCCAAAAGCCATCTACAATGAAATGGGGAAATTAATACTACACTAATGGTAGTATTCCCGGTGGCAATGGTGGCACATTCCTGCACAGGAGATAGCAGTGATAATGGATGGTTACCAAAACCTGCATCAACATAGAAGAACCTCGGCAACATAATATAGGATTAAAACAGCTTTTACAGCTGGGCACGGTGGCTCACACCTGTAATCCTGGCACTTTGGGAGGCCACAGTGGGCAGATCGCTTGAGCCCAAGAGTTTGATTCCAACCCGGGCAGCATACTGAGATCCCATCTCTACCAAAAATACGAAAATTAGCCAGCGTGGTGTCATGTGTCTGTGGTCCCAGCTACTTGGGAGGCTGTCGTATGAGGATCTCTTGAGCCCAGAAGGTCGAGGCTACAGTGAGCCATGATTGTACCACTGCACTCCAGCCTGGGCTACAGAGTAAGACTCTGTCTGAAAAAAAAAAAAAAAAAAAAAAAAAAGGGCATTTACATAGGAGTATATATACAGTATGATTCAATTTATAGAAAATTTAAAATATAGGCAAAACTAAACATATTGTTTGAGGATATTTGATAAAACGATAAAGAAAACCAAGTAAATGAATAATGCAAAATATGAGTTAGTGTTTTCCCAGGTGTGTGGTGGGATGGGGCGTGGTGGGGAGGAAAACAGAATGATGCCGTGGGGAGAGATACACAGGGGAGGTATTGGAAAGTTCTGTTTCTTTTTTTTTTTTTTTTTTTTTTGAGACGGAGTCTCGCTCTGTCGCCCAGGCTGGAGTGCAGTGGCGCAATCTCGGCTCACTGCAAGCTCCGCCTCCCGGGTTCACGCCATTCTCCTGCCTCAGCCTCCCGAGTAGCTGGGACTACAGGCGCCCGCCACTGCGCCCGGCTAATTTTTTCTATTTTTAGTAGAGACGGGGTTTCACCATGATCTCGATCTCCTGACCTTGTGATCCGCCCGCCTCGGCCTCCCAAAGTGCTGGGATTACAGGCATGAGCCACCGCGCCCGGCCCGGAAAGTTCTGTTTCTTAAAATGAGTGACAGGTACCTAGGTAGTCATTCTACATATTATTAAAGCATACACACATTGCTTGTGTGAAGTCTTGTTATATGTGGCACATATCACATAATCTGAAAGAATCTGCTTCCAGAAGTAAAACTTTAAAAAATTTTAGCTGGGCATGGTGGCTCACGCCTATAATCCTACCACTTTGGGAGGCTGAGGCAGGCAGATCACTAGGTTAGGAGATCGAGAGCATCCTGGCTAACACTGCAAAACCCCGTCTCTACTAAAAATACAAAAAAATCAGCCAGGTGTGGTGGCAGGTACCTGTAGTCTGAGCTACTCAAGAGGCTGAGGCAGGAGAATGGCGTGAACCCAGGAGGCAGAGCTTGCAGCGAGTATAGATTGCGCCACTGCACTCCAACCTGGGTAACAGAATATAACTCCGTCTGAAAAAAAAAAAAAACAACAAAACAAAAAGGTTAAGAAATGTTCTACTACCTTGAAATCGAAATAGGTGTGGGATACTTGGCTATTTTGTTTTTTCTTCTTATCTGTTTTGACGTGTGAGATTTTGTGTGATGAAAAAATAAGAATGTGGTGTTACACCCTGTGATTTGAATTTCTCCATACTCCAGTCCATCCTATATGTCAGATCCATTTTCCTAAAACACATCTTTGTCACATCACTCCTCTGCTCAAAAACATTCAATGGTTCCCTGTGTCCTCTGGGACTAAGCTTACAATGCTCAGCTTGTCATTCCTTTGCCCAGTGTACTCTCTGTCTCACTAATTTGTTTATTATTTTAGTGCATTTTCTTGAGCACACTTCTGTAGACAGCCACCAGATGGGTCGCAGGAATGCTGCACTGAACCACGAATTCAAAGCTTTCATCAGGTTTACTTGCTTCTTGTCCTTGCCACACCATCTGCTCATTCGCGATCTCCACTTGAACACGCTTTACATTCTCCACTTGTGTATCGTTCAGTATTGTTGCTACATAAATTAACACAAATTTTGCAGCTTAAAACAGCACACATTTATTATTTCATGGTTTCTGTGGATCAGGAATCAGAGTATGACTTAGCCAGGTCCTCTGTCTAGGGTTTCACAAAGTTGCAATCATGTATTGGCCAGGGTGTGCTCTAATCCGGTAGCTTGAGTGGGGAAGAATCGGCTTCCTAGATCACTCAGATTACTAGCAGACTTTGTTTCCTTGTAGCTTTTTGACTCAGGGCCTGGTGTCTTGCTGATGGTTGGCTGTTGGTTGGAGGCAGCCCTCAGCTCCTAGAGGCGTCAACAGTTCCTGACTACCTGGGCTTTTCCCACGTAGCAGCTTCCTTCATCAAGCCAGCAACAAGAGTCTCTGGGGCAAGTTGGCCAGCAAGATGGAGTCTTACATGCCCAGTGTAATCATGGGAGCCATGTATAGCTCATCACATTTGCCAGATTCTGCTGATTAATAGCAAGTCAGAAGTCCTGCACACATTCAAAGGGAGGAAACCACACAATGGTGTGAATACCAGGAGGTAGGGATTATGTGGGGCCACCTTACAGTCTATCAGCCACAACTTGGAAGTATCTTCTCTCCTCTTTGCAGCCAGATAATGTCTCTGAAGAGTCTAAAACCTGAATCCTATCTAAAGTTGTCTATGGTTGCTTCCTTCCTGAAAGCAACAAGAAGCCCATGAATGTCTTACAGCCAGAATATCTGCCTTCAAAGACTACTACTTGTGTTGTCACAAATGGCAAGATTTCATCCTTTTTACGGCTGAATAATATTTCACTGTGTACGTGAACTACATTTTTTAAAATGCATTTCTGAACCTGGAGGACATTATGTTAAGTCAGATAAGTCACACACAGACAGACAAATACTGTATGATCGGACTAACAACATGGAATCTAAATAAGCCAAACTCATAGAATAGAAACAGAGAGTAAGAATGGTGGTTGTTGGGGCTAGGGTGTTGGTGAAGTGGGGAGATATTGATCAAAGGGTTCAAACTTTTAGTTATTAATAAACCAGCTCTGGAGATCTAATGTACGGCATGAGTGGTGATGGACGTGTTAAATAATTTGATTGTGATAATCATTACAGAATGTATATAGTAATGAAATCATTACTTTCTATACACTGAATATATTCAGTATTTATTTTTCGGTTAAATATATATATATTTAAAGCTGCCATGAAAAGCCTTAAAGTTAAAGCAGGAAGATTTTTGAGAAGACTTTGCATATTTTAATTGCTGTTTGAAACCTCCTTCAGCTGGGATGAGAAATCATCTCTGCGTTAGTTCTACCCTGGAGGTGAGGGCCAGACAACACATCAAAACTTTTTCTTTTTTTTTTTTTTTTTTTTCTCTTCAAAGTTGTTAAGACTATTTAAGATTCAGATCTCCCTAATACTGTTCCTACTTAGTATTTAGAACATGTTTGTTTAGAGGATACTAGACTGGAATAGCCCTATCTCCAGGTTGTCTAATGCACTGAGGATGTGGTGTTAATCTTACACCTACCCATTAGTCTATAAAACTCCTGAGGGATGCTCAGGAAACCAAAAGGATTTCTGCGTGGATGGCAAGAAGGCATAAATCGTCTAGTTTCACCCCATCCTAAGATCTTGTGACTTCAGCTTTGCTTTGGACTGGGGCATTCCCTCTCTTAAGTTGTGCATTTGACACATAATTAATAAGAACCTACTGTGTGCCATTACAGACCATGATACAGTTTTGAAAACTATAGCCTGAATAATGGATGACACCCTCCTAAAGCCACTATCTGGTCTTGATTATTTTTAGCACTACGAAGAAAAATTTCATTAAATCAAATCACAACTCTACTTTTAACCCACCATGGTGAACTTATCAACATATAATGCCTGTCTATACTTGCAGATGGAAAATGCCCAGATAAATACTGCATGGGACATTTTTAAACATGTAAAAAAATCAATTTTCATAAGGTTACATCTTTTTACCTCTTTATATAAAACATGCTATATTAAAAGAGAGATTAAATTTTACTCTGTAGAGTAAAATGCAAACACAAAATTATTTTTTTCATTTTTCAGAGCATGTAGTGGATTATTTATTTATGAGGCTTTTTTAATCTGGAATATATGGAAATCTTTTCTTGAAGCACAATATAATATTGAATTGGGAATGTTGTCTGACAGTTTCCCTCTTACTGTTGCATAGAATGACTCTCCTGTATGAATTTTTAAAAGAAACTTCAATATACTATGCATTTGAAAGGGAAGAAGTAATCGCCATAATCTTGGGGAATGTTTTAAATAGCCTTCCTTCCAGTTCTTCTCTGTTTCACCAACTTTTCTGCAGCAAATAATGCATCTGTGATTTTTCACAACTCACAAAATGTCTACCTTTCTTTCTTTTATTCAAAATTTATACTTCATAATTGAAGTTCACTTCCCAAAAGACGTAGCTTGGTTTAGCATAGAGCTACGATGCGTTTTCTCTTTGTTCCTTTTGCACGCTTTTCTTGTTTGGAGGCATTGGGCTTGGGTCCTTCATTCTCCATGAGGCAGATGTTTTTCCGTTTCGGTTTCCTTAAGTGGTGAAGCTGCACAACCATGAAAGCAGGGACCACACAAAAATGCTGCCTTCAGGCCTGGTAGCTCATGCCTGTAATCCCAGCACACTGGGTGGCCCAGGCAGGAGGATCACTTGAGGCCAGATGTTTGTGACCAGACTGGGCACTATATTGAGACCCTGCCTCTACCCAAATAAAAATATTAGCTGGGCATGATGGCTCATACCTGTAGTCCCAGCTACTCAAGAGGCTAAAGGGGGATATCTCTTAAGCCCAGAAGATTCGGGTTGCAATGAGCTATGATTGCACTTCAGCCTGGCAAAAGAACAAGAGCCTGTCTCTTAAAATAAATGCTGCCTTGGGTGTCTTAATCCTTTCTCAAGATTCCTTCTAAGGCTTACATTTCTGTGCCATCCCCACACTACCATCTGCTCACTTTTATATATCTTGACCATTTTATTTTTCATCCCATCTTCACTCCATATATTAGTTAGCTATTTCTGCGTAACAAGTGACCCCCAAATTCAGTGATTTGTCTATAGGTAGCCCCATTTCACCCATCTCATTCTATAACTCAGGTTGAAAGTTGAGTCGTGAATTGGGGAACATTCTTCTCTTGGTGCAAATTAGCTGTCACCAATGTCTCATAGGGTTAGGCTGCAACTTAGCACATCCCATCACTTTCATTGGCTAAAGCCAGTTACATAACCAAGCCCAGCTTCAGAAGAGAAATTGCCTTACAAGGAGATGAGAGGATGGAAAATGAATATTTGCTGAACAGACTTTCTGTCCAGTTTGTTATATTTGGTGGTGGTGGTGGTGCAGGGCAAATATATGTTTAAAACTTTGTTCAGATTTTAACTTTCTTCAGAGCAGAGCTTTTAAAACTGAGCATTTATCCCCTAAATTCCAGCACTGCTGCCATGAGTAAAAGGTGCCCGGATCATGAGCTCGTCATTTAGCTGGCTCACCTTTCATGGAACCCTGAGTTCACCAGGAAAGAAGTTCACGCAGCCCTGGGTATGATGCCCTAATTTTGAGCCAAACTAGAGTTCAAATCCAAACCATTCCACTTCCTAGCTTTGGGACTGTGAACAATTTACTGATGCTTTCTGGGCTTTGGTCCCTAAATTATTTAAATGGGGATGATTACGTCTACATCATCATTTTTACCTTCTCGAAGACCTTTTGGACAATTGCCCAGTTCATAGCTCTGGGAGACCATGTGTTGACACTCTTTTTGACCACATCTTCCTAACAGTCTTGGGGAAGGTGCCACTTTGCGGAGAATCTGTTGCTAGGTAATGCCAATGACATGACTTTCAGTTTAGCACATGCACAGATGACCTTGTTTGGGCTGGTGCCATTGGTAATTCAGTTTCAGGATTGCAGTTTGACACAATATATTCAGGTGTGGTTTCTTGGTATCAGTTGTGCCCTTGTGGCCACAGTTTTTCCAGATAACCACGACTCACTAATACATTCACGAGAACATTTGTCACCTAGGTCCAGATTTCAGAGGGAAAAAAGTATACCGCCATTGTTCTTGTAGACATTTTATGATATATTTGGGGAACATCACTAGCCACCTGCTTCTGAAAGTACTCAGATACTGTCTGATCTTAATACAAGACACTATGCACTAATTAGGCTGCTGTTGATGCTTTTTTGCCTTTTTGACAATTAAAAATAATCTCATACCACTGGATTAGTCTCTTGCCATTCAATTTTATGTTTATATATAAATATGTATGCATAGCAAATTATATATTCTTAGACACACACAACCACCAAATTTAAAAAGACAGATACATATGCAGTTGTTATGAAGTGTTTGAAAGAAATTTATTTCCAGCTATGGGTCATTTGGAAAAAGATCAATATGATGCATCAACATTATAAGTAAATGAAAATGAATACAACCTCATGGTTTTCTGAAAGCGTGGATTTCTGCGTGGCTTCCAGAGTTGCATCTCTGATGCTTGGAACATGTATTGTATGCTACAGACCATCTGTCTGTGAACAGGTTAATGGGAAAGGTGAATCCCTGCAAACACATATCACCTGTAATGCTGTTACAGCTTTGTTGATTGTTGATATTACTTATGAACTTTCTTGCTTTTCAGAAACCTCTACCACAAAACAGGCAGTAACAGTAGTGTTTCATTATACATCTTCTGCATTTTTTCCTTTGCCCTTTTCATAGGTTTTTGTTGGTTTGTTTTTTCATATTGTCAGCCACTTCATTAGTTTGATCGCTCGTTTTTGGCTCTGTTTTTCTTTCTCTTTCTAGTTATTGTGGCTGTTAAACATCATTTTAATGATTCAGCAATAATAACGAAGTTCCCATTCATGGGGGTTACTTTAGTAACTACCAGGGGTGAAAGGGCAGGTTTTGCTTTGTTGTTAACTCACAGCTTAGTCAAGGCGATAAATACTTACATTGCACTAGGATGTGACAGCATACGTCGGCGGTATGGGCGATAGGGAATAAGAGTGGGACAGGGAGGCAGGGCAGGCTCCAAAGATAACGACATGTCTGAGCCAAGTTGAAGGGTAAACTGTGTGTTTATCAGATAAAGTAAGGAAGGGCACCCAGGCTGAAGGACCACGGGAGGGGGTGAATGTGGGTTCCTCTTAAGCGAATGTAAAGCAGGGGGTAGGAAGCAGCACAAGACGAGGCTGGTGAGAGAGAAGGAGGCCAGGTGAGGTGCAGTGATGTGCCAGAGACTGTGAGATGGTATTCTAAATAAGAAACAGAAGCCAGGGAACTCCTGTACTTCAAGGTTATGGAATAGGAGAGTTGATGAAATGTAAGAGATGATCTCTGTCTCTGTCACGTTACCGATGGAGAAGTGGGATGAGAATTCTGTGTGTTTTCACCTCCTTGTTTAAAGAAAACAAGTATCATCTGCCTTGCAAGGTAGTTGTGAGAGATGAAATGAGGAAATAATATCTTTAAATCTCCTATGATGATACCTGGAACATGATGGTGCTGGGGAAATGTATCTCTTCTTCTGAAATGAGGCTGCCTTGAAGACTCACTGGAACCCAAGCAAAGTGTCTCCGCATTTCACTCCAAACCATCGACTTCAGTTCTGAATGTTAAAATGCAGGTGGCTGCGAGGGAGTCTTCTGAGTCATGCCAGCATTTAAGGTGCGTGCTCTTCTTTGTGCACATTCTTGCTTTCCTCAAAGCCTGTTGAAAGCAAGGGCCGTGTTTGCTATTTTCTTTGACAGAGGATTTCTTTTTTTTTTTTTTTTTTGAGACAGAGTCTTCCTCTGTCACCCAGACTGGAGTGCAGTGGTGCGATCTTGACTCACTGCAACCTCTACCTCCCAAGTTCAAGCGATTCTCCTGCCTCAGCCTTTTGAGTAGGTGGGACTACAGGTGTGTGCCAGCACGCCTGGCTAACTTTTGTATTTTTAGTAGAGATGGGGTCTCACTGTGTTGCCCAGGCTGATCTCAAACTCCCGAGGTCCAGTGTTCCACCTGCCTCAGCCTCCCAAAGTACTGGAATATCCAGTGTGAGCCACTGCATCTGGCCTTTAACAGGGGATTTCAGTCAATGCTGAGCACCAATTACAGATTGATTGCCTCCGTGATTCCAGGTAAGTAACCCTGTTTTGGAACTGAGTCTTTCAGCAGAAACAAGGACTCCTGGCGGATGCCCAAAGGCATTGACAAGCAGTCCTATCATGGACAAAATTGCCAAATGCAAGGCCTGAACAAAAGGCACAGAAAGGATTACTTTCTTGTAAGCACACTTTTCTATAACATTACCTTTATAGTCCAACAACTCTGGTATTAGTAAACTATAGGAACAACTTTTGTAACACTGTCTTGTTTGCAGAGTATATGAAAAATTTGGTGTTAAAATTCAGCTCCACGAAGACTGAAGTGGTGAGAAAATGGCAACAAAGATTAGTCTTCTGTGAGAAGTTTGCTAATTATTCTTCATTTAATAATGCCATGTATGATGGCCTTCATTAGAATGAATTCTTCTCAACACCTATGCCTCTTTCACCTCAGACATGCCTTCTAATTTTCCTTGGTAGTGTCTGCCCACCCAGGTGGCAATTTCTGGTCATAAGTCTAATTTAGTAGCTAGCTAAAGGATATCTGTGAACCCTTTGCAAAGAGTAATCTATTGAAAAGGAACAAAAAAAGTCTATCTGTGAACCTATTAAATGACTTCAATCATATGAAAATCAGCCATCAGCCTTATTAGAGTGGTTGAATTTTTTTTAGTCTAGGAGCTTTCTTGGTTATTTTCTGTTAATCATTGTTGTATATCCTTAATGTGCAGGATATGATACTGTATAACAAGTGTTTTAAAAATATTTACAATTCTGATCTTATAAAGAAAAAAGTTACGTATGGTCATTTGAACTAATTGCTAAAATGACACTACATTAATTAGATAATTAAGGATCTTGAGCATGCGGCTATTGTATTCATTGGGCTGGAAGCCAGCGTTTTCTATAGCTGAGAAAATGGGTTAGCATAATTCAAAATTCAATTGCTGTACCCTTTTTCATATGAATAGATAATACAGAATGAGTCTTAAATCTGGATTGGAAAAACTAACAGGAACTGGTTTTATTTTAATTGAGTTTTAAAGCACTTCTAGGCCATCTCATTGTCTTTATAGTTTAACCCTTTGAAGTTGTGACTGCCAGCATGCTAGTCTTGTCATCTTACACATTAATGGTAATGATCTTTTTAGATTTATTGTGAATCTCTAGGAATATTTTTTTTTAGCCAATAAATGCCTTGAAACATGGAATCAAAGTCTCTTTCCTCTTGGGCCCCTCCTCATTGGGAATAAATGCTACCCCTAGATTGAAGTAGTTTATACCAGCACATTTTTTTAGGTGCCTTAACTTATCAAGGTTATTTGTCAGGAAAATTATCTCTTGTAACACCAGGTTCCCTACCTTTAGATGACAGGACTTAATACAAAAGTTTTCCCCATACCAACTAGTAGTGTAAGTTGATTTTACATCCTTTTATTTTATAAAGTTTTGCTTATCAGGTTTGTCATCCTCCATTTGAAATTAAAATGTGTGGTCTCGAGATGACCTTAAAGTAACTGACCCCCAAATCTAATCACTCCTAGCGTCTGTGAAAATCGACAAATATGTCAGGTATAACTTGGGACGTCAAAACATTGTTTTAAATATTTCATTTGTAGGCAAGGCAAAGATCATTTTCAGGTTAGTCCTCTGAGAAGGAACACTGGGTGCAAGAACATCTTTGGTTTCTCTGCTCTATAATCGGCACTCATTACCTGTGGGTTTATGTGAGCAGAAAATGTAAAGTTATATGTTCAGCACGAGTGAATTATTGATTGGATTTACGGCTAGAAGAATGTTCCTAAGTGGTCAATACATGGCCAAAGTATGTCAGGTGAAGGTAAAAATAAAGTAAGATCTATACTTTTGATAGCAATTGCTCTTGGATTATGTTACGCTTGTCATCTGAGGTTACTGTTGAATATAGATAAAAATGTTCATTGTATTAATTTAGACAAGAATGTGGCTTCAATGCATAGTTCTTACAAAGTGGAAGTATGTATGTTTTCTTTTTTTTTGAGACGGAGTCTCGCTCTGTCGCCCAGGCTGGAGTGCAGTGACTGGATCTCAGCTCACTGCAAGCTCCGCCTCCCGGGTTTACGCCATTCTTGTGCCTCAGCCTCCCGAGTAGCTGGGACTACAGGCGCCCGCCACCTCGCCCAGCTAGTTTTTTGTATTTTTTAGTAGAGACGGGGTTTCACCGTGTTCGCCAGGATGGTCTTGATCTCCTGACCTCATGATCTGCCCGTCTCGGCCTCCCAAAGTGCTGGGATTACAGGCTTGAGCCACCGCTCCCGGCCGGATGTTTTCTTAAATGTAGAGATTTGTTTTTTCAAAAATTATATTTTGTATATGACCTGACATTGACTTGTCTACATTCTCTTTTGCTATATGAGGACAGTTTAAAAATTTGGATACATTTTGCACAGAATTAAGACATTATGTGCAATCCTTGTGTTTCTAATTATTTGTTGACCAATGACAACTTTACAAAACTGTCATCAGTCTATTGGTGGTTGATTGGTCCAACCTCAGATGGACACCTGTATGTCTGCTTAGTCATTCCGGGTAGGTGACTGATGACCCCCTGCTTAACAGTAAACTTGTTATGCATAGGATTATCAGAAAAGTCTTCATCAAGTTGAGCCAAACTATGGCTCCCAGCTACTTCTATCAGGGGTCTTTATTCCACCCTTTGGTTGCAAAATGCCGTGAAGACCTGTTACGTCCTATGTCAGTTATGAGAGGCCCTTCCAGTGATGTACCGGGAACCTCCTATGGGAACCAGAGCTCTGCTAATTTTGGGGACAAGAAATGATGAAAAGAAGTGCCTTGTCCTTGAGGTATCACAGTCTTATGACAGAGTGCATGTTGTCAAATGCGCATTTAATCTACCTAAGCCCAACTTCATGCAAGAAACCTAGGAATTTACAGAGTCAAGGTGATTTCTCCATTCCCTTCTCCCAGCAGACCTCTTGTAAGAAGATGGGAGTTAGAAGAAGTGAATCTTTTGTTTTGGAAGTCTCCGTCCTTGTGAGTCTCTTAATTGGGGTGTCTTGTAATGCAAAGTCTTTAAAGATGTGTGTTCCTTAAACTCAGGAGGCTGCTCTGTCCCATGGTTTAAAGAACAGAGCCAACGCAGTGCTGAAGGAACAACTGATTCTCTTGGTCCTCCTGAGAGGGAGGTTACAGCTGGCTCCAAAGGAAATGTTGGCACTTCCAGAGTAATTCTGACAGTACTCAGATTTGCTTCGTGTACCTATTCTAGAACCTTACCTACTCAGTGTAAGATGAGATGCCCATTGTGGTATCTTCAAAGGAATTCAGAATCATGTCTTAATGACTCCATTAAGAATTCTGTTTCTCTTTTCTCTGAAAAACATCCCAGGTCATAAAATGTAATGTGGGATTGTAGGTTTTGTGGGAAGATGCACTTGGCCACAGTTCCTTGAGAGGAGTCCTTGAAATGTCAGGGTCCCCCATTCATCTTCCCAAGCTGGGATTGACCCAGTGATAACATAATGATAATGCAGGTGCCTTCAATGTCAAGCCATCAGGCGGAGGGTGGGGGTGTTGCTTGGCCCAGGAACCCATGCCCTGAGGTGGTGTTGGTAATCTAGAGGGTTTCGAGTTAAGTGCTTTTGACATGCAAAATCAGGAGTCAAGGGCAAAGCTGCCTTTTAAATGCTCTTTCTGAAAGAGTCCACTGCAGATGTAATTGAGCCTCTCAGGTGAAGAGCTTTATTGGAGCAAAGCTGGTTAGTGTTGCATACCTGTTTGGGGGAATATTTTAGGCATCCTCACATAGCTGCTATGTGACATTGCTGAAGGTCCCCAGCCTCCTTGCTCTCAAACACTTCAAGAAGGAAAATGCTGTTGCAGAAATGTTGTCTAAGCGATTCCCATTCAGTGTGGCCCAAATCAACCTGTCCCTTCCTTTTGTAATCACAGTGTGTAATTACAAAGTTATTTGTGTGTGTGGTTTATGTCTTCTGCACTGGACTGTATGATCCATGAGATCTCGGACCATGTCTCTCTTGATCATTTCTCCTTCTCTAAGACTAACACAAGGCCTGGCATAATCACTGTCATCACCATCACCATTGCTAGTATTTTATTGCTATATACAGTTATGTAAGACCCTGTAAGAAGCGCTTTACATCGATTATTCCCAACCATGGAGTCAAGAGTGAAAGATGGTCAAATTGGCCAAGATGAAAGTACTTGCATTTTGGAGACCAAGCATTTGAATCCATAACCCCAAGATGTGACTCTCCAGGCTTGGGATTTTGCACCATGTCGCTTAATCTCTTAGCTTACATTTTGTCATCAGTAAAACTGAAATAGTAGTTCCCATCTGCTGAGTTTGCTGTGAGGATTAAAGACAAGGACTGATCTAAGTCCAGCGTGTAATGGGAGCCCATTACAAGTGAACTGAGGTGTTATTTTTATGTATACCTTATAAAGTTTGAGTGTCAGGCATGCTGTGGAGTGAAAGACGACAGACTGTTACCAGAGTACATATTCTATTCTGTGATACCATTTGTGTAAAGGCGAAAAGCAGGCGGGATTCTCCATGTGATAGAAGTCAGAATAGCAGTTACCTTACCAAGGGATGCTGATCTTGAAGGGGCAGGAAGGAACCTTGTGGTGTGCTGGAAATTTTCCATCCATCTGCTGATGTGATCACGTGGGCGTGTGCACGTGTAAAAGCTCAAGCTATACACTTAATATGTGTGCACATCGGTGCATGTAAGCAATATCTCAAAAAATTTGAGAGAATTTTTCATTCATTGACAGAATTTTTCTCCTGCCTCAGTCAAAGCACACAGTGGGTTTTCCCAACAACTGAGGTGCCTAAGGGCTGGGAGCTAAAGAGGCAGAAAGACTGAGATGACGCTTCACCTAATTCCCTATTCAGTTGAGGCCTCTACCCCTGGCCTGTTCAAAGGCAGTTATGGATCTTTTACTCAAAACCTGAAGCTAAAAAGAAATTCTTCAGCCATGTCCGTGTGAACTAAATTTAGTGTCAGATTTATAAGGCTGTGGTTCTGACCACCCCCGGGCTATTTCTGACCACAGGACAGCTTAAATGGTGTGGCCCATAAAATATAATCTGCAAGCTCAGGCTGAATGTTGATCTATTTAGGGCCAAGAGGAGACCAGGCCTTGGCAGCAGTTCTCCCTGAGGTAGGATCTTAAGCTGAATGGAGACCATCACCCTGGCTGCCAGCCCCAGGAGGCTGGAAATTCCTTAGCATTCTGTATCTTTGGGGATCAGCCACTTACTTGTGGGGTTGACTCTTATAGCCTTTGACCACCTCCCAAAAGCTGGATCCACTGATGGGCCCCCAACTCAACTTTCAGTGGCCAAAGTACTTGGGATTAATTTAGCAAGCCCCAGGCTCCCAAGAGGCTCCCTTGCACAAGTCACTTCACAGCACAGTCTGTTTGTTGTTGCTGTCGTTCGTTCGTTCGTTCGTTCTTTCGTTCCTTCCCTCCCTCCCTCCCTCCCTCCCTCCCTCCCTCCTTTCTTTCTTTCTTTCTTTCTTTCTTTCTTTCTTTCTTTCTTTCTTTCTTTCTTTCTTTCTTTCTTTCTTTCTTTCTTTCTTTCTTTCTTTCTTTCTTTCCTTTTCTTTTCTTTTCTTTTCCTTTCTTCCTTCCTTCCTTTCTTTTTCTTTCTCTCTCTCTCTCTTTCTTTCTCTTTTCTTTTCCTTTCTTCCTTCCTTCCTCTCTCTTTCTCTTTCTCTTTTCTTTTCTCTTTTCTTTTCTTTTCTTCTTTTCTTTTCTTTTCTTTTCTTTTCTTTCTTTTCTTTTCTTTTCTTTTTCTGCCTAATTTGTGCTTGGCTCCTCTTCAGAGGCCTGCTTATGGTCCCTTCCCCTGCACCCCTGAGGCAGGGGCAGATTCCCCTATCATGGTGCACTTTTGCCTAATTCTATGGGCTTTGCATTAGAACTCACCTTCTGGAATCTTTTATTGTCTTGTGCTCTTTTCCAAGCTGCACATCTTCCTTCCCTGTAGAGGTCTGGTGATCAGCGTGGTGGCTCATTTCTGTAATCTCAGCAGTTTTGGAGGCCGAGGCTAGGGGATCACTTGAGCCCAGGAGTTTGAGACCAGCCTGGGCAATATAGCAAGATATCAGCTCTACCGAAAAAAAACAAAAAAGCAAAAACAAACAAAAAATTAGGTGAGGTGCAGTGTTTTACGCCTGCAATCCCAACACTTTGGGAGGCCGAGGTGGGATGATCGCTTGAGCCCAGGAGTTCAAGACCAGCCTGGGCAACATAGCGAGACCCCATTTCTTAAGGCCGGGCGCGGTGGCTCACGCCTGTAATCCCAACACTCTGGGAGGCCAAGGCAGGTGGATCACAAGGTCAGTAGATCGAGACCATCCTGGCTAACAAGGTGAAACCCCGTCTCTACTAAAAATACAAAAAAAAAAGCCGGGCGTGGTGGCGGGCGCCTGTAGTCCCAGCTACTCGGGAGGCTAAGGCAGGAGAATGGCGTGAACCTGGAAGGCAGAGCTTGCAGTGAGCCGAGATCGCGCCACTGCACTCCAGCCTAGGCGACACAGCGAGACTCTGTCTCAAAAAATAAATTTAAAAAAAAAAAAAGAAAAAAGAAATATTTAATTAAAAATTAAGAATTGGAAGTTGCAATGAGCCAAGACCACACCACTGCACTTCAGCGTGGGTGACAGAGCAAGATTCCACCTTGGAAAAAAAAAAAAAAAAAAGAGGTTTGGTGCCAGGACACCATGAAATAGTTACTCTAGGTAACCTGAGGTTAGAAAAGCCTCTCTATGTCTCAATTTCCTTCCTGGCAAAATGGGGAGGTAAGACCAGATTTCTTCTCTTTTAGTTTTGTTTTTCTAGTTAAATTCTATTTATTCTTCGTACCTACCACCTGCCAGTTGCTGTATTAAATGCTGTTTTACTCATTATCTAATTGAATTCTCCAACAACCTTGCAACACACTTGTTATCTCCATTTTAGAAACAAGAAAATGGTGACTCAGAAAGATTAAGAAACTTGCTCAATGCAACCAAGTCACAATTTTAATATTAAAAATAATGAGCATTTATTGAGTGCTTATTGAATGTGTATGATTTCGCTGAATCTTTCACATAATCTTATTTCATCCTTTTCATAACCCTATGATGAAAATGCCGTTATTATTTCTTTGACATAGAGGAATTTTGATTTAGAAAGGTTAAGTAATGTTCCCAATATCATCTATCTGTAATTTATGGGTCTTTAATTTCAGACTCAGGTTTGAGTCCAAAAGTCATGCCATTGTTACTGTGTACCATGTTGCATGCCTTAATATCTCTAATGGAAAAATCCCTTCTCCCACTTTTCTTAACCCTACAAGATATGCCAAGATTCTATAGCATCTGCATTTGAAAACCTCTGCTAATTCATGAGGCAATCTATTTGATAATGGCATGATACAGTTAGTATTCCTTTTTTAGAGATAAAGCCTCACTCTGTTGCCCAGTCTAGAGTGCAGTGGCGCGATCACAGCCCACTGTAGCCTTGACCTCCCAAGCGCAACCGACCCTCTTGCCTCAGCCACTTGAGTAGCTGGGACCACAGGCAGATGCTACCGTGCCTGGCTAACTTCTTTTTTTTATTTTGGTAGAAGCAGAGTCTCCCTATGTTGCCCAGGCTTGTCTTGAACTGGGCTCAAGCAATCCTCCCACCTTGGCCTCCCAGAGTATTGGGATTACAGGTGTGAGCCACTGCTTCAGGCCCAGTTAGTATTCTTTACGTTTTTAAAATACAATTTCAGGGAAAGCAACAAAAGGAAACATAACTCTGATAAGAATTTTAAAAAAAAAGAAAAAAGAGAAACAGTTCAGCAACTCTCTTACAGAGTTTTATCATCATCCCATTCATAATTGATTCCAAACGTGCTTGAATCTTTCAAGATAAGTGTCTTATTGATTATCTTGAAAACAAGCAATCACTTGGCATCCTGAGATTAGCTCACAGTGCCCTCCCCTGATTACCGTAAACAGAAATGTTGATCAGAAGAAATGTCACTTTCTTTGGCATTGGATCCATAGGGCATTCTGAGGTACTGGGTGTGGTGAGTGGAGGGAGTGAAGTGGCCCAGATAGGGAGGTGCTTGATGGCTTGACTGTGGCCTTCACCTTGCTTTATGAGGAGCTGGACACAGACATTTGTTGGCCAGCTAATACCGTCTTGATGTGTTATATGATCCTTAGGCCAGGATTTTTTCCTGGTAATTGTGTAAAATGTCCCAGTGAATGCCAATTCTTCGCTGTCAGGAAACATTAAGTTTCTTAAGTGACATCCTTTTTCTGCACGTTTACTTACGGTTATGTAAATCAAGCGGGCCTCCCCCTTGGAAATGATTGCAGTGTTTACAAGGGACTTAACCTGGTCTTTTGTAGTTGTGGCAAAGAGATAAAATACAAATGTGGCCTGCAGTTCAGTTCAGCGTTATGAAGCTGCATCTGCTCCCTGGGTGGTGGTCACAGCCCTGCTCTGTGGCCCTAACCCTTGTCTTCCTGCTGGCGGGCCTTGCACGGGTGCAGAGAGAGTTAGTATTGGCAAGGTAAATGGATAAATGGCGAAGTTTCCCCTGGGTGGCTCCATTGCTCCAGGTGAAGCTCTTGAAATACCCTCTAGATGACAGTAGCCTCAAACTGGAACAGGTTGTAGCGGTTGGCAAACAGAAGGAGACCAGACTCATGGCTTTTGGGTGCAGATAATGGAGATTCCGTCTCTTGCGTTTAATTCCCAGCCTGATCTATTGAGGCTGCCTGTGGTGAAATATTGGTTTATATCTTGGGGGGCCAGGGTGGGGCTACTCTGTACTCAGATGAGGCTTGCTCTCAGGAACTTCTTGTTCATCAACAAAATCTGCCCTGTTTGGGCTCTGAAACTTATTTTTGAAGTGGCCTCTCAACTTTCTTGCAGCAGGTCATGAAGAGGAATGAAACACTCTTACTGTAATCACAGAGCTTGGAACAGCTGTCTGGAGGACAAGTTAGTCTATTTTTTTGTAAGTGAGAACACTGAGGCTCAGAGAAAGTGAGGTCATTCAGTCACTTTCTTGTCTAGTGTTCATTCCTGCTGAGATGTCCTAGGTACCTCTTAATGCCTTTAACATCTGCTAAGAGTATGTCACTTGTTGATGTAGCATCACTTTGTTGAGCAGCTACTCTGTACCAAACACTTAGCATATGCTTTTTGGCATTATGAGCTGAACCCAGAATGGTCTCTGTGGAGAGGTGCAGGTTTATCCAGGGTAGTGATAGTGGTAGTGGTGTTAGAAGAAGAGGAGGAGGAAGAACTTCTCAGAAAGAACTGGCAGCTCCCTCTTTTGTTTCTTATCTCTAGTGTTTAGTAGCCACTCTCCAAAGCCTGTTTCCGGGAACGTGGCCATCATAGAAGTAAATGAGACATCTCTCTCATCTGATCTGCACCAGCCTCCTTATTATGACCTTATCAGTTACCAGTAGATTCTCCCACCATGGTACTTGTTTTTTCCTCAACCAATTGTATTTTAGCTCTCAAGTTTTGGCAGGGTTGAGTCTAGTATTTCTGTTGGGATCCAGGGAGCATATGGAGTGTTCTTTGTCATTTTTTAGAGTTTCTTATTGTGGTAGGTGCTAAGGAGGGAACAGAGGGAGAGGAGGATAGAGGAAAAGCAAAGCAAAACAAAATAGACGAGCACAAATGAAGAACATTTAGTCCATTCTGTACTGGTCCTCCTGAATGGGGGAACACATGCCAGCCAGGTTGCCTGATTCATCTAGTTGTGATTTTATTGACAGTCATTTCTACCTATCTGCAGAGGTGGTCATGAAAGGGGGCTGATGCCTTCTTTCACTAGCTTCATGTGTCTGGCAGTTCTGTCCTGCCACTCCTTTCCTCATCGTCTCCTCAGCCTCCCTGCCCATGGCACACCTGAGCCCACCTTGGCAGAAGCTGCAACTCTTCAGCGCCTCCCTAATGAGCCCATTGCTAACGCCCCTGGTTAAGTTACAGTAGAGAGGTGGTTGCTTAAGCAAGTAGTTTCTGGTAAAGGCATAAAGATAACCCATCATTGGGTGATAAAATGCCCCGATTGAATCTAAACATATAGACTTGTGAAGGTAAAACTGTAGCTTACAACGTGCGACTCTTCACCTTCTTTTAGTTTCTTCTCGTTTAACTGTTTGGCCATCTCTCTGCTGGCTTTTCCCCCCTTCTTTCTCCCTTCTGTAGAATAAAATGTGGACCATTAACTATGATGCTACTTCTCAGTTGGAAGGTGAGAAAAGATGGAAAACTCCAGGGGAAGAGGGTCTTTCTTTAGGGAGTTGGCATTTGTTGGAATTTCCCGAGAGCGTTTCATGATTAGTGACAGTGTATCTTCTACTTTACCTGAAGGCTATGGTCACTCAACAAATTTTGTGCTGCTTCTTATGTGTCAGGCACTGTGATAGGTCCTAGGATTATAGAAATCAATAAACTATGATTCCTGTCCTTAAGGAGAGAAACACATATAGGATAGGAAAATAGCTTACCATGTCTGGTAGATATTAGGCATTCAGGTAAGGATTGTTGAGGAAATCAAGTGTATTGAATTCTGTCTCTCTTTCTCTCTCTCTCTCTCTCTCTCGCTCTCTCTCTCTCTCTCTGTGTGTGTGTGTGTGTGTGTGTGTATTATAAGAGTCTGTTTCTGTGTGTGTGTGTATTATAGATAGAGATAAAAATTATAAGTAAAATAGAAATTTATTTCTCATGGTTCTAGAGGCTGGAAAATTCAAGATCAAGATGCAGACAGGTTTAGTGTCTGGTGAGGGCTGCTTTCTATGCTTCAAGATGGCACCACGTTGCTGTGTCCTTATATGGTGGAGGCAAGTATGTTGAATATTCTAAGAAGAATCTGAAGGTGTTATCGTATTATGGAAGACAGATCCAAGATGGTGGCAGTGGTCAAGAAGGATGCGGGAAGCACCCTTCAACTCTAATGTTATTTGAGCTGCTCACTGAAAAATCAATAGGACTATCCCAGCTGGGGAAGAGGGAAAGATTTTTCGGGAGCAGATTCGACAAATAACATTGAGAACACAAAGTGTATTTCTCCGTAGATGGTAACACTAGGTGTTGAGGAGACATAACCAAGTTCTCCTGCAGTTTGTGTGTTCAGGCAGATGGAAATGTCTTGTAACTCAGTAAAACGGTTTAGAAATTTAAGGCCTTTGGAGAGAGTAAGTATTGAGAAGGCACATCTTCTACATTGTTGACGTGAAGGAGTTGCAGGGTTGGGTAGAGGGCATCAGTGGCACGTCTAGTGGGCTTCGTTTGTAAGACCTGATTTCTAACAGATCATGCTGTAAGCTTCAAATGGGAGGTGTCCCTGGGATGGTTGCAGAGGAGTGGTTAAGAGCTCAGACTCCAGAGTTTAGACAGCACCAGCTGCCACACAGGACACTGTGCATTTCTAAATCTGAGTTTCTGCACATGTAAGGAGGAGTAATATGGTACCTCCTCATTCAGTTGAGATGCTCTGGAGTACACATGCAAGGCACTCAATTCATGGTGGCTCCACCAGTGTGAAAATGTGTTATCTCCCCTAATCTGAAGTACAGAAGTCAGGTGGTCAGAGGTGACATGCCATGATGTGGCTCTGCTTCTCTGAGATGCTCTATCAACTTTTCCCTCAGTTTCACCCTCCTTTCTCCCTTTTTCAAGATGGTTTCAGCACTTCCAGACATCATAACCAGATAGCCTGTTGCTAGAGAAGAAAGACACCTTCTCTTCCTATATGTACCTCTTGGGAACAAGGGAACCTTTTCTCAAGGCCCCTCAACACACTTAGGCTGACATCTCGTTGGCCAGAACTGTATCAAGTCTAAGTAGCCTCAAATGAAGCATCTGGGACCACCAGGACTGGGTCTTTAGGCCATGGAAGAGTAACAGCCCAGTACACAACTGTCTCCAGTGGCCAGCACGTAGACCTTCCCTCACTCTTTCCACTCTCTGCATCCAGCCTTCCCTCACATGTATTTCTATTACGTGGAGTCTCACTTTATAGTCCTCATTAAAGACTGTGGTGTGGTAGACAGATACCAACTTTAACCTCAGACAATTGGGTTTTGGATTTAGGTTACCACCATTTATCTTCTCTGTAACCTGAGACGAGTTGCTTGAGTTCTCTGAGTCTCAGCTTACCAAGCTCTAAAATGGGCATAACCATATCAGTTTGTTTTTCCTGTTACGGGGAGAACAGACTGAGATAACTAAAGTACCTGATTGAGTAACTGCTCTCTGAAGGTGGAGGCTGGACTGCTTCACTGGACGGGGTGGCCTGGGGTTATTTTAGTGCCGTGGTAGTTGGTGACAAAACTGAAAGAAGATGTAACTAGAGAAAAGGTACTCAATACAGTCTCTATGAGCTACCACCACTGCCTCTAGTTTTCTAGAAAATCACCACCAGCCACTCTCTGTACAAATGCGCTCAAGTGACCATAACCACCAGTGTTTGTAACAATGCGCCTATTGACTTCTTATTTCAATAGATATCCAGATTTATTATCCCTCAAGGTAAGCATCGATTTTACCTTTGTCTCAGTCAATATTTACCTCTGAGGTCAATACGTGTGGATATTCACCTCAGCTGCAGTCAGTATCCATTTCGTATTACAATATATGATGTGCATATGTGAAGATAAAGAACAGCGCGGTACAAAAGAGGTCTGCTAGTGAAGGAAGCTTTTTGCAAAGCGGATGTGTTTTTCTATTTTTTTGTTTGTTTGTTTTTACTGTATCACTCTTTGGAGGTCAGATTCTATTTCATTAAATAGGACATATGTGTCTTCTGCCAAGATGCGGAATTTTGGGAAGGCTAGCCTGACAACAAATAAACATTCAAGCAGCCACTTAATGATATTGAATTGAACACAATTTCTCAGAAGTCCCTGCATTAAATTACAGCTGTAAGAACATACACAAGCAGCACATTCCAAGTGTGATGAGAATGGAAACATTCCATAGGACACAGAGTTATTCCTCAAGCCCCCGGACTCGCAGAGAATCAGGTGTATGAAGCAAGCGGAAAAAGACAAGAATCAGGAAGCAAAGAGAAGGAGGAAGAAGCATCGGTGGAGCTGCTTCTTTTTAATTTTTAAAACCAGAGCTGGAAGACAAGGCCTGGCATACATCCACCGTCATCGATGACCTGGGCTCCTTTTCTCTTTCTGCTTTGTGACATTGCTTCCATCTTCATGGTAACTCGCTGTCCAGAATGACCACAGGCAGCATGAAAACAGAAAGATCGAGAGAGCACTAACTTCCTCGCTTTTGAAGAGCTTTCTAAGAAGTCACACCCAACACTACTTCTTCTCTCCCAGTGATGATGATTTAGTTGCTTGAGCACAGATAGCTGCCAGGGAGGCTGGAAAGTGCAGCCTTCAGTCCTAGCACCTATGTGTCTAGGCAAATATAAAAGCTCTGTAGCCAAGGAAGAAGTGACAACGAATATTTGCAAACCAGGTGTCATTGCCCACCCCACCCTACCTTGTTCCCCTGGAGTGTATCCTGATTCTGTTGAGGATCACTTGATCGTGATTTTTTATATATATAGACAGATACAGAGACATATATATAGATACGTAGATATATATATAGATAGATGAGATTTCGTTATATTTCCCAGACTGGTCTCAAACTCCTGGCCTCAAGCAATCCAGCCACCTCGGCCTCCCAAAGTGCTGGGATTATAGGCTTAAACACCATGCCTGGCCTTGATACTGATATTTTGTTGTTGTAACTCACAGTTTTGTCTGCCCAGCATTGTCCCCCCATCACACTTGTACTATCCCATTTTCCTTTGCCATGCGCGTGTCTTCCTCTTCAGTTTTGATCACAAAATCACGATTCCTGACAGCCATAGAGGTGGGCACATGACCCAGGTCAGACCAGTCACAGTTCTTGACTCCCGGCCATAGTGCTTGATGGGAGAATGTGCACATATGAAATCAGGACAGTCCAAGTCCTTCTGGGAACTTTGCTGCCACAGTTGATGGGGGAGGTATTTGCATAACTTCACCACACACAGCTAAGCTGGGGATCCTGCTGCTTGGCAGCATCTTCCCAGCGTACAACAGAGGAAAACTGCCTGTTGCAGAAGAAAAAAAAATGGTACTGATACACAAAGAGAATCAGAAAGGAGCAGAGATGAAACAAAGACAGAGCCAGCAGGAGTGCAAGCTAAGGACATACCAGGAGCTCCTGGGTCAGCTGGCCCATACATTTGTAAGCTGTAGACAAACAAAAATTATCTTTGGGTTCCTTCTTTAGCGATTGGAGTTGGAGGAGGATGACCTTAGTTTGTATCTTTGTCGCACTGTTACTATATCCAGCTTGTGTAATCAGAAACACTAAGTCTCAGTTTTGCTGGGTGCAGTGGCTCATGCCTGTAATCCCAGCACTTTGGGAGGCCAAGGCGGGTGGATCACGAGGTCAGGAGATTGAGACCATCCTGGCTAACACGGTGAAACCCCGTCTGTATGAAAAATGTAAAAAATTAGCAGAGCGTAGTGGCAGGCGCCTGTAGTCCCAGCTACTCGGGAGACTGAGGCAGGAGAATGGCGCGAACCCGGGAGGCGGAGCTTGCAGTGAGCCGTGATTGCGCCACTGCCCTCCAGCCTGGGCAACAGAGCAAGACTCCGTCTCAAAAAAAAAAAAAAAAAAAAAAAAAAAAAGTCTCAGTTTCGTCTCCTGTCAATTGGGAAAATATCGTGAGGCTGAGATGTGATCATATTTGTAAAGTCTGCAGCAGGAGCATGATAAAGTCACTTCTCAACTCCTTCTCCTGGCTTATTAATGCCCATCCTTTAACCTGTCCTCTCCTTTGTGTCTTGGAATCCTTAGGGCCTTTTTAACCCCATATATGAAGCAAATCTGTGTGTGTGTGTGTGTGTGTGTGTGTGTGTGTGTGTGTGTGTACATCAATTCATATGGTCCTCTGCAGCCTTGCAAAGTCGATTCCTGACATTTCCCTAGACTGTTTTTTTTTTTTTTTTCCAGCAATACTCTCTAGCAGGAAAACCCGATCCACTCATATTTTTGCATTTGCGGCAGCAAAACCTGACGTCTCTTTGTGTTACCTGACTCTGGACAAAGAAGGCCAAGGAAAGTTCCCCGCGACTTGTCCTGTTGTCTCTTGGCTGGTCTTGCCAGCTGGCACACGGCTTGCTCTGACCACCCTGCAAGGTACAAATCCCACATGGAAAGTCTCATCACCTGGCTCAAACTCATCGTTTTCAGGTGGCATAAGCCGTGGCGTTTCTACCTCCTTTCCTGGTTGTTTCCAGAAAGGGCCGATAGCCCCAGTGCGGTGGTTCTGTATTCCACAGGGCAGCGTGGCACCTCAGGGTTTGTCGTGGGCCACATCTGGCTCCTTTGTCCCCTTTTATAACTCATAGTCTACCTCCAACTTGACACGTACTTAAGTTTTTATTTATTTTATTTAGCATTCAGAGAACTCTATAGCCTCAGTCTCTCGGGATGTAAATTAAAGCAATTTCATTTTCATAGTTTCTCTGTTTCAAATCCCTCATTGTTTATTTAAATAGCAGCCGATGCATATTGCAAGTAAAGAATTATAATTAAGAGAACCAGAAGGGCCTGTCTCTCAGGAAAGCAGTGATTTCCTTTCACAGTAACCCCATCCTTACTGTTGAAGACTTGTGGAAAAGGGACATGGCCCAGGGAACCAGAGTGGTTTGGGGAAAGCACTTGTCAAAAGGCTTGGGGCCCCCGGGGGTGGAAGCTGCCCTGCGCATGAGGCTGCGTTAGTGGAGGCAGTGGCAGGAGAAGACATTGCAAACCTGCAAAAGCAGCCTCTGAGGATGGGCAGACATATACTTCGTTGCAGGCAGCTGCTGGTGAAATAGTTTTGGAGTCAGATTCCCGCCAGCAGGTTTAGCAATCATGGGACTAGGGAAGTGGCAATGGCAGGAGCAACTGGAAATGTTTTTTTTTTTTTTTTTGTCTCTCTCTCTCCTTTGTCCTGAATCTGGAACCAAAGCCGGTTTTGTTTGTTTGTTTGTTTGTTTGTTTCTTCTTGCTCACATCTGAGTCTTCTCCTTGCTTCAGTCTTCCCCGCTGGCAGCCACAAGACTCCTGCGTCCCTCCAGCCTTTGGAATGCAGTATTCATTGGGACCATACATTGATCAAAGATCCGCCATGTCTTTGCAACTAACATACTCACTCATGACTTCACGTGGCTATGTACAGGACCACGTCTCTCAATGGTGAGATTCTCAATCTCTCCCTCTCCATCATGTGTGACTATCAGAGATACACGGTGTCCTTAAGATAGGTCAGACAGGGCCACCTGACCCCCAGCTGGCCAGTGCGGATGTCTTGATGGTGAGCCATACTCAGAGTGGCCCTGGGATGGCTCCTCAGATAGCTACTGGCAGAAACCTGAACTCAGTACATCTATACATGGTGTAATGATTGACTCAAGATAAGTAGCATAGCCATCATCTCAAACATTTATTATTTGTGATGAGAAGGTTCAAAACCCGCTTTTTGAGCTATTTTAAAATATGTGATACCTTGTTGTTAACTGTATTCACCTTTCTGTGCAACAGGACACCAGAATTTATTCTTCCTATTTAAAATATCAATTAAAAACAAAATAAAACTAAAAAGAAACCTGAACTCAGGAGAGTAGAAAAGAACTTCAACATTCAAAGGGGATAAGACATATACTCAGAGTGGGAAAAATACTAAATCGTGGGAATGTGAGAAGTTTTGTACTCTTTGTTCTTTCTGCTCATCTTTATATTCAAAATTTGTAATAATGTATGACGTATATATGTATTATACATGGTAGGCCTTATTTTTTTAATGTGAATATAAAACAAAAGACGATATCATCTTTTGGTTATATCAACAAAACAAAAGATGATACTATCTTTTGATGGTATCAGCAAAAGAAAAGATGATATCCGAAGTCATCCTGTATGGTTGGATATGTTGGGTTCACCCACTTTTCTTTTGTTCATTTGTTTCATGCAATAGAAATGTTTTGAGATCCTATCTGGCCAGGCTCTGCTAGGCCTGGATCTGCACCAGTTTGCTGTCAAGGTCTTGGTCCTTGAAGAGCATGTAGTGTAGTGGGGAAGGTGTACATCAGTGAAGATGTAATCCAGGTCACGGTGGGACAACACGGGCTGCTGTGGCAACCCACAGCAGGAATAGCCAGCCCTGCCTCAGCAGGGCGCATCAGGGGTGCTAAGGTGACTTCCAAGATTGAGGTTGTAAGGTGTGCAAGATGGGGTGTTCCAAGACTGGGGACAGGACAGGTGTGCAAGGACCAGCCAGATGAAGTAGAGGAGACCCAGACCTATGGAATGTGCTGATTTCAAGGCCCATTTCTGGGGGGAACATGGACTGTGTCATTGGAAGCCAGCGGGGAGATTCAGTTGGGAGATAAGCCGGACCTAGTGGAAAGTAAGCCAAGCCCTTTCATTAAGGGAACGAAGGGTGCAAGGCGAGCGCACAGCCATAAAAATAAAATGATATAAATCAGCATGATTTCTGCGGCTCTCATGTTTCTACTGTGATCTCAGCAGTGATGGGGCTGGCTTTGAGGGCTGGAGATCACACACAATCAACCCACTCTCCAAAGCAGCCCCCACACTCTCCTAATGCTGTCCTCAGTAAACATGTAGTCTAAAGAGTAACCATGTTCTAGCTATGCAGATGCCGTTTAAAGACAAATCCTTTGACCCCGCAGCACGCCATCCCCTCTCAACCTCATTGCTGCTCCCCTACCCTCTTCTGTGTGGAAATGCTGGAGCCAGGTGCTTACAACCTGGGTGTACTGTCTTTGTGAGAACTACTCCTGACCTATTGCTTTGTTTATTTTAGCCAGTGCCTTTGTAGAGGGAAAACAGCTTAGCAAGCATTTAGTAGGGTAGTTCCAAAGTCCCCAGGAGCTCTTGGGAAGTGCATAGGAGCTGTTCCCATTGCTTTTTCACTCCTTCATATATTAATCAAGGAATCAGTCAATCAGTTAAACAGATACTATTAGCACCTACTGTGTGCCAGGCACTGTACTTGGGGCCATATGCACTGCTGATTCATGCATTTGGATTCTCTGGTGACTCTTTACCCATTGCCATCATTTTGTAGGTGGTGATTGCCTGCATCAGTGGGTGTTTTATGTTGCACCATTTTCTGAGCAGTGTCTTTGGTCCACCATTAAGCATTTGTGGCCGCCCACCACACCATATGCTTTGCTTTCTGCTTTCAGAAACAATACTGGTGACTTGTTTTAAGAAAAGTTGAAAAGCCAGGACTTAGATTTTTCCGGAAACCTTCAAATTAACCTCATTAGGTTTTTAAAAAAATTTTTTTTTCTTTTTCATCTCTCTTGCTTTTATGCTTTCCAAATCCCTAAATTGTGGTGCTACAGTGATCTTCTATAGCATGACTTGATAGTCAGTACTTGCTTAATGGGAATCACAATATATGAGTTTATTTTATATATATATTTCCATGAATATACTGAATGTTTGCTAAGCCCTCCCCGCTTTTTTTCTTTTTTAAATTCAGAAATTTCTAGTTGTGTTTATTCCCCTCGTCAGCATACTTTATCATATCAAAGCCTTTTCAGACACTGTAAAACTACTGAGTTATGTTTGGGTCATGTTTTGCGGTATGCCCTTTAATACTGTAGCTTTAGAAATGCAATTTTCAGCCTCTGCTTATTAGAATATGATAAAGTATTCCTGGTCTATGTCCAGCTCCACTAATCTCCAGACTGCGCTTCATGAATTAAGCATGAAGATTTTAGTCAATGTGCTTTCAAAGACCAATGTTTAGGGAATCATGGATTTTCTACAAGCTGAGGGAGAAATCTATAATAGGAGGAACTGATTTTCAAACATCATATTCTCAAGAAGAAATGACCAGTTCTGGCCCTGAAACAGAAAATATTTCACTATCAGAATATTCTAGAACCAGTTAAAACCACATTGTGCCGTTAGGTTTAATAAACGGATTGTGTTTTAAAATGTGTAAGACTGTCTGTCACATGGGAGGATTTCAAATGACTACTTATTTTGGAAAGCTCATGTAGATTGGGTTAAAATCGAGAGGGGAATGCAAATTGAATTTATAAGGTATTATTAACTTCTTCCTCTTTTCCCCCCTCCCTGGCCCCTGCGCATTTTGGTTCATTTTGCTCTGATACAATTCAGCAAATAGCCAGATATCTCTTGCCATGGCAAGAGCTCACTTGGGGGAGGGACTTTGACCAGGCAGGCTCTCAGGTCGATGCCATCGGAGACGCCAACACTCCTCCTGGCTTGATGTGTTTTGTGGCAGTTTGCAGGCAAACGTTTTGAAAAGAAATCTCCTTTCAAAAATCACAGCACTGGTTGAAGCAGGAGCATCTCTCCACTCAAATGCAAAAGGAGTTAATATCCCAATGACTTCGATGTACCTGGAAAGGGCACTGGAGTCATATTCATCTGGGGCAGCCCCTGAAGTCTTGGCTTTTGTGCTTGGTGAGAACTTACCTGGCCTCTTCATTGTCACTTTCACACAAATAGATAGCTTTTAGTGAGCGGCTACTCTGCCTGGCACTGTTCGAAACACATGACACCAATAGCTCACTCAAATTCCTGCCTCTCAACAGGGAAACTGAGGCACCAGGAGTTTCAGTGATGTGCTTAGGCAAGTAGTAAGTGGCAGGTTCAGCATCGAGGTCAAGACTGGTTGGACCCCTAAGTTTGAACAATCAGACTCCACTTTGGGGTTCACAATTTGTTTCATGTCAGGAAGGTGTCAGATCAGAATCTGAATGCCAGCTCAAGCTGCTCTCGGCTAAACTCCAGTGGTTGCTGATGGAGGCTTCATCCCTTCCTCCAGTTCCGGGATCAAGACAGAAATGTAAATCACCTCCAATAAGGGGGCTGCTTCTGGCACATTTTCCTTTTGAGAAAGTGGAAAATTCTCAGCTCCTCTAGCTTTATCTGTGAACCTCCGCGATCTCTCAGGGGCTTTAAATTAATCAGTCAATCCACAGACATTGAACTGAATCTCCACCTTGGGCTTGAGACTCTGCAAAGTGCTTTAAATGGGAAGGAAACCAAAGGGCCTGCTGCCCTGCCCCCGCCATAGCCCAAGGCTGTGGCCATGACTGGGGAATTGGCCTGTCAGTTCAAACACGAAGCCCCTCTTACTGGTGTTTTTCACTAAGCTGGCCCGGTGGATGGCCCTGGTCATGTGTAGACACGGACTCAGGAGGGCCGCATTCCTCTCATTTCCAGACCTCACCACTTAATTGTTCCTGACACAGTTTGAAGAGAAATGCAGCGAAACCCAAGCCTACCAATCACCATTTGCTCCTGAGTCTCAGAGCGGCCCCTGAAGAGACAGGTTGGACCAAGGGACATCCGCAGATGCCTTGTGTTTAGGAAGTGGGGTGGGGCAACAGAGGGAGAATTGTTACACCCAGGAGACTGGGGGTGCTGAAGGGAGTCTCAGTTTCTGCACTCTGGGTCTTGCCAAAACCTCTGGGAAGAGAGTCGTGTCCATCTTGAGGAAGGGACAGTGAGCTCTCTAAATGACAGTGGCTCAACCACCATATTTCTAGTACTCAAAGGTGCAATGGCGGTGTTATTAGTCTGTTTTCTTGCACTAATAAAGACATACCTGAGAGTGGGTAATTTATACAAGAAAAAGGTTTAATGGACTCCCAGTTCCACATGACTGGGGAGGCCTCACAATTATGGTGGAAGGCAAGGAGGAGCCAAGTCACATCTTACATGGATGGCAGCAGGCAAAGAGTGATCTTGTGCAGGGAAACTCCCCCTTATAAAACCATCAGATCTCATGAGACTTGTTCACTATCACGACTAAAGCACAGGAAAGACCTGCCCTCATGATTCAATTACCTCCCACCGGGGCCGTCCCACAACACATGGGAATTGTGGGAGCTACAATTCAAAATGAGATTTGGGTAGGGACACAGCTGAACCGTATCACAGGGTCAGCTGTAGGTTACCATAAATAAGAGAAATGGACTAAGTAGAGATACAGCATAGCTGGAGGGAGAGCCCCAGATGAGGGTAACAGCCCACCCTCCGCTCAGCTCCAACTATTTGTTACTGGGTTGTTTTCAACAGAATCGAGGACTTGGATTTTTATGTGAAGTCATCTCCATTTTAAGTATTCTTTTCTTTCCCCCGAACCCTGCATGGGTTAAACCATTCATGTTTACAGAATGAAAGATGAGGGCAGGATACCACTTCTCCTAGGAATCATCCTCATTTTGTGGGACCATAGTCCAGAGAGGTGAAGGACCCATCTTGTGACTGCACAGCTACCCTGTGGCATAACTGAGACTAGAATCTTCTGGATTCTTCGATAAACCCTGGTAGCTGATGAAACTGCCCTAAAACGACAGCAGGACAATAGGGCCATGAAAGCATCAGCCCTGAACTCTGGACACCAAGAGAATTCTAGGCTTGACTTCTCTGTACAGCCACCTTGGGAGTGCTCAATCCTTTGAATTGGAGGTCTAGAATGGACTCAGAGGTCTCTTTGCTGTGCAGGTGACTCACGCTTAGAATCCTCTGCCTGTCGTGACAGGGAGAAGCCTGTGTGACCCTGTGGCCATCTCAGTCTTTACAGGGCATCTGTAGTTTTGAATGTGCCTGAGCAAGGAGACTGCCTTTCCTACTAGAGCTTCTGCCATCCCTCTGTCACTGTTTAAAGCATTGCCTGCACCCTCAACCTTGTTTAGTTTCCACAAAATACCTGGGGCAGGGATGTAAATACCCTGATTTTATGGGTCAGGTCTTCAGGACTCAGGGAGTATAAGTGACATGGCTCCTCGCCCAGCAGGGATGGAGAGGCAAACCCAGGTTGGCCTCTCTGCCACTCAAACAGAGCTCCTTTGTCACCAAGATTCCTTTCTTCTTCAGTGCCACCTACCTTATCTTACTCACCCAGAAGGAAGCCGGGTCCCTCTTTGCCTCTTTGGGTGTTTGTGAAAAGCACGTTGCAAACTCTGAGTTCTGTGAACAGTTGGAGACAGATTCTGGGGAGACAGGCAGGCTTAACTGTAGAAAGAAACGGAGAGGACAGAGGAGGTTCAGGGCAACTGTGTTGCCTTCCTTGACTGGGGCATAGGAATTCCCCAGCAGAGAGAAAAACAAACCAGAAAAGAGAATAGAATCTATTATCTCCAAGCCATTATTCACACACACATACCCCACCTCCATTTTCCAAATTGTAAGTTCTTTTTATATAAGCACTTTGCTTTAAAGGGAAAGAAATAGCTTTACCCATGGTGTAAAATATATACTTTCTAATGTAAATCAAAAAGCTATTAATACCATAATAAGAATGTGGTAGTATATTAATTGATGGAAATTATAGAGTGGAATATTCATAATCAGCAGAAGTCTTTTCTCTGGAAGGAACAAAGGATTAAGGTAGGAGACAGTAATGGTATTGTTAGCATGCTATTTCAATGATTTTCTCTGTGGAAGAGTAGGGAAAGGTGAAATTCCAACTGAGAATATTTGACTATGCAGATCCCTACTCGGAGTTATTCAGCCCTGTTTTAAGTGCTGAGCTGGGCTTTGCCTCATGATCCAATTGTTTTATTAGCGAAATCATCGTCTGTTTCATTTTGCTTTGGTAATAGTGCAGTGTCTAACAGTAAATTATAGCGTCAGGCAAACAATGGTTTTGTATTTGGGGTACAATGAAATATCTTATTAAAATGCAGACTTCCTTAGGTTCCTGAAATTAGAGTCTTATTTTAAAATGGTTCCATTGGGCTTATTACACGGTTTTGAACTAATCACACTAGCAGAATCTCTTTAGTCAGAGCATAGAGAACTGTGAGAGTTACCTCTTTCTTTAGCAATATACCATTCATATTTTCTTCTCCTGTTCTCTTCTGGATAGATCTGGATAGATTTTTTTTTTTTAGACAGAGTCTTGATCTGTCATCCAGACTGGAGTGCAGTGGTGTAATCTCGGCTTACTGCAACCTTCACCTCCCGGGTTCGGGCGATTCTCCTGCCTCAGCCTCCTGAGTAGCTGATACTACAGACACGTGCCACCATGCCTGGCTAATTTTTTATATTTTTAGTAGAGACGGGGTTTCACTATATTGGCCAGGCTGATCTCAAACTCCTGCCCTTGTGATCCGCCCACCTTGGCCTCTCAAAGTGCTGGGATTATAGGTGGGAGCCACCATGCCCGGCCTCTTCTGGATAGATCTTATTTGGCTGACAACGAACGATGTCGTGCTAGTAGCATCATCCCTTTGCATGCAAAAGATAAACTGAAATCTAAAGTAGCCACATCCTTCCTGCCAGGTTTTTCAAGTGGATAGTCTGTTCTGATCATTGTCATGATCGGAATAGTGAAAATAATAATAAATCATAGTTCTTTAACGATCACTTTACTGTATGCTGCACACTGCACAGATTTACGTGGTTGATCTTGTAGCATTCCATTTAAGTCTGTTAAGAGTAGATGCTATCATTCTCTCCACTTTACAGATGAGAACAATTGAGGCTTAGAGAAACTGAGTAATTTTTGCCAGTCCCGGGACTTGAATCTCCACTGTCTCTTCTGCATACACTTTTTACTTGTCATTGCTGATTAGCTTACTCTTTCCATCTCCCTTATCAGAACCATTCTGCGTTCTTAACTTCAACAAAATTTAGTTCTCCTTCTTGCCAGTATCTAGCGTGTTTTCAGAAACTGTGAATGGGGTGGAGGTAGAGTACTAACTGCAGTCAGATTTTTTTTTTTTTCTTCTATTGCTGTTAAGTCCCCACTCCTGGGCAAGGCTCTGTGCTTTGCTGTTTTATGCACATCATCTAACAGCTTCTCTGCCACACCTGGAGAAGTGCCAATATCATTTTCCTGGCACAGATAAGGCATTGGAAGCTCATCGTTTAAGTCACTAGGTGGTGACTGGAGGGGCCAGAAGGTCCCTTTGGGCCTGTCCTCTCACCAGCCTCAGCTGCACCAGAAAGATCTCATTGTGATCATCAGGGATGAACCTCCTTTGGGTGATCAGGCAAACTACATGCATTTTAAAAAACTGTATCCTGCCTGGTGCAATGCCTCACGCCTGCAATCCCAGCACTTTGGGAGGTTGAGGAGGGCAGATTACTTGAGGCCAGAAGTTTGAGACCAGCCTGGCCAACATGTTGAAACCCCGTCTCACCTGAAAATACAAAAATCAACTGGTGGTGGCAGGCGCCTGTAGTCCCAGCTACTCAGGAGGCTGAGGCGGGAGAATCGCTCGAACCTGGTAGGAGGAGGTTGCAGTGAGTCAAGATTGCGCCACTGCACTCCAGCCTGGGCGACAGAGCGAGACTCTGTCTCAAAAAAAAAAAAAAAAAAAAGAATATATATATATATCCTGTAATGAAATTGAAAGAGAACACTTTGTTTCTTAGCTAGTTGGAACCAGTGGGGTGGGGAAAGACGAGTGACCAGCCACTCTCCATCTGACTCAATGTCAATAGACTGTCCCAGAAATTAGAACCTGACTGGCGCCTTGGCTCACACCTGTAATCTCAGCATTTCGGGAGGCTGACGTGGGAGGATTGCTTGAGCCTAGGAGTTCAAGATCAGCCTGGGTAACATAGGGAAACCCTGTCTCTACAAAACATAAAAGAAAATTAGCTGGGCATGGTGGCACACACCTGTAGTCCCAGCTACTAAAGAGGCTGAGGCGGTTGGATCCCTTGAGCCCAGGAGGTTGAGGCTGCAGTGAGCTGTGATCATGCCATTGAATTCTCGCCTGGGTGACAGACCGAGACCTTGTCTAAAAATAAATAAATAAATAAGTAAATACATAAATAAATAAAATTAGAATCTGTATTTTGAAGACATAAATTCAAATGCATGTGGATGGGCCCAAAATATTTTCTTTACATGTCCTCCAAATGTAACTCCTGGGGCACCCTTCCTTATTTTCTCTACCGCACCAATGCCTTCATGGTCTCACATCCTGTCCTCTTAACGCTGACTTCTCTGGCCCTCACGAATGCTTTAGTGCGGCAAATGTTACTGTACATGGGCCCTCATTTATTCAGCAAATAATCCTGGAGCCCTTGTATAAAGCACGGTGCTGAGCGATGCTGTGAGGGTGAGCAAAAGAGAATTGTCATCTGTCAAATCCCAGAGGTCTGTCTGTGACAAAACTTTTACCAGTCTGTTGTAAAAATTAGAAAAATGCAAAATAGTGAGTTTTTCATGAGCTACATTGTATCAGTTTTAAACTCTTTATTTTAGGATTCTATTATTTATTCTTCAATGTTAAATACCATTTCCTTTAATAAAGATTTTAAAAAGATTCCTTCCTTCCTTCCTTCTTTCCTTCCTTCCTTCCTTCCTTCCTTCCTTCCTTCCTTCCTTCCCCCTCCCTCCCACTTTCCCCATTCCTCCCACTTTCCCTTCCTCCCTTCTTCCTTTCCTCCCTCCCTTCTTTCCTTCCTTTCTTTCCTTCCTCCCTCCCTCCTTCACTCCTTCCTTCCCTTTTTCCCTCCCTCTCTCCCTTCCTCTCTTCTTTTCTTTCCTTTTTAAATGTTCGCTGATTTTGTTTTCTTTTTAAAGCCCTCAAGTGGCAAACTTAAAAGTTGTCAAGTCTATGTTAGCCTGGCCAGCTTTTTTTCTTTTTTCTTTACTCGACCTTGAACTCTCAAAGTCTAGGAATGCCCAATGTATCTGTATCCTGTGAGTTTGCCGCTTCATGATATTTGATACTTCATTGTTTCCCCATAATTTTTTAATTGTTAGCCTTCTCTCTCCAGCCTCCTGTTTCCTCTTCCTCTGTCTCCCTCAAGGTATGTCTTGCTCAGGCGCTTCTTATGTAATCAATACTTAGTGATTTGGGTTCTTAAGTCCTTAAAAACAAAAAACAAAAAACCAGAAAAAACCCAGGTGCAAAACACAAAGACAGGGCTCATGTCAAGGGAGGGAACCTCACTTTTCTCCTCTCAGTGAAAGAAAGGCCAGACCACTCCACCTCTTTGTCTTTTTCTTTCCCTCGGCCCTTGTCAAAAGGGCAGCCAGTTTTCTGTTACCATTGTGCTAACTAAAGAATGGAAAATATGCCCGGAGTTTAAAAAATCATCCAGTGCCTGCCCTTTGTAGAGCAACATAATTAACAACTCAAATTTTAAAATTTCATTATTTAGAAACTCAGCTATCCAGAATTACAACCCTACCTCTTATGCTTGGAGGCATAGTTCTTTGCCGCATTCCTGAGTGTCTACAGATGATGCAAATAGCCAACTATCTTTGCTCTTCGCCGAAAGGATAGGAAGAAGTTTGATGAAGCAATGTTGGGGCACTCAGTGGTTACATTGAACCTTCCCCCTGGTGAAGTGGAGTGTATGTGTGTTGTTTTAATCCGGCACCCAGATTTGGCCCTGTAATTAACATGCAAGTTCAGATGCCTCTTGCATGGCGAAAGAAGCTGAAACTTGCGCATTTCTAACAGACTCAGCATCTGAATTGAATGGGTAGCTTTGGCTGGAGTAGTACTACAGCCTCTCAAATGCCTATTGTCAAAATATATACTAGTTAGGAGACACATTCTGCTAGGAGGGATGCCCTCCCAAATTAAAGACATTGTTCACCTTACGCTTAACATTCACGGCTATCAAACTACTAGTCCACAGCCAATCATCATAGTTTCGTTAACACAGTCAAAATTTGCCCCTGGGCTATTATTAAAACTTCATATAATTAACGTAAAAACACATCTTTTCAACAAAAACTGGCTCTCTTTGTAGTCTGTTTTCTAATTTGGTGCACTCATTTAAAAAGTTTAGCACATTTGAAATTTTACAGCGTTTTTAAATCGCCTCTCTTTTATATGAAGGATGCTATTTACCATTAATGTAGAAGTACAAATTAAATGGTTACTCTGGATTTATTCTTTCGGAAAATTAGAATGTGGGGCTACATGCTTTTCACAAGTTGATGACCAAGAGAAGAAAGAAAGGGGGGTAGGCGGGGAAAGGATGCTTGATGTCCTGTTCCTGCTATGTCAGGGAGTTTCTCGTACCCTTCATATGAGCCCCTCTGAACAAAAAACAAACCCTGTTG